>NW_028270170.1:6607181-6981364 GCF_037043375.1 Chiloscyllium plagiosum
GAAGGGTGGGGGGAGAGGGAGAGGGGGTGGGAGAGGGTGGGGGGGAGAGGGAGAGGGTGAGGGTGGGAGGGTGAGGGGGAGAGGGAGAGGGAGAGGGAGAGGGGGTGGGAGGGTGGGGGGAGAGGGAGAGGGGGTGGGAGGTGGGGGGAGAGGGAGAGGGGTGGGAGGTGGGGAGAGAGGGTGGGGGGGGAGAGGGAGAGGGGGGTGGGAGGGTGGGGGGAGAGGGAGAGGGGGTGGGAGGGTGGGGGGAGAGGGAGAGGGGGTGGGAGGGTGGGGGGAGAGGGAGAGGGGGTGGGAGGGTGGGGGGAGAGGGAGAGGGGGTGGGAGGGTGGAGGGGGGAGAGGGAGAGGGGGTGGGAGGGTGGGGGGAGAGGGAGAGGGGGTGGGAGGGTGGGGGGAGAGGGAGAGGGGGGTGGGAGGGTGGGGGGAGAGGGAGAGGGGGTGGGAGGGTGGGGGAGAGGGAGAGGGGGTGGGAGGGTGGGGGGAGAGGGAGAGGGGGTGGGAGGGTGGGGGGAGAGGGAGAGGGGGGAGAGGGGAGAGAGGGGGTGGGAGGGGGGGGGGAGAGGGAGAGGGGGTGGGAGGGTGGGGGAGAGGGAGAGGGGGTGGGAGGGTGGGGGGAGAGGGAGAGGGGGGTGGGAGGGTGGGGGGAGAGGGAGAGGGGGTGGGAGGGTGGGGGAGAGGGAGAGGGGGTGGGAGGGTGGGGGGAGAGGGAGAGGGGTGGGGGGGGGAGAGGGGTGGGAGGGTGGGGGGAGAGGGAGAGGGGGGTGGGAGGGTGGGGGGAGAGGGAGAGGGGGTGGGAGGGTGGGGGGAGAGGGAGAGGGGGTGGGAGGGTGGGGGGAGAGGGAGAGGGGGTGGGAGGGTGGGGGGAGAGGGAGAGGGGGTGGGAGGGTGGGGGGAGAGGGAGAGGGGGTGGGAGGGTGGGGGGAGAGGGAGAGGGGGTGGGAGGGTGGGGGGAGAGGAGAGGGGGTGGGAGGGTGGGGGGAGAGGGAGAGGGGGTGGGAGGGGTGGGGGGAGAGGGAGAGGGGGTGGGAGGGTGGGGGGAGAGGGAGGGGGGTGGGAGGGTGGGGGGAGAGGGAGAGGGGGTGGGAGGGTGGGGGGAGAGGGAGAGGGGGTGGGAGGGTGGGGGGAGAGGGAGAGGGGGTGGGAGGGTGGGGGGAGAGGGAGAGGGGGTGGGAGGGTGGGGGGAGAGGGAGAGGGGGTGGGAGGGTGGGGGGAGAGGGAGAGGGGGGTGGGAGGGTGGGGGGAGAGGGGGTGGGGGTGGGAGGGTGGGGGGAGAGGGAGGGGGGTGGGAGGGTGGGGGGAGAGGGGAGAGGGGGTGGGAGGGTGGGGGAGAGGGAGAGGGGTGGAGGGTGGGGGGAGAGGGGGTGGGGGTGGGAGGGTGGGGGGAGAGGGGGAGGGGGTGGGAGGGTGGGGGAGAGGGGGAGGGGGTGGGAGGGTGGGGGGAGAGGGGGAGGGGGTGGGAGGGTGGGGGGAGAGGGGGTGGGGGTGGGAGGGTGGGGGAGAGGGGGTGGGGGTGGGAGGGTGGGGGGAGAGGGGGTGGGGAGTGGGGGAGAGGGGGGTGGGAGGTGGGGGGAGAGGGGGTGGGGGTGGGAGGGTGGGGGGAGAGGGAGAGGGGGTGGGAGGGTGGGGGGAGAGGGGGAGGGGGGTGGGAGGGTGGGGGGAGAGGGGGAGGGGGTGGGAGGGTGGGGGGAGAGGGGAGGGGGTGGGAGGGTGGGGGGAGAGGGGTGGGGTGAGGGGGTGGGAGGGTGGGGGGAGAGGGAGAGGGGGTGGGAGGGTGGGGGGAGAGGGAGAGGGGGTGGGAGGGTGGGGGAGAGGGAGAGGGGGGTGGGAGGGTGGGGGGAGAGGGAGAGGGGGTGGGAGGGTGGGGGGAGAGGGAGAGGGGGTGGGAGGGTGGGGGGAGAGGAGAGGGGGTGGGAGGGTGGGGGGAGAGGGAGAGGGGGTGGGAGGGTGGGGGGAGAGGGAGAGGGGGTGGGAGGGTGGGGGGAGAGGGAGAGGGGGTGGGAGGGTGGGGGGAGAGGGAGAGGGGGTGGGAGGGTGGGGGGAGAGGGAGAGGGGGTGGGAGGGTGGGGGGAGAGGGAGAGGGGGTGGGAGGGTGGGGGGAGAGGGAGAGGGGGTGGGAGGGTGGGGGGAGAGGGAGAGGGGGTGGGAGGGTGGGGGGAGAGGGAGAGGGGGTGGGGAGGGTGGGGGGAGAGGGAGAGGGGGTGGGAGGGTGGGGGGAGAGGGAGAGGGGGTGGGAGGGTGGGGGGAGAGGGAGGGGGTGGGAGGGTGGGGGGGAGAGGGAGAGGGGGTGGGAGGGTGGGGGGGAGAGGGAGAGGGGGTGGGAGGGTGGGGGGAGAGGGAGAGGGGGTGGGAGGGTGGGGGGAGAGGGAGAGGGGGGTGGGGAGGGTGGGGGGAGAGGGAGAGGGGGTGGGAGGGTGGGGGGAGAGGGAGAGGGGGTGGGAGGGTGGGGGGAGAGGGAGAGGGGGTGGGAGGGTGGGGGGAGAGGGAGAGGGGGGTGGGAGGGTGGGGGGAGAGGGAGAGGGGGTGGGAGGGTGGGGGGAGAGGGGAGAGGGGGTGGGAGGGTGGGGGGAGAGGGAGAGGGGGTGGGGGAGAGGGAGGGGGGGGGGGAGAGGGAGAGGGGGTGGGAGGGTGGGGGGGAGAGGGAGAGGGGGTGGGAGGGTGGGGGGAGAGGGAGAGGGGGTGGGAGGGTGGGGGGAGAGGGAGAGGGGGTGGGGAGGGTGGGGGGAGAGGGAGAGGGGGTGGGGAGGGTGGGGGGGGAGAGGGAGAGGGGGTGGGAGGGTGGGGGGAGAGGGAGAGGGGGTGGGAGGGTGGGGGGGAGAGGGAGAGGGGTGGGAGGGTGGGGGGAGAGGGAGAGGGGGTGGGAGGGTGGGGGGAGAGGGAGAGGGGGTGGGAGGGTGGGGGGAGAGGGAGAGGGGGTGGGAGGGTGGGGGAGAGGGAGAGGGGGTGGGAGGGGGGGGGAGAGGGAGAGGGGGTGGGAGGGTGGGGGGAGAGGGAGAGGGGGTGGGAGGGTGGGGGGAGAGGGAGAGGGGGTGGGAGGGTGGGGGGAGAGGGAGAGGGGGTGGGAGGGTGGGGGGAGAGGGAGAGGGGGTGGGAGGGTGGGGGGAGAGGGAGAGGGGGTGGGAGGGTGGGGGGAGAGGGAGAGGGGGTGGGAGGGTGGGGGGAGAGGGAGAGGGGGTGGGAGGGTGGGGGGAGAGGGAGAGGGGGTGGGAGGGTGGGGGGAGAGGGAGAGGGGGTGGGAGGGTGGGGGGAGAGGGAGAGGGGGTGGGAGGGTGGGGGGAGAGGGAGAGGGGGTGGGAGGGTGGGGGGAGAGGGAGAGGGGGTGGGAGGGTGGGGGGAGAGGGAGAGGGGGTGGGAGGGTGGGGGAGAGGGAGAGGGGGTGGGAGGGTGGGGGGAGAGGGAGAGGGGGTGGGAGGGTGGGGGGAGAGGGAGAGGGGGTGGGAGGGTGGGGGGAGAGGGAGAGGGGGGTGGGAGGGTGGGGGGAGAGGGAGAGGGGGTGGGAGGGTGGGGGGAGAGGGAGAGGGGGTGGGAGGGTGGGGGGGAGAGGGAGAGGGGGTGGGAGGGTGGGGGGAGAGGGAGAGGGGGTGGGAGGGTGGGGGAGAGGGAGAGGGGGTGGGAGGGTGGGGGGAGAGGGAGAGGGGTGGAGGGTGGGGGGGAGAGGGAGAGGGGTGGAGGGTGGGGGGAGAGGGAGAGGGGGTGGGAGGGTGGGGGGAGAGGGAGAGGGGGTGGGAGGGTGGGGGGAGAGGGAGAGGGGGTGGAGGGTGGGGGGTGGAGAGGGGGTGGGAGGTGGGGGGAGAGGGAGAGGGGGGGTGGGAGGGTGGGGGGAGAGGGAGAGGGGGTGGGAGGGTGGGGGGAGAGGGAGAGGGGGTGGGAGGGTGGGGGAGAGGGAGAGGGGGGTGGGAGGGTGGGGGAGAGGGAGAGGGGGTGGGAGGGTGGGGGGAGAGGGAGAGGGGGTGGGAGGGTGGGGGGAGAGGGAGAGGGGGTGGGAGGGTGGGGGGAGAGGGAGAGGGGGTGGGAGGGTGGGGGGAGAGGGAGAGGGGGTGGGGGTGGGGGGAGGGAGAGGGAGAGGGGTGGGGGGTGGGAGGGGTGGGGGGAGAGGGAGAGGGGGTGGGGGTGGGAGGGTGGGGGGAGAGGGAGAGGGGGTGGGAGGGTGGGGGGAGAGGGAGAGGGGGTGGGAGGGTGGGGGGAGAGGGAGAGGGGGGTGGGAGGGTGGGGGGAGAGGGAGAGGGGGGTGGGAGGGTGGGGGGAGAGGGTGAGGGGGTGAGGGGAGAGGGGGTGGGAGGGTGGGGGGAGTGGGAGAGGGGGTGGGAGGGTGGGGGGAGAGGGAGAGGGGGGTGGGAGGGTGGGGGGAGAGGGGAGGAGGGGGTGGGAGGGTGGGGGGAGAGGGAGAGGGGGTGGAGGGTGGGGGGAGAGGGAGAGGGGGTGGGAGGGTGGGGGGAGAGGGAGAGGGGTGGGGGAGGGTGGGGGGAGAGGGAGAGGGGGGTGGGAGGGTGGGGGAGAGGGGAGAGGGGGTGGGAGGGTGGGGGGAGAGGGAGGGGGTGGGGGGTGGGAGGGTGGGGGGTGAGGGGAGAGGGGGGGGTGGGAGGGGTGGGGGGAGAGGGGAGGGGGGTGGGGGGTGGGGGGAGTGGGTGAGGGGGTGGGAGGGTGGGGGGGAGAGGGAGAGGGGGTGGGAGGGTGGGGGGAGAGGGAGAGGGGGTGGGAGGGTGGGGGAGTGGGAGAGGGGGGTGGGAGGGTGGGGGGGGAGAGGGGGGAGGGTGGGGGGAGAGGGAGAGGGGGTGGGGAGGGTGGGGGGAGAGGGTGAGGGGGTGGGAGGGTGGGGGGAGAGGGAGAGGGGGTGGGAGGGTGGGGGGAGAGGGAGAGGGGGGTGGGAGGGTGGGGGGAGAGGGAGAGGGGGTGGGAGGGTGTGGGGAGAGGGAGGAGGGGGTGGGAGGGTGGGGGGGAGAGGGAGAGGGGGTGGGAGGGTGGGGGGAGAGGGAGAGGGGGTGGGAGGGTGGGGGGAGTGGGAGAGGGGGGTGGGAGGGTGGGGGGAGAGGGAGAGGGGGTGGGAGGGTGGGGGGAGAGGGAGGGGGTGGGAGGGTGGGGGGAGAGGGAGAGGGGGTGGGAGGGTGGGGGGAGAGGGAGAGGGGGTGGGTGGGTGGGGGGAGAGGGAGAGGGGGTGGGAGGGTGGGGGGAGAGGGAGAGGGGGGTGGGAGGGTGGGGGGAGAGGGAGAGGGGGTGGGAGGGTGGGGGGAGAGGGAGAGGGGGTGGGAGGGTGGGGGGAGAGGGAGAGGGGGTGGGAGGGTGGGGGAGAGGGAGAGGGGGTGGGAGGGTGGGGGGAGAGGGAGAGGGGGTGGGAGGGTGGGGGGAGAGGGAGAGGGGGTGGGAGGGTGGGGGGAGAGGGAGAGGGGGGTGGGAGGGGTGGGGGGAGAGGGAGAGGGGGTGGGAGGGTGGGGGGGAGAGGGAGAGGGGGTGGGAGGGTGGGGGGAGAGGGAGAGGGGGTGGGGAGGGTGGGGGGAGAGGGAGGAGGGGGGTGGGAGGGTGGGGGGAGAGGGAGAGGGGGTGGGAGGGTGGGGGGAGAGGGAGAGGGGGTGGGAGGGTGGGGGGGAGAGGGAGAGGGGGTGGGAGGGTGGGGGGAGAGGAGAGGGGGTGGGTGGGTGGGGGGAGAGGGAGAGGGGGTGGGAGGGTGGGGGGTGAGGGAGAGGGGGGGAGGGTGAGGGGGAGGGGTGAGGTGGGAGGGTGGGAGGGTGGGGGGAGAGGGAGAGGGGGTGGGAGGGTGGGGGGGAGAGGGAGTGGGGGTGGGAGGGTGGGGGGGAGGGTGAGGGGGTGGGAGGGTGGGGGGTGAGGGAGAGGGGTGGGGGGTGGGAGGGGTGGGGGGAGAGGGAGAGGGGGTGGGAGGAGGGTGGGGGGAGAGGGAGAGGGGGGTGGGAGGGTGGGGGGAGAGGGGAGGGGGGTGGGAGGGTGGGGGGAGAGGGGAGGGGGGGTGGGAGGGGGTGGGGGGTGGGGGGAGAGGGAGAGGGGGTGGGAGGGGTGGGGGGAGAGGGAGAGGGGGTGGAGGGTGGGGGGAGAGGGAGAGGGGGTGGGAGGGTGGGAGGGAGAGGGGGTGGGATGGGAGAGGGAGAGGGGGTGGGAGGGGTGGGGGGGAGAGGGAGAGGGGGTGGGAGGGTGGGGGGAGAGGGTGAGGGGGGGAGAGGGGGTGGAGGGGGAGGGGGGGGAGAGGGAGGAGGGGGTGGGAGGGTGGGGGGAGAGGGAGAGGGGGTGGGAGGGTGGGGGGGAGAGGGAGAGGGGGGTGGGAGGGTGGGGGGAGAGGGAGAGGGGGGTGGGAGGGTGGGGGGAGAGGGAGAGGGGGTGGGAGGGTGGGGGGAGAGGGAGAGGGGGTGGGAGGGTGGGGGAGAGGGAGAGGGGGTGGGAGGGTGGGGGGAGAGGGAGAGGGGGTGGGAGGGGTGGGGGGAGAGGGAGAGGGGGTGGGAGGGTGGGGGGAGAGGGAGAGGGGGGTGGGAGGGTGGGGGGAGAGGGAGAGGGGGTGGGAGGGGTGGGGGGAGAGGGAGAGGGGGGTGGGAGGGTGGGGGGAGAGGGAGAGGGGGGTGGGTGGGTGGGGGGAGAGGGAGAGGGAGAGGGGAGGGTGGGGGGAGAGGGAGAGGGAGAGGGTGGGAGGGTGGGGGGAGAGGGAGGTGGGAGGGTGGGGGGAGAGGGGGTGGGGGAGAGGGGGTGGGAGGGTGGGGGAGGGGGAGAGGGAGGTGGGAGGGTGGGGGGAGAGGGAGAGGGGTGGGAGGGTGGGGGGAGAGGGAGAGGGGGGTGGGAGGGTGGGGGGGAGAGGGGGTGGGGAGGGTGGGGGGAGAGGGAGAGGGGGTGGGAGGGGTGGGGGGAGAGGGAGAGGGGGTGGGAGGGTGGGGGGAGAGGGAGAGAGGGGGGGTGGGAGGGTGGGGGGAGAGGGAGAGGGGGTGGGAGGGTGGGGGGAGAGGGAGAGGGGGGGTGGGAGGGTGGGGGGAGAGGGAGAGGGGGTGAGAGGGGAGGAGGGGAGGGGGTGGGGTGGGGGGAGAGGGAGAGGGGGTGGGGGGGTGGGGGAGAGGGAGAGGGGGTGGGGGGAGAGGGAGAGGGGGTGGGGGGGGTGGGGGGAGAGGGAGAGGGGGTGGGGGGGGTGGGGGGAGAGGGAGAGGGGGTGGGGGGGTGGGGGGGAGGAGAGGGGGGGTGGGGGGGGTGGGGGGAGAGGGAGAGGGGGTGGGGGGGTGGGGGGAGAGGGGAGGGGGGGGTGGGGGCGTGGGGGGAGAGGGAGGGGGGGGTGGGGGGAGAGGGAGAGGGGGTGGGGGGGTGGGGGGAGAGGGAGAGGGGGTGGGGGGGTGGGGGGAGAGGGAGAGGGGTGGGGGGAGAGGGAGAGGGGTGGAGGGGTGGGGGGGTGGGGGGAGAGGGAGAGGGGGTGGGGGGGTGGGGGGAGAGGGAGAGGGGGTGGGGGGGTGGGGGGAGAGGGAGAGGGGGTGGGGGGGTGGGGGGGAGAGGGAGAGGGGGTGGGGGGGTGGGGGGAGAGGGAGAGGGGGTGGGGGGGTGGGGGGAGAGGGAGAGGGGGGAGAGGGAGAGGGGTGGGGGGTGGGGGGAGAGGGAGAGGGGTTGGGGGGGTGGGGGGGAGAGGGAGAGGGGTTGGGGGGGTGGGGGGAGAGGGGGGGTGGGGGGGTGGGGGGGAGAGGGAGAGGGGGGTGGGGGGTGGGGGGAGAGGGAGAGGGGGTGGGGGGGTGGGGGGAGATGGAGAGGGGGTGGGGGGGTGGGGGGAGAGGGAGAGGGGGTGGGGGGGTGGGGGGAGAGGGAGAGGGGGGTGGGGGGGGTGGGGGGAGGGGGTGGGGGGGGTGGGGGGAGAGGGTGGGGGGAGAGGGAGAGAGGGTGGGGGGGTGGGGGGAGATGGAGAGGGGGTGGGGCGTTGGGGGGAGGGGGGAGGGGGAGAGGGGGTGGGGGGGTGGGGGGAGAGGGAGTGGGGGGGTGGGGGGAGGGAGTGGGGGGGTGGGGGGAGGCGGTGGGGGGGTGGGGGGAGAGGGAGAGGGGGTGGGGGGGTGGGGGGAGAGGGAGAGGGGGTGGGGGGGTGGGGGGAGAGGGAGAGGGGGTGGGGGGGTGGGGGGAGAGGGAGAGGGGGGTGGGGGGGGGTGGGGGGAGAGGGAGAGGGGGTGGGGGGGTGGGGGGAGAGGGTGGGGGGGTGGGGGGAGTGGGGGGAGGGAGGGGGGGTGGGGGCGTGGGGGGAGAGGGAGGGGGGGGTGGGGGGAGAGGGAGGGGGGGTGGGGGGGAGAGGGAGAGGGGGTGGGGGGGTGGGGGGAGAGGGAGAGGGGGTGGGGGGGTGGGGGGAGAGGGAGAGGGAGTGGGGGGGGTGGGGGGAGAGGGAGAGGGGGTGGGGGGGGTGGGGGGAGGGGAGAGGGGGTGGGGGGAGAGGGAGAGGGGGTGGGGGGGAGAGGGAGAGGGGGTGGGGGGGTGGGGGGAGAGGGGGTGGGGGGGTGGGGGGGTGGGGGGAGAGGGAGAGGGGGTGGGGGGGTGGGGGGAGAGGGAGAGGGGGTGGGGGGGGTGGGGGGAGAGGGAGAGGGGGTGGGGGGGTGGGGGGAGAGGGAGAGGGGGTGGGGGGAGAGGGAGAGGGGGGAGGGGTGGGGGGGGTGGGGGGGTGGGGGGAGAGGGAGAGGGGGTGGGGGGAGAGGGAGGGGGGGGTGGGGGGGTGGGGGGAGAGGGGGAGAGGGGTTGGGGGGTGCGGGGGTGGGGGGAGGGGAGAGGGGGTGGGGGGAGAGGGAGAGGGGGAGGGGGGAGAGGGAGAGGGGGTTGGGGGGGAGGGGGGGGGAGAGGGAGAGGGGGTGGGGGGGAGGGGGGAGAGGGAGGGGGGGGAGGGGGGGAGAGGGAGAGGGGGTGGGGGGGAGGGGGGGAGGGGGGAGAGGAGGGGAGGGGGTGGGGTGGAGGGGGGGAGGGGGGAGAGGAGAGGGGTGGGGGGGTGGGGTGGAGGGAGAGGGGGGGTGGGGGGGAGGGAGAGGGAGTGGGGGGGTGGGGGGGAGGGAGAGGGGTGGGGGTGGTGGTGAGGGGTGGGGGGGTGGTGGGGGGTGGGGGGTGTGGGGTGGTGGTGAGGGGTGGGGGGGTTGTGGGAGGTGGGGAGGGGTGGGGAGGTGGTGAGGTGGGGTGAGGGGTGGGGTGAGGGTGGTGAGGCGGTGAGGCGGTGAGGCGGGTGAGGGGGGGTGGTGGGGTGGTGAGTCGGGGTGGGCGGTGGTGGGGTGGTGAGTCGGGGTGAGGGGCGGGGGGGTGGTTAGGGGTGAGGGGTGGGGGGGCGGTGAGGCGCGGTGAGGGGTGGGGGGGTGGTGAGGCGGGGTGAGGTGTGGGGGGGTGGTGAGGGGTGGGGGGGTTGGTGGGGGGGGTGGGGGATGGGGAGGGGTGGGGAGGTGGTGAGGTGGGGTGAGGGGTGGGGTGAGGGTGGTGAGGTTGTGGGGGTGTGGTGGGGTGGTGAGGCGGGGTGAGGGGAGGGGGGTAGGTGGGGTGGTGAGTCGGGGTGAGGGGTGGGGGGGGTGGGGGGTGGTTAGGAGTGAGGGGTGGGGGGGCGGTGAGGCGGGGTGAGGGGTGGGGGAGTGGTGAGTCGGGTGGAGGGGTGGGGGGGTGGGGGGGTGTGGGGGTGGTTAGGGGTGGTGAGGCAGGGTGAGGGGTTGGGGGGGGTGGGGTGGGGGGGTGGTGATCGGGGTGAGGGGGCGGGGGGGGTGGTGAGGGGGTGACAGCCGGTGAGGGAGGAGGGGAGGGTGATAGAGTCAGTGAGGGATGGAAGCGGAGTGAGAGAGTGAGTCTGGAGGTGGAGCAGGTACCGGGAGGAGGGTAAACAGTCAGTGATCGCGCTGCCGCCCCCGGACCCGGACACACACGGACCCGGGACCGGGACAGGGACAGGGACAGGGGGGAGGGGGAGCCCCGCTCCTGAAGGACATGAATCCTCCGGCTGCGGCTGATCTGTTTTTGCTGCATGTTCTCCCCCCGGCTCTGGAGGAAGGAGGCGGCCCGGGCTCGGGCTCGGGCTCGGCCCCGGCCCCGCTCCTGAAGCCGTTCCCCGGGAGCGGCCGCCCGCTGCTGCAGGATGCCGCCGCCGCCGCCTGTAAGCTGCAGCCTTTCGGCTTCCCCGGAACAAAAGGGTCGCGGCTGCAGCTGATGGTTTTCCGGAACTTGGTTCGGCCGGAGGACGGGCTGCGGGGGCCCGGGCCCGGGAGCAGGAGCGGCCCCGGCCCTGGCCCCGGCCCCGGGGAGCGCGGGGACTGCTCCCGGGGTGAAGCTCGCTCTCCCCCGGGCTCCCCGGGAGCTGCAGGCCCGAGAGGCGGAGGCTGCTGCTGCCGCCGCCGGGAGGAGCGGGTCTGCTTCGACCTGGCCCGGGACTTTGGCGGCTTCTCGGTGGCGGGCGCCGGGGGGGAGTGGCCCTCGCTGCCGGCCTGGCAGTGCTCGCAGGCGGCGGAGGGAGTCGCGGGGACCGGGGAGAGCTCCGGGAGCCGTTCCCCGAGCGAGGAGGAGCCGACCGAGACCAGCGACGCGCTGCTGGTGCTGGAGGGGATCGAGCTGGAAGCCGGAGGAGGGGGAGCGGACAGCAGCGGCTCCCCCGGGGATGACCCTCCCTCTCCCGCCGCCCCTCCGGCTCCCTCCCCCGGTCTGACCGAGCCCGGGAGTCCGGGAGCTCTGTCCAAAGTGCGGCTGAGCCGCTGCTCCAGCTCCCCCAGCCCGTCGCTGCAGAGAGGCGCCGAGGACAAGCTGCTGGGTCGCCTGCCCGGGAAAAGCCGCAAGAGCGCCCTGAAAATCCGCCTCAGCAAACTGTTCCGCACCAAAAGCTGCAGCGACCCAGCAGCCAAGAGACATTCCGTGGAGCTGGACACATCGGCCGGCTGCCTGGTGCAGATCTCCCAGCTGCAGGAAGGTTACACCATCAGAAGGTACAAAGAAACCCTCGCTGCTGTTAACCCGACTCTCGGGGAGGGAGGGTTAGGGGGACTGTTAGCCCTGTTTAACCAGAATCCAAAGGTGACATTATACCCCCACAGGGAGAAAACTGAGGGACAGAGTCAGGGGCGAAATGTGTGTCGCTGGAGGAAAACAAAAAGCACACATTATGCCCGGAACGTCGACTCAACCGGACATAGGGGAGGACACTTCAGGGTCAACCGTTGGCTATAGTCTGGTGTGACGACCTCGTCCACTCAACAGGACAGTTGGGGTTAAGGGGAGACTGAATCATTCCACATTTCAGTGTCATCGGTGGAGAGAAATCCTTTCAGTTTTACCCTCAGTTGCAGACCCACTGCTCAGGGTGATTTGATGTGGAGGTGCCGGTGTTGGACTGGCGTGGACAAGGTCAGAAGTTGCACCATATTAGATTACTGTCCAGCAGGTTTATTTGAAATCACAAGCTTTTGGAGTGCAGCTTGTGATTTCAAATAAACCTGCTGGATTATAACCTGGTGTGGTGTGAGTTCTAATCTTGTCCACTCAACAGGACAACTGGAGAGGGGTTTAGAGGAGGCTGAATCATTCCACATTTCAGTGTTATTGATGGAGAGAAATCCTTTTAAGTTTTATTCTTGACTGAATTTTGTTGCAGACCTTAGGGTAATTTGAGGTCATGGATTAAAAATCAAGTGTGGGGCTCCAGAATATTTCCCCCCCATCCCCTCTTCCTGTAAGTGGAATTGTCCTTGCCACTGTTTTACAATCATGAAGGATTTTGGTTGAGAAATCAGCAATTCTAGCAGCAAGAAGGTCATTTACCAGCAAAGTCAAGATTGAAGGCAGCATCAGGAAAGCTATGATCTGAAATGCACTACCTGAGAGAGTGGCAAAGGAAGTTTTCAGTAATTGCATTCTAAAGGAAACTGTAAAATTAAAAGGGGCTGGAATATCAGGACTGCAGGGTAAATGCAGGAGGGATTGAGTTATTGGAGAGATTGACCAAAAGTGTTAGTGCAGGCTGTGTGGGTCAAATGGCTGTCTCCTGTGTTGTATCAATTTTTGACATTTACTGCAGTGGTATGCTAACTGTTGGTGATTGTGTGATGTCTCCTAGTTCACGTGCAGGAATGTCAGAGACAGCACCTTGTCAAAATCTTGGATTGTACCCAACAGTTTTGACATACGAGGTCAGGAGAGTATTGCAACATCCCAGTTCTTAGAATTAAACAGCAATGTTTTTTTCAGGGAAGCTCAATGGATCTATTCTGAGTCTTCTCAACATCTTGCCCAATCTAATAGTAATACAGAAAAAATATAATTATAGGCCCCCTTCCCCACCAATTTTCTCCTAAAGGCAGCGAATCACACTGGGATATTCTTCTTGTTCTAAGAGTCAAACCCCATGGTGTAGGCCTGGTGTCACATGGACCACAGTAACCTGGTTTCCTTCCTGAAGGGTGTTAGTTAATGCTGTTGGAATTTTTACTGCAGTCTTTTTGTGTTCATTTTCTGCAGTGCCAGCTCAAAGGCAGGTTTATGAAATTCAATTTCATAGCTTGCCAGAGTAGGATGACTTTAATTTAAAAAGTAAATCTGGAAGTTTTTAACACTTTCGGGAACCAGTGTCAGCAGTAAAAGTGACCCTCAGCCTGTCAATTTTTGCTGTATCTAACCATCTTTTCAGAAATCAAATCTTTGCATCTTACCCAATCAGTCCTACATGTGACTCCAGTCCTACAGCAATGTGGTTGACTCTTGACAAGCTACTCACTGATTTGAAACTGAGACAAGCACTTCTCAAGGGCAACTAAGAGTGGACAGTAATTTCAGCCGAGCTAACGATTTCAACATCCTGCGAATCCAGGCAGGGATTTGGATTCTCAGTCGATGATTGGTTGTCTGGTATCATAACTCAGCTACTGAGCTCTTTGGTATGATTTCACAGAGAATAACTATCCTCACTGAACTGGCCGTTCTATGCCAAAGTTGCGAATGCTGTACTGCAGTTTAATGATTGAGCAAACGAGACAAATTGCAGTTGAGCCCAAGAGCATCCTTACTTGCAGTATGTACACCTGCCTCTCTCAGCAGGGGTCACTGGCTGACTTTCCTGTTCGTTACTCTGGGGATGCTTAGCCCAATTGTATCAACCAGTTCCTTGGAGGAGTTAGCTTTACTTGTGGGTATCAAAGCCTTGACTCTCCTAACCTTGTAAGATGATTGTCACATTTATTCTTTAAGGACCAAAATGTACAGTATGCAACAGTGATAACAACAGTAATAACATAATGGACTATTTCAGATGTGGTCTTTGGTCAGCCCGCAGGTATAGTTGCTCCATCAGTGGTGACTGAGCCTGCAAGTGCCTAGGCCATTAGCTGTGGAATTCGTTCCATTACTGCTGGGCCTTGCTTCCTACTTTGGGACACACCTTACAAATTTCTTCATTGACCAAGCTGTTGGCGAACTGGCCTAATCTCCTTATGTGTCGAGACGTCATTCTTTATTTTGTAATTCTGTTATGAAGCTGTTAGTCATGAAACAACCATTTCACTATCCAGATTGAGTTGAGAGGCAGCTGCAGCTGAAATTGTTGAATTACTACGCAAATGTTCATCATGCAGTAAGACAGAGGGTCACTGCTTTAGGAGCAGGATATTACACTTTAACATATTTACTAAATTGTAGGTATGTTGCCTGAAAAGAGAAACCAGTCCCATTTACTCTGCACTTCTAAAATGGAAGATTAGCTTTACTTAAAGATCAAGTTGATTAAAATCTTGGTTTTGTTTGTGGAAAATTGATTTAAGACATTGTCGATATTCTGGCCTCATTAGTAAAACATGGCACAGAAGTTTGCATTTGTAAATGCGTGTGATATCTTGATTGAGAATAACTGCTCACTGAGTGAGAGGCTACTTTAAAATGATAAGACTATTACTTGATGGAAGGAGTGTTTCAGGAAACTTGTGTGACAATTATAGGAAGTACCTGTTTTATGCAAGATTCTTAATATGTTACAGGAAGATGCTTTTTTTTATAAAAAAAACTATTTGAATTTGCTGTGTCATTTTTCTGATGAACCTAGTGACAAAATCTTGTATTTTTGGGGGGGCGCAAGTTGTAACATTGAGAGCTGCAGTGACAAAGCAAAGTCCATGCAGTTTCAAAAGGTAAGAGAGACAGAGTTAACTGTGCCTCATAATGATGCCAAATTTGGATTTTTAAAAAAACTAGGTGGGTGAAGAAGGCTGTGGAAAAATGAAGTTGATATTTTGAGATTCTGGAAAAGAATAATTGACAAGAAGGTGGTGATTACATTAATTTGAGTTTGTGGAGAACTGTGTGGGATGCAGTTAGGAGTTTGGGGTAATAGGATGAGGAAGTTTGGCAGAACATTGACTATAGTGATACTGATATCAGTAAAGTTGAGAAAGATAACAACCGAAAAAAAGGCATCATAATGATTTTGTCTGAACCTTGTCGTGGCACATTGTGTGGGGCTGTGTCAGTTCAGTGAAGATTGTACCTAATTCTTTGAAGAATGTCTTGTGGAATCCTGCCCACTCTATTCTGCATTCCTCATCAGCTTCTTTGCATAATAAAATTTCATTGCAAATTATTTGTGGGAGGCAGGTTCTGAAGTGACAGCTGAGCTGGTATTCGGAAGTAAAACAGCATTCAGGTCTGGGTTTACGTCATCTACAGAAAACATTGAGTTAAGGAAGTCTTTGTGGAATAATGGGAATAGGTGAGTTGCTTGCTCTTGTATTTTGTGCACAGAATCAATGGATCAAATTTCAGCCTCTGTGCCGTTTGCTTCTATGATTTTTCAGTCATGGTTTGAAATTTGAAGTAATTTGGAATTCTTATTGTGTTAGGGCAATGATTTTTGTATTAGTGATGAAATAAAGTAGCAAGAGGGAAGATGAGTTGCAATTGTTAGATTTTAAATCAGAGGAGTGCATGAGCTATGCTAAATAATTTCAAAGAGACACTTTTACCTCATCTGTGATATGCCTGTCAATTTTAAGGTACTGATGGTAAGAGTTAATAAATGTTACTGGCAGTCAGTAACAAAGCAGCAGGTGGATTGCAGGGTATAGAATGGCCCCAGGCTTGGGTTGTCTACACACATGACTGAGGCAATCAAAAATTGTGAAAGTATACAAAATACGAGTCTAAAGAGAAGGGAAATGGCTCAAAGTACTGAGCTGCATGGAAGTTACCATTATGAAAATATGTATGCTGACCAAGGAGTCTGTGGTTCCACACATCATTAATTTGGCTACTGGCCAATTTAATTAGTGTGATGATCAAAAGAGCCCTGGACAAGGTGGGTCAGTATTGGATAGAGTTTAATATAAAATCATGGGATTAGGTGAGGGGTGACAAAATGGATTAGATTTTAAATGAGGATGCGTTTCAGCCACTGAAACAGCAAAGAAAACTGGGTGTTTTGCTCGAAAGGTCATTTAAACTCATTGGTTCCATGTTTGTGGGTGATTGAAGAATGGTGCTGAATTATAGGTCGCAGGAGGTGATTTTGAATTTTAATCTGCTTGATGAAGCTTGATCTTGCAGTCTGTGTTCTGTCTGGTCCTTTATAACATAATAGTTATTGGAAGGAATCCAGAGGAGGTCTTATGGGGGCAATTTTGAAGAGTGATTGTTCACTTTAGAAATGGAGAGAGTCCTGAAAGACTTTTTCAGGCATTTCACAGAATGGAACAAATTGATTTTAAACAAATGGGGGATGGAATCTATCAAACTCTTCCACCTTCATTCACCAGTGGGATATTTTATCTGATGTGATAATAGAATGTAATCTGTTGTGATGAAAACTTTCTATGGATAATGTGTTATTGAAAGATTCAACAGATATTTATTACAACTTATTAATATATACAAACATTGCATTCTTCAGACACATCAGTATATTGGCTAAAGTTAAGATACTATGTTACAGCAGAGGAGCATGCATTCAACAGCACATCATGCTTCAACTGATCTCCACTCAGGTGGCACCTGATGTATAAACCCTCAGATCACCCTGATATTAGCATATCTGCTCACAGTATACTGACCATGAGGCATACCACAATGCACCATAAATGCCTGTGCTTGGTGATCTATTTTACTTCCTTCAAGGTCCAGCAAGGCCTCATGTTTAAAATATTGTAACTAGCATTCCCATCTCTTCAAGACCTCATCTTATTCTCCCTCTGTCACCTTCTCCATTGCTCTGAATTCAGGGATTCTGGCCTGCTTTTGGATCCCATGCCCTTTCCCATCGCTCGTCCAATGAATGACTGTCCCACCAGCCATTTGGGTCCCAGTCTCTGGAAGATGCCTTCCAAGCATTTTCGCTTTGCACTTGTTCTTTAAGGTAGCTATGATGTGGAGGTGCCGGTGTTGGACTGGGGTGGACAAAGTTTAAAAATCGCACAGCACTAGGTTATAGTTCAACAGGTTTATTTGGAAGTACTCCAGTATTGTGTGATTTTTAACCTTGTCCTTTAAGATTCTGCTAGAAACCTGTTTGTTTGATCAGGCATTTGTTTACATGCCCAGTTCTCTCTCCTTTTTGATTTGATACTATTCTTTGGTTGGTTACACAACAGTGAATGTCCTTGATATATTTGACTACATTGAATGAGTTCTATAAATGCAAGTTATTGCTGTTCTCTTGGTGACTGCAGGATTCAAGAATTTGCTGTCAGGTTAAGCTTGTGAAAGTTTAGGGAATTTTGGCAACGTGATGTTTGGAAGAGTGAGCTGGATGGACTATTGGCGATTCACTGCTCAAGACTTGCTGAATGCCTTTTATCTTATTATTTATCATTTCCACAGCACCTTGAAATTTGGCAAAACATCCCATTTGATCATTACAGTATCTTTGTTGTGGAAACATTGGCTGCTGTGTTTCCTCCATTACAGCAGTGAGTATTTTAAAATGGCTATGAAATGCTTTGGACAATCTTGAGTTGAAAAGGGTGTTAGTTAAAACCAGTTAGTCCTTTCAAAGTATCTGCTTGAGGACTAGGAGCAGAAGAAACTGTTTGCTTTCTAGTTAAACGTGACTGTGCCAAGTGCAGTGTCTCCTGCAGCAGAGTTATTGCAAAGGAAGGGAAATCTCAAGCCAGACACAGTCAGGCAGAAATGAATTAGGCCTGGAAGCTGCCAGTATTTGAAACAGAAAGGATAGGCTGACAATTTGGCAGGATCCTAGATTCTTTCTGAAGAAGAGACCCACCCAAATTCTTAATCATCATTTTCTTTCGAAGACTGATTGACCTGCAGTCCATCTCCAGACTTGTCAGATTTTTGCTTTTAAACTAGTGGTTGTCACAGCCAAGTGCCTTCTCAGCACGATCGAAGCAAATTCATTGTTATTATTACAGATGTGTCTCTGCAGGTTATGGAGTAGCTGTAATTTGGAATGAAAGGAGGAAGGGCCAGCAGGAAACCAGTTTCCTCAGAAGTCAGTTGACAAAAGAACTGAGTGGGTGAGTTATAATCTGGAATGTGTTCCCTGGGAGGGTGATGCAAACAGAGTTAACACGAACTTTCAAAGGGGAATTGGATAGATACTCAGAAGGAAAGAATAGGGAGTGGGTGTAAGTGGGCAAGTTTTTTTTAAAAAAAGCAGGTGCAGGCACAGGCACAGTGGGCTACTGGCTTTCCACGGAAACTGATTTGAAAAGGCAGGGAAAGTCCTGATTCTGAGGTAGTAACAGTAATGTACTCTTGGGTATTTCAGTTTTTATTGTTGAAGACTAGAGAAGGAGGTTTCCTTTCACCTTCACGTATGGACCTCACCTTAATTGCATGAAGGATGCCAGCAAAAGCTTAATTAATCTAACTTTGGGGCGGCACAGTGGTTAGCGCCAGGGACCCGGATTCGATTCCAGCCTCTAGCGACTGTCTGTGTGGAGTTTGCATGTTCTCCCCATGTCTGTGGGTGCTCCAGTTTCCTCCCACAATCCAAAGATGTGCAGATCAGGTGAATTGGCCACACGAAATTGCCTGTAGTGTTAGGTGCACTAGTCAGGGGTAAATCTAGGGCAGGGGAATGAGTCTGGGTGGGTTACTCTTCAGTGAGTCGGTGTAGACTTGTTGGGCCAAATGGCCTGTTTCCATACTGTGGGGAATCTATTCTGTCTTTGGCCTTTCCATTAGGGGGTTTGTTTGCTCAGTTGGCCGGGCAGCCTGTTTATGATGCAGAGTGACAGCAACAGTTTAGGTAAACCAAATCATCCGCCGACATTTCCGGCACCTCCAAACGGACCCCACCCCCAGGAATATATTTCCCTCCCCACCTCTTTCCGCCTTCCGCAGAGACCGTTCCCTCCGTGACTATCTAGTCAGGTCCACGCTCCCCGACAACCCACCCTCCCATCCTGGCACCTTCCCCTGCCACCGCAGGAACTGCAAAACCTGCGCCCACACCTCCTCTCTCACCTCTATCCAAGGCCCTAAAGGAGCCTTCCACATCCATCAAAGTTTCACCTGCACATCCACCAATATCATTTATTGTATCCGTTGCTCCCGATGCGGTTTCCTCTACATTGGGGAGACTGGACGCCTCCAAGTAGAGCGATTTAGGGAACATCGCCGGGACACCCGCACCAATCAACCACACCGCCCTGTGGCCCAACATTTCAACTCCCCCTCCCACTCTGCCGAGGACATGGAGGTCCTGGGCCTCCTTCGCTGCCGCTCCCTCACCACCAGACGCCTGGAGGAAGAACACCTCATCTTCCGCCTTGGAACACTTCAACCCCAGGGCATCAATGTGGACTTCAACAGTTTCCTCATTTCCCCTTCCCCCACCTCACCCTAGTTCCAAACTCCCAGCTCAGCACTGTCCCCATGACTTGTCCTACCTGCCTATCTCCTTTTCTACCTATCCACTCCACCCGCCCCCGACCTATCACCTTCACCCCCTCCCCCACTCATCTATTGTACTCCATGCTACTTTCTCCCCACCCCCACCCTCCTCTGGCTTATCTCTCCACCCCTCAGGCTCTCTGCCTTTATTCCTGATGAAGGGCTTTTGCCCAAAACTTTGATTTTACTGCTCCCCGGATGCTGCCTGAACTGCTGTGCTCTTCCAGCACCACTAATCCAGAATCTGGTTTCCAGCATCTGCACTCATTGGTTTACCTAGCAACAGATTAGGTTCAGTTCCCATATCAGCTGAGGCTACCATGAACACCCCAACTTGTCAACCTCTCTCCTCACCTGAGGCATGGTGACTGAAATTAAAGCACCACCAGTCTCTGTCTGCCTCTGCCTCTCACATGGGACAACAGATCGATGGTCCTCTGGGACTTTAACTATCTCCTTCATTTGCTTGTTTAGCTTCCTCGTGTATGTATCAACTATTTTCTGGGAAGAATTATTACTGTCTTGGGATTATTAGGAACTGGTTGAGTGCCTTTCATTCACTATTTTGAGACATGTCAAAGTAACATTCTCGCCACACAAGCTCCAGGCAGTGATTAACTACAATCACCTGTAGTGAGCCTAACCATCTCCTCATGATACACTATATGATCACCATTACTGGATTGCCCACCATCAACAACCTGGGGGTTACCATTAACCAGGCATTGAACTCAATCAGCTGTGTAAATAATGTAGATACACAGTTGCATCACAGATTGGGAATTCTGATGAGAGTAATTTTTCTGTTCACTCCCCAGTGCCTGTCCACTACCAGAACTGGTTACAAAAGTTTCAGGTAGTCTCTCCAAAAATCTGAGCCTGTCTTTACAGACACTGACTGGGCCAGCTGTGTAATTTTAGGATTTACTGCTCTTTCTCTATCACTCATTTTCAAAAAATACTTTGGAGGAAGTGTAAAAGAGATGACCAAAGACCTCTCAGCGATGCAATTATTATCAGTGCAATGGAATCCACGTCTGAGAAATAGTGATGTAACCTTTTTTTGGTTATTGGAAAACTTGGAGAAATTAAGTTAACCTCTTAATGCAGGGACTGTGTCAAGTTTGTTTAAAGTTGCGAGATGTAGGTATCATTGACAAGGAAATTGTGTACCTGAAACTTTAGGCACGGACTGACCTACTGTGTACTTGAAACACATTGTGTTTTTATTCTGAAAGTTGTATTTGATCATGTAAAGAGATCCTAATTCTGGAGCCTGGGAATATTGTGGAATCTTGCAGCATAGAAAGCCACTTGACCCTTTCCAACATGCCAGCTCTTTAAGAGTGCCATCTAATTATTCACACTACTTGTTACTTCCCCGTAAGCTTGCAAAGTTTGCTTTTCGAATATATGTTGAGTTTGCTTCTACCACCATTTTGACCAATGCATTCCAGATCATAAGAGCTCAGTGTACATTTCTTGCAATTATCTTAAATCTGTCACCTCTGGTTACTGAATACCCCACCATGAGAAATTCTCTAATTTTGAAGATTTTTTTTTAAATAAAAAGAAATCTTAAGTGTCTCTAAGGAGAGCAACTGTAGTTACTCAGATGTTTCAAGATACCTGAACAATCTCATGGATTCTGGTCAATCTGCTTTACATCTTCTGAGGCCTTTGACATCCTCTTTCAAACTTACAGCCTAAAATGTGAACACAGTATTCTGTGAGAACCTTAACAAGTGATTTATTATGGTTGACAGTAAGGTCCTTGTTTAATATACAGCGTAGCTCCTAATGTAACTGGACATGGAAGATTTAAACTGATTGAGAGTTCTACTTATTGCGCAGCGAAGTCTACTTACTCAGTGAACAGTTTCTATTTAAACTGCACCACGGTCTACAGAGTCTATTTCAAAAAGTGTCTTTATGGACCGCAGCAAACATAACTTCATAATAAGTTTTATTGACGGCAAAATGTGGTGAGTGGAGGATTATACATACAAATGATGTCAAATAATGCCAGCTATTTACTGCAATACAGTCTCCTGGTGGGATTGGCAAGGGAAATGACCCAATTATCTCTTGTCTGACCAGGAATACTGGTGTCACTCTCTGTCCGTGTATTTTAGGCGACAGTGTGCCCATGGGAAATGTGATGGACGACAAATGGCATCCTACACTAATGACCACTACTTGCTGCAGCAAAAACTTGTCTGGAGATTTTAGAAGGCAGCATTGAGCTAATTGTAAATATTGCAGAGTATCTATCTGTGTTTGACATTTGAGTTGCTACTGGGATAAGTAAAATTTAATTGGGACAAGTGTATGCCTTGCAGTCTCTGTCTCTGGGGAACTTTATTGACACAATATTGTAGAGTTGGAGTTGAGCAAGGAACTGTGCAAACTCCTCTTGCATAGTAATTTTCTTATTTTCCAATATTAGCCTTTTTATTTGTCACGTTCCCAGTTTGCTCTGTGCTTTCAGGAGTATGCATGAATTCTAGTCCTGCCGTGTTTCTTGTCTGCAGTCAGGAGATTCATCACCGAGGAATTCCAGACAATCCTGATCTGTCACGATGCTCGTTCATGCAATGTGGAGTAGGACGGGGGGGGGGGGGGGGGGGGGGGGTCCAATACTGGGGGCCATAGAAATGAGAGAACTGCTAATGAATCTAATGGGGAATTCAGGAAACTGTGTATTGCCCTACTAAGGGAGTGGTTGAGATGAAGAGAGATGCATTTAGGGAGAAATGAGATAAATGGGGGAAGGTGAAAAAGCTGGGGTCATGTGGAATATGAACATTATTGTAGGCTAGTGAGGCTGAATATCTCATCTTAGCATTTGAAAGTCCCTTGCCACTCCTTCTGAAATCCATCAGCTCAGTACTGACTAGAAGTTTGGGATCTGGTGTAGCTTTAGAAACTTGCATCCTTATCTCGAGAAAGCCAAATTTTTGATTTCTTAAAATGCATGCATTCTTATTCTAAATATTTTAAATATTCATTTTTGGGATGTGGAGGTCGCTGGCTGGGCCAACATTTTTGTCCGTCCCTAATTGCCCCTTGAGAAGGTTGGGTTGAGCTGCCTTGAATCACTGCCATCCAACTGTTATGGGTTGACCCACAGCCTCCCTTAGGGAGGGAATTCCAGGACTTTGACCCAGCGGCAATGAAGGAACAGCAATCTATTTCCAAGTCAGGGTGGTGAGTGGCTCAGAGGGAACGTGAAGGTGGTGGTGTTCCCATGTATCTGCTGCCCTTGACCTTCTAGATGGTAGTCATTGTGTGTTTGGAAGGTGTTGTCTGAGGATCTTTGAGTTTCTGTAACTCTTTATCCAACTATTACAGGGTAATAGAAACTAGAGAATTGGGCCACTTTGCAGAGACACGCTTGCCTTTTTACTCCCTCCTTATCCCATTTATGGAGAATTCTGATTATAATTATTCACTGATTTTTTTCAAAAAAACTTCTATCACTGGAGGGTTTTTTTGCCAATTATCTTAATCCCTGTTTTTTGTGATGGTTTCTGCTGCTATTAAAAACAGTTTCCCCATATTGATTCAAGCTGGAAATGTGTTGCTGGAAAAGCGCAGCAGGTCAGGCAGCATCCAGGGAACAGGAGAATCGACGTTTCGGGCATAAGCCCTTCTTCAGGAAGGGCTTATGCCCGAAACGTCGATTCTCCTGTTCCCTGGATGCTGCCTGACCTGCTGCGCTTTTCCAGCAACACATTTCCAGCTCTGATCTCCAGCATCTGCAGACCTCACTTTTTCCCCATATTGATTCAAGCAAAGCCCCCTCCTATAGCTCCAGGTCTATCCAGTCAATACTAAACCCAGATACTGGTCATGCCATGTTTCTGTTGCCTTTTCCTGGGAACTGGGATGTGTTGGGAAACCCAAGGACCTGGTTTTGAATGTGTCTCCTGTGATGGGTTGGTCTCTGGCAATGCCTGATTGTTATAATGTAAACTTTTCATCACATGGTACACTGCTTGGCTTTAGAAACTGCAGGGGTTTCTGTGAATGAAGTGCTATTCTCTGTTTGAGAGAATTAGGGTGGGGAAGTGCGTGCGCTGGCTGTGATCTAGAGGGAAAACCTCTCACATCAGAGCACTGTACATGATCTCCAAAACTACTGTGTAATCGAGTGCATGTTTGTCTTTGTCGCACTCCAAGTCAGTGCAAGTCCATTGTGTGTTCCTGAATGGGGAGTGACTGTTCCCTGATTCAGAAGTTTGTGCGGTCTAGTCTTACTCTAGAGACTTCTGCCGACCCTTACCCTGACACTCCCAGTGAAGTACTGAGGAAAGGCTGCCTTCAAGTTAGTTACTAGACCCATGCCCCAGCTGCCCTCAAGTGGATGTCAAAGATCTCATACCACTATTGTGAAGAAAAGCAGGGGAATTGTGTGCAGACCAGCATTCATCCCTCAAGCAAGATCATAACATGCAAACTGTAGGAGCAGAAATAAGCCGTTCAGCCCATTGAGTCTGCTCTGCCATTGAATGAGATCACAACTGACCTAATAATCCTCACCTCCACTTTCCTGCCTTATCTCCATAACTCTTGATTCCCTTCCTGATTAAAAAATTGTGTCTCAGCATTGAATGCATTTAGCCTCCTCAATTCTTTATGGTAAAGGATTCCACAGATTTACTAACCTAGGAAAGAAAAGTGCTCCTCAATTCTGTCTTAAATAGGTGACCCCTTATTCTGAAATGTGCCTCTGCTCTTGGACACTCCATTCCACCTCAACCCTGTCAAGGTGTGTATGTTTCAATGGGGTCGCCTCTTATGCTTCAAAATCCCAATGAGTACAGGCCCAACCTACTTGACCTCTCCTCTGAAGACAGTCTCTCCACACCTGATATTAGCCTGGTGAACCTTCTTTGGACGGCCTCCAATAGTAGTATATCTTTCCTTCGATAATGGACACAAAAATAGTTTGTGGTAAGCCAGCTATGGTCTGACTGGTACCTTGCACAAGATGTCCCTATTTTTATACTCTGTTCTCTTTGTAATACAGGCTGATGTTCCATTTGCTTTCCTTGTTACTCACCGGGTTTGGATGTTAGCGTTTTGTGATTCATACATAAGGACTACCAAGTCCTTCTTTTCTTTAGCTTTTTGTAATTTTTCCCTATTCAAGTAATGTTCAGCTCCTCTATTCTGCCAACATGCATAACCTCACATTTTCCCACATTATATTCCATCTGCAAGTTTTTGCCCACTTTCTTCACCTGTCTATATTCCCTCTGCAGACTCTCTGCCTCATCCTCACCTCTTGCTTTCCCATCAATTTTTATGTCATCTGAAAACTTGGCTTTTGTTCATTCACTTTCCTCAACCAAGTCATTAATGTTTATTGTGAATAATTGTGTAGCTCTAGCCCTGAATCCTGTGGCACTTCACTTGTTAGAGTTGCCTTCCTGAAAATATATCCTTTATCCCAACTCTCTGTCTTATTAATTTACCAATTCTCTGTCTGTATTAATGTGCTACCTCCAACACCGTGGCAATCTTATTCAATGCTCTGATGTGCGGTTAAACACCTCATGAAAGTCCAAATTAATTACATCCATTGCTTCCCCTTTATTTTTCTGCTTGTTACCATTTGTCAGGCATGATTTCTCTTTCATGAAGCTGTATTGACTCTACTTGGTGAACTGATATATTTCTAGCTTCTTTGCTATTACATCCTTTAGCATTTCCCAATAATAGACATTAAGATTACTGGCCTATAGTTGTCTTGCTTTTTTTTGTCTCCTTCCCTCTTTAATTAGAGATGTTACATTGGCACTTTGCTAGTCCTCTGGGATTTTCCAGAGTCTAAGGATACTTGGAAGAAGCATCCACTATCTCCGTAGCTATTTCCTCTGATATCCAAGGATGCATCCTATCAGGTTTATTTGGTTGTTATCACATTGCTGTTTGGGGGAGCTTGCTGTGTTGTTTGAAATATATGTGCTGACTTTCTTGTTCCCAATTCAGTCCAGACAAATGCAACCCCTATGAGTTCTCTGTCTTCATTCAAAAGATTAGAGATGCAACACTCCTCCATCCTGTAGAAGCTGCTATTCTCTCCAAACTTGCTAAGAAATATTTGAAATCCTTCAGTAACACTGTGTCTCAGATTCATTAAAGGGAGGCAAGTGTTCTTGTGGACAATTGGATATTCCTTTAAAAACACCAGAAGCCTGTGAGATAACCATTTGGGAAGTAACTAATAATCCAAAGCTATATTGTTCCACTTCCTTCATTGACATGATCTTGGTTATTTCGTTTCACAAGGTGACCACGAAAATATGTCAACACACACAATTACACATTCTGCACTGTCAGCAAAATCTAAACAGCACTGTCAGCTAAATTGTGTCTTGACACATTAAACCTTAAAACATTGGGAATGAACAATTTTCAGTCATTTTTCTTGTCACAGTTCAAATCTACAAGCTATTCTGTAAATTTAAAAAGCACAATCTTTAATCATCCATTTAAACCTTTGAACATTAGAATAGCACTTCTTGCAGCCGTACAGTGCTTTGAGGTGTCTTGAGGGTGTGAGGAATGCTGTGTAACTGCAGGGGAAGATCAAACCTTTGTCAGCCTTCTGCTTGGGTGAGTAATGTACCTTGGGGACTTGTGTCCAGCTTCTATTTAAAGTCCTTGAGAGCTGGACATATTAGAACAAAAGCGAACTTCAGCAATGAAAGAGTTAAAAGGTTCTATTTCCATTTACCAGTAAGTTACTAATGTCCCATTTTGCAGTCAGACTGAATCAGCAAGTAACATTGTAATAAGATTGCGTTTGCAGGCATTGTGTGCAAGATGAGCTGGGTCTTAAAGCTGTTACAAATTTAACTGCTTTAAAAATGGTTGTAACCTATATTCTCGTATTACTTTACATTGCCTATTTATTTCATTTAAATCAGCAGTGAGATCTGAATGGATTCTATGTTGCACCAATGGTTAAGTTTAAGCCTCTGAGACTACAATCTCTGAATGTCTAACACACCCTAAGACCAGTGCAATCTGTATCAAAGTACTTAAATCTGAATTGAATATGACCAGGAAAAGGAACAGTGCCAGAATTAGGTGTATTTTTGTGGGTGGTGTCACAGACTGATTTTGAACATTTGAAGACATTTAAAAGATTGTATTTCCCCTGCTTTAATAAAATAGCATTCTCTGTCAGACATGACTTGAGCAAATGGCTAAATTTTCAGAAGCTCTGCAACTATTACCTTCAGAACCAATTGAAATTAAATATTTGAGATTTTTTTCTCTTATTGTCTTGTTATTAGTGTGGTATCTTGGAATCATAATAACCCGAAAGATCATAGAAAAAGCAAAGTAACTTCCGTGTATCATTGGTTTGGAGGCAACTCCATTTTCAATGTCACCTTTTGCAACCTTATGGATATTTGTGGATCTATCTCTTATGCAATGCTGACACTCTCATCTCTGCAACAAGATTTGACCAGCTCCAGAGATTTGAACCCAAAATCTAGGCTGACATCTTATAGATGTTGGAGATCCAATGATGCAAGTTTTGAAAAACAACTTGGCGATTCTCCTTTATGTTTATATTGATGTTTCATGAACATTGTGATACGAGAAGTATTCTTTCATTCTAAGATTAATGAAAACATTAATGATTTGTTAACAAAGCTCTGTAGCTGTACCCTAGTCAGGGAACACCTTACCCAAAGTGACCCATTTAGCTCTGAGAGCAATATATGTGTTACAGCTCATAAGAGATAACAAGTTTATAGTTATCCCTCTAATATTTAAAAAAAATTGTATTGTCAGAATACTGGCCATCATCACTTTGCTCTTTGCAGGAGCTTGCTGTTGCAAGTTGGCTGCTGAACTTTCTACTTGAAACAAAAAATTGCTTTTCTAAAGTGGTTTGGGAAATCCAGAGATGGTGAAAGATGCTGTATGGCAGTAACTCTTGCTATCTCTTATGAGATAAGAGCTAATAAATGGGTCACCTTGGCTAAGGTGTTCCCTGTCTGGGGTCCAGATACAGAGCTTTGTTAACAAATGATTGATGTTTTTATTAATCTTGGAATACTTCTCGTATCACAGTGTTCATAAAACATCAATAAACAGTTGAGGTAAGACCATATCCGTCATTTTTAAATGCTGGTGGTGGTTCAGCAGAGTTAAAATTGACCATCAAATGGCTCAAAGTGCCTCTGATAGCTAGACATTTGCATATAGGTGGTGGCATCTTGTACGCTCTCCTTTCACCTTCCAGAAAATTGGACTCCTCCAACATTCACCATGCACTCCCAGTGCTCATTATCACTTCAGTTTTGAAACTCTCCTCCTTGTTTTTGAATCCCTAATTGCCCTTCAGAAGGTGGTGATAAGTCACTGCGTTGAACCACTGAAATCCAGCTGGTGTAGGGACACACCAAGGTGACTCATTTCAGGATGGAGAGTGTGGTGCTGGGAATGCACAGGAGGTCAGTCTGCATCCGAGGAGCAGGAGAATCTTCATAGTAGAAGCGCCTTCCAAGGATGCCTACCTTTTGAAGAAGTTCTCCTTCTCTCTCTATAAGGATCTCAATGAGTGTCTCTCTCTCACTGCAACCCCAGGTTATCTCTTCTGCCCTGAAGCTTTTCAGCCTCATTCCCCCCGTCCGTCTGTCCACCCACCCACCCACACACACACATTATCCGAGTTCCAAGTCTCTAACTCGGCACCGTCCTCATGACCTGCCCATCTTCCTCCCTACCTATCTGCTTCACCCTCCTCTCTGACCTATCACCTTCTCCTCCACCTCCATCTACCTTCAGCCACCTTCCCCCAGCCCCACCCCCCTCCTATTTATCTCTCAGGGCCCAGCCCACAAGCCTCATTCCTGATGAAGGGCTTATGCCCGAAACGTCGATTCTCCTGCTCCTTGGATGCTGCCTGATCTGCTGTGCTTTTCCAGCACCACACTCTCGACTCTGATCTCCAGCATCTGCAGTCCTCACTTTCTCCCCATTTCAGCACGGGGCAGCTGAGGTGACCCCTGTATGATGCTATTTTCCTTTGAGCTGTTTTACTAAATAATATTAGATGGTTGTTTATTGGCATCGGTTAGGAGTTGAATTCCTGGGAACTCCAGTAAGTAACAGCAATATTCAGTGTTTTTGCTCGTGCCAGTCCAAGTCCCTTGAGCACAGCAGTGATGAGACTACATTACCAACGTTTGTTACTGCACTCACTGCTGACGTGAAGAGTTTCTGTTACTGACTGGGTGCATACTCAAATATTCTTTAATAAACTTGCCTATGGCCTGAATTTTGCTTTGATTGGAGTTCTCTGACCTTAGTGGAAGTTTTTTTTAATGCAATTTAAAATTAATGAGAAATCTGTTCTCGGACAGTTAATTCAGATGTGTAATTATATGCAGCAATGAACAACTAGGTAATTTTATTGCAATTTATTCTTAGGATGTGGTTGTCACTGGCATGGCTATGTATATTGCTGAGGTCTTGCTGCTGTAGGAAGGTGATATTTGATCTTTTGCTTAAACCATTGCGTCCTATCTGCTGATTGTTTCTGATTGCAAACTGCAGGAAAGCCCCAACATTCTGACCCAGTGGCCATCACCTCAATTTCTGTGCTTGTTATTGTCTTGGGTAGAGAGTAGTTCTTTGTTAATAAGTTCCTGAATTATTCTTTCTCACACCTTTTTCCCCATATCTCCAGATCTCTCTCCCTTCCATTGTAGAATCATCTTATACAGAAAATCCTCGCTAAAAGTGGCCAATTGAATCCTAGACAATGCACCTTGAAGCAAAATGATATTGTACAGAATGTTTGGTCTGAGGCTGCTTGCCTCCCTCCAGCCTGCCTGCCTCACGCCCCTGTCAGGCTGGCCTGCTCCAACCTTGCCTGAGATTTAAGACCCAGGCAAATCTCTGGCAAGGTTAGGAATTACACGGGAATGTCCAGGCATACAGGGGCATTAAGAAACAGCAACAACACAATGTAAATGCAGACGTTTAAACTGGAGTACAATGTTAATGTGCAATGGTAGTTTACTTGATAATGTTAAATGAGAATTTCCAGTAAATGCCTTTCTTAAAAATAAACTTGTGTAATGCTGTTCATGACCTTTGGTTGTAAGACGGTGAAGTTCTTTATGAAGTTAAAACAACAAATACTGGATGTATTTGACAGGTCAGATGGAGAGAGAAACAAGGTTCTAGGGCCCTTGCATCAGAACCCTTTTGAAGGGTACAAACCACTGTGAAGTTGTGGGGAAAGACAGCAATCCATGTGTGCACCACGAGGTCTCACAAATAACTGGGATGGTGATTGAATTGTTTACAGTGACGATCCAGTCCGATTGAGAATCTCTGTGTCATCCTTTGGTGCCGTGGTAATGTTTGTGTCCATCAGAGTTGGCATGTGGCCGGTGAAGATCAAGTTGGTTTCAAACAACCGGAATGTGCAGCACTTGCTCAGGACTGCATTGGCGTATCCACCTAAGGAACCTGTGGCGTAGAACTCAAATTCATAATTTGCAGAATAAGAGGGGCATTGCTATTTCTGGGGCTACAGCTTTCATCTCTGTGTTGAATAATGGAGGTGTTTTCTGAAATGACGTTGGCTTTTTTAAGGTTTTTTTTATTCTAATGCAGTGCCTTCCTCTCACTCGGGCAATTCAACTGAGGATCACATGACCTTTCAGGATTCCCATGGCTTTGCTTGAGGAATCTGAGGAATACCTGGTTTCACAGTTGACCTTTCTCTCTCAACTAATATGGCAAAAAACAGATTGAGCCGCCTCCTATTGGCTATTGTGGAGTCTTGCTGTGTGTGAAATGGCTGCTGTGTTTGTCCACGTGACCATTGTTCGTGTTGCAAAGTAACTCCATTGGAATCTATTTTCACTGAAACAGCCTGTCGTGAAACGGATGGGATCAGGTGCAATGTTACTTTTCCACTTCGTCCAATTTTACTTATTGTTTTTGAGCTCTTGGCTCTCCCACCCGTGCAGCTGGGTTGAGGTTTCCCTGTGGAGAAAGTGAGGACTGCAGATGCTGGAGATTAGAGTCAAGGGTATAGTGCTCTTGTGTTGAACATGAGGCAGTTTGGGTTGTTGGTGATAATGACGCACTTTAGAAACACCAGTTTCTTCATCCTCTATGGTTTGACTGTTAGAGGCTTTGTCATGTTCAAGAAGAGTGACAAACTTGTTGGTTATGAAAATGTTTGCCCTCCGCATTGAACTAAGCTAATAATTGGATTGATGGGGGAAGGATTAGGATTTGTGTCTCACTAATGGCCTGTCGTTGGGTAATATCTGATCAATATGAGATTGTGATTGTACAAGACATTTTTGTTCGGAGCTCTTCCAAGAAGGGGGCTCACTCCCGTCTTTTCCGGGTCAATTAGGCATCTGAAATAAATTCAGGCCTAGCCGCTGATGCCCACTCTTCCTAGATCATTTCTAAAATGTTGCTGAACCTTAGTGGAGGAGAAGGTACTCTGTGGTTACGATGGAACATATTTCAGAGGTGACTCTCCCAGTGCCTGTCCAGTCACTGGGCAGACAGGCCTGAATATGTGATCCCTCCACATGCTTCAACACTTAGTGGGACTGTTTGGTTTTGTCAATTATTTATAGACCTACTGAGTGTGCTGAGCTAATGCTTCCTGAAGTATCTGTACAATGAATCATCCAACCTGCACGTGACTCTCTCAGAGAAATTGCACATCACAGCACTTTTTACGCTGGATGAGGCAGAATTATTTCAGGTTAGCTATTTATAAATTTGATTTTCTTTAGCTTTGAGTAGTGAACCAGTTAATTCCTTAGGTACAGGATCCCTGATAGTGATGGGTGTGCTACCCAGTCACAGGTAGTTGTAGCAGACTCCTTTCGGCTCAGATCATTAACCGTGTAGTGTAGCACACATTCCGTTCTTCAAAGTGGCTCATTTTCCTTCTGCAGTTGTCAGGCATATCACTGGTATTTGCTCATTGTCCCTGACTTATCCCAGGATGTGCTCTGTGTCCCTGAGCCTGTTAGATGTTCTGAAATTAGAGGCAACACTGAGACCAACAGCCCAGGAAACTGAGGTTGAAAATGGTAAACAAAAAGTGGAGGTACATCAGGAGGTTGTAGTTTAAATTAAGTTTTGGCTTCCATGGTTTTTGTGGAATGTGGAGAATGGTAATGCATGAAATTGGGAGGTCCTGGGTTAGAGAAGATGGGATAAGTTTCCTAATACTTCAGTGCAGTGAAGTTACAAGGAGAAAGTGGAGTGAGGATTGGGCTGACCTCTCAGATGCTGAGGGAGAGACAGTGGGCCCCTGTTGCCTGCTGAGCTCCCACAGACCCTGTAGCCCTTTGAATTGGACAAGGAGGTGACCACCTGAGAACGTGGGAGTGGAGGGGTGTAGGAAGGGTTGACGTGACCGAGGCGAATCACTGAGGGAAAGACTGTAATATTCCCATTGTCCAATATGTCCTGCATTAGATCTATTTCTGTGAGGAGGACACTAGTTTTCATAGAATGTTGCAACACAGTGGGAGAGTGACCATTCAGCCCATTGTGACTGTGCTGACCCATTGGTAGAACTATCCAATTAATCCCTCTCTATTGTCTTTCTCCCAAACCCCTGTAAATGTTTTCATTTTAAAAACTTATTGGCTTCATTTACCATTTCCAGATATGAACAACTCATTGTGTGAAATCAATGAAAGGTTTGCATTTAAATAGGACCTTTTGCAACTTTGGGATATTCCAAACCAACTTAGTCATTGACGCACTTTAAATGTTCTCGTCCAACAACATGATAATGGTCAGATACCCAGCAAATAATTTCTCCCCATTGAGTGTGCTCAGCTGTTTTTACATTCAGAGCAGTTTCCTCTCTACTTGCTTCTCCACATTTCCCCAGGTCTGAGGAATTGATTGTAAGTGGAGATTAGACATCATACATGGTGAACAATTGACACTGAAACCGACTGTTTGCTTCCAGACTGTTCCAAATTTATAGATTAAATTTTTTTCCTGTTGTTGACTGATGATCTAAAGTAGAGTGAGAAATTCAGATACTTGAAGGATGTGAATGAATTGATTTGTGCTTGGTGAAAGGGATTGTAGCAGGTGCTATACAAATGCAATCTTAATTGTGTTTTCTGTAGAGCTTTACAGCTGGTTAAGTACTTGTTGTCATGTAGAAAATGGCAGCCAATGTACAAACAGCCATGTGATAATGACAAGGTCATTGAGCTGCTTCCTGGGATGTTGGCAGAGGGATAAGTCTCAGCCAGGGCCCTGAGGGTGGGGTGGTGAACAGCCACCTGCTCCTCTTTGACAGAGTGTCACCGGATCATTCATATCCACCTGAGGGAGAAGGTTGGGCCGCAGCTTCATGTCTTGTCCAAATATCAATGTGTCCTGAAGTACCTCTCTCTCTGAAAGCACGGCACTGGGAATGTGTTGCACTGTTGGATTCTGAACTCAGGACTTTGGAGTGGGACCTGGACTACACCTTCTGATTTGGAGATGCGCATGACACTGGCTTAAATAATTATCGTGATAGCGTAAAAGTATTGGTTAGGCCATTTTTGGAATATTGTGTGCAATTCTGGTCTCCCTCCTATAGAAAGGATGTTGTGAAACTTGAAAAGGTTCAGAAAAGGTTTCACAAAAGATGTTGCCAGGGTTGGAGGTTTTTTACTATAGGTAGAGGCTGAATAGGCTGGGCTGTTTTTCTGGAGAGTCATAGGCTGAGGTGACCTTGTGGAGTTTTATAAAATCATAAGGGGCATAGATAGGATAAATAACCAAGGTCTTTACCCAGCGATGGGGAGTCCAGAACTAAAGGGCATGGGTTTAGGATGAGAGGGAAAAGACTTAAAAGGGACTTAAGGAGCAACTTTCTCACACAAAGGGTGGTGCATGTTTGGAATGAGCTGCCAGCGGAAGTGGTGGAGGCTGGTACAATTACAGCATTTAAAAGGCATCCGGATGTATGTGAATAGGAAGAGCTTAGAGGGATGTGGGCCAAGTGATGGCAAATGGGATTAGATTAGTTTAGGATGAAAGATCGCATGGGCAAGTTGGACTGAAGGGCCTGTTTCTGTGCTATGACTCTGAATCTAGATAGGATACTTGAAGGTCACCAGTAAATCCAGTCGGGAATTTTGGGTGGAACAGCTTTTCCCAGAGAATAGCGAGATTGTAGAATTCACTATCTCCAGGAGTAGGTGAGGCAAACGGCAGCAAGCCTTTAAGCAGGCACTAGATAAGTACACAAGGAAGAGGGAAATAGAAGCATCAGCTGAGAGAGTAGGGAGCAGCCCTTAAAAAGCATATTTATTTTTAATCAGCCTGTTTTGAACATGATATAACACATCTTTGTAGGAGGTAGAAGTTGAACACAGGCACCCGTCTCAGAGGTAGAGTCACTACCACTGCGCCGCAGAAGTTCTTCCTGCTATCTGTAGTGGGCCAGTTTCTGAGCTGCCAACTCTCGTAAAAAAATAATTAAATTCTCATTTTGGTGTTCACCCTGTTGTGGGCTTCAAAGGTTTCAAGTGCATTCCTGACTCTGTTTTTTTCCAAATCTTCCAGTTAACATGATTTGTCTGGTAGTACACATAACATCAATAGGTTTTAATATTCCAATAAAGCCAAGTATGATTGCGCAGAAAGCCATCAGACTTGAAGAGCTGGTGGGAAGGTGGTTCAAGTTATTATTCTCAGGCACCACGATTTTCCCTGCTCTTATTTGAAATGCTTTTGTATAATCTTTCACACCCACTGGAAGAATAGGGCAACTTCTGTTAAAAACATCTGATTTTAAAAATTATCAGTATTTTACAAAAATACAATACTCAGTTTTTTTGTTACCTGTATTGTTTGGCAAAAATTCAAATCAATATTCAATCTTGCATTCATCTCAAACTAGTGTGTGTTCAGGAAGCTTCAAATGATTGAAGGATTTGATAGGTGAGATTGAGAGGAACTGGTATCTGAGAGAGCATACAAGGGGCAGAACCTTCTGAGTCAGCGTTTTCGAGGATGTTTTCAGCAAGGACTCTATCATCATACTGAATCCTGAAACTTTCAAAATCTGAGATTGGTGTATAGTTGTTGGGCAGGGTGGGTAGATGGAGATCAACCATGATCTAATGGAATGATTGTTAGAGAAGATTCAAAGGGCTAAATGACCTCTCTGACCTTTGCAATCAGAGGATCACATACAGGTAGATGTTGGGAACATGTGACCATGAATTGAAAGGTGCTCTGTGAGTAGCAGTAACTATGCTGCTGAATCTAAGCATTGAAATCCTTTTTGGGAATAACTGGACTCCAACTTCAACTTCCTGAGCAATGCTGGAGAAATATGAATGAGAAATGTCTTTATCTGGAACGTCTTTCCTTCCTGTTGAAGGCAACCAGGTTGTATTTGACCAGACCTAGGACTGAAGTAAAAACAAAGTGCTGGAAAAACCTGGCAGTTCGGGGTATAACTGTGGAGAGAGAAATAGTTAACTTTTAGAGTCTGACATGACTTCTTCAGAACAGGGACTGAGCTCCCCGTGGGGCGATTTGCTGGTGCTTTTGGAGAGAAGTTAGAGAATTAGGAGAGAAAGCTGCATAAAATGCTGGGAGAGGCAGATAGCATTACAATCGAGAATAGTAAGTTAACGTGTGTAGTCCGAGAAAGAAATGAAGTTTAGAGAAGCATTACACTGTGCTGTATGTGAAAGTGTGAAGTATGGTTGTATAATTGGTGGATTACAGGTGCAGATTGCCTTGTGAGATTATGGTATTGTGGCAATAATGAGACCTGGCTCAAGGAAGAGCAGATCTGCCTGTTAATTATTCCTCAGCACAAGGTGTTCAGAAAAAGAGAGGAAAGAAACAAAAAGTGGCATTTTTTGATTAAGGGGCACATTCCAGTACCAGCATTCAAGGACAGAATCCGTTTGGTTTGAGCTAAGGAGAAACAAAGGTACACTTCCATAACTCAGTGTAAAAGTGGGAAGGATGTAGAGGGATAAATCTGCAATGAAATTACAAACAAGTAAACATCATGAAGTAGTTATATTGGGAGGGCTTTAGTTACCCATGTATAGACTGGATAGTGGGGCTGTGGAGGGACAGGTGTTTCTGGATTGTTCAGGAGAATTTCAAACAGCATTGTGTCAAGTCCAACCTGAAAAGAGAAACTGTTGGACCTGGTTCTTGGGAATGAGGTGGATAAAGTAGATCTAGTGATAGTGGGGAGCATTTTGACAGTGGTTGTTATATTATGAGGGTTAGGATGATGGTGGAAAATGACAGTGAACAATGCAGAGTAAGAATAATTGACTCTGAGTCAATTTCAATTGGGAAAAGAACAGAGGGTGAAGGTTGCTGGGGACCAATACTGGGCCACCTTGAAAGAGGAGATGGTTGGTCGCAGTGAAGGTAAATTCTGTCAAAAGGGGAAAAGGTCGGACAAACAAATCCACACCTCTCCAATGACAAAGTCATTAAGTTACAGAAGAAATGGTGAGCTTATGACTGACGCCAGATAATGAATATAGTGGAGAACCAAGCAAAATACGGAAGGTTCAGAAGGGAGGTGTGAAAGCAAATATGAGAAGCAAACAGCAGCTATGAAAAAAGACCGGCAGCTAACATAAAGTGAAATCCAAAATCTTTTATAAGCACACCATTTGTAAAAAGGCAGTAATGTGAGGAGTTGGACCAACTAGGGATCAAAAAGGGGTTTCACTCCTGGAGGCATGAGACATGTTAAATTAACACTTTTCATCTCTCTAGCTCTGAGGCAGATGCTGCCCAGGACTCTGACTGAAGGAAGAATCTAAAAGTTAGGAGGGTTTAAAATAGGTGTTTTGGATGAACTGTTGGTATTTAGTTGCCATGACACCAGAAATCATAGTGATACTGGCAATAATCTTTAACTCTTTCCTGGATTTGGGGGATGGTGCCAGAGGACTGGAGAATTGCAAATATTATGTTCCTATTCAAAAAAAAAGGATTGTAAGGATCAGATCGGTACTTTAACTTTGGTGCTGAGGAAATCTCTGGAAAAAAATATTCAGATAGGATTCATAGTTACATGGAAAAACATGGGTTGATTAAAAAGAGAAAGGGAAAATTGTGTGTTACGCACTTGCTGGGTTTGATTGTTTGAAGAGGTCACAGGAGGTTGATCAGGGCAATAGTGCTCATGATGTACTTGGACTTCAAAAGGCATTGGATACAGTGTCACATAACAGACTTGAGAAAACTTTATAGTTCATGGAATGAAAGGGGCACAGCAAGTTTCCCTCTGCCTTCACATCTTCAAGGAAAACTGTCCCAACTTCTCCAATGATTCCTCATAAAGGAGCTTTCTCTGGATCCATTTTCATAAACTACTTCTGCGCACTCTCTCCAATGCATTCATCTCCTTCCTAAACGTGTGGTACCCAGAACTATACACTATACTTCAGCTAAGGTCTAACCAACATCAGTATAATGTCCCTGCTCTTGTATTCTATGTCTCAATTTCTAAGTCTAGAATTCTGTGTATTTTGCTAACAGCTCTCTACCTTTCCTGTCACATTGAATGACTGCATGCACATATACAGCCAGGTTTGCTTGCTCCTGCACAGTCTTTAGAACAGCAGCCTTTGTTTCTCACATTCTCTCCGCGTTATTTATCCCAAAATATATCATCTCACACTTTCCACCACATTGAACTTCATCTGCCACGATCCGCCCACTCCATCAACTTGTCGTTGTATTTTTTAAAGCACTAAATCATCCTCCTCATAATTTTAATTCTTCCAAGTTTTGTCTGCAAATTTTGGAATTGCTTGGAAACCGGGATGGTTGATGGAAGTTTTCAAACTGCCGCAAGATTTCTAGTAAAGTTTGCCAGCGGTCAGAGTAGGTCTTTTCTTTTCCTGATGTATATTACTGATCTAGCCCTTGAAGTGTATGGGGCAATTTTGAAATTTGCAGACACAAAACTTGGAAGAATTAAAGAATTATGAGGGTGATGATTTAATGTTTTAAAAATACAATGACAAGTTGATGGAGTGGGCAGATCGTGGCAGATGAAGTTCAATGTGGTGGAAAGTGTGAGATGATATTATTTGGTATAAATAACATGAAGAGACCGTGTGAAGAGGCTGCTGTTCTAAAGACTGTGCAGGGGCAAGCAAACCTGGCTGTATATGTGCATGCAGTCATTCAATGTGACAGGAAAAGTAGAGAGCTGTTAGCAAAATACACAGAATTCTAGGCTTAGAAATTGAGGCATAGAATACAAAGAGCAGGGACATAGTGCTGAATCTATCCTGATGTTGGTTCGACCTTAGTTGGAGTATTGTGTACAGTTCTGGGTACCATACATTTAGGAAGGAGATGAGTTAATTGGAGAGAGTGCAGAAGTAGTTTATGAAAATGGATCCAGAGAAAGCTCCGTTATGAGGAATGATTGGAGGAGTTTGGACTGTTTTCCTTGAAGATGTGAGGGCTGAGGGGACGTTTGAAAAAAGTTACCAAAGTCATGGTGGGGGGAGGGAGTGGTTGGACAGAGTAGATGGGGGGGAACCTCACTCATTCATTCATAAAAGGTTTGAAAACTGTCTTTTGATCTTCAAGTGTTTTGCAAAAGCAGTACACGTGAGGTGAGAACAAACCTTTTCACATAACATGTGGTGTGGATTTGGCAGGCACAATCTGGGAGTGGAGGCAATTTCAACTGAAGGCATTGGATGGTTAATTAAATAGGAGCAATGACCAGGGCCATATGGGAAAGGGAGGTTAGCATTACATCAAATACTGAGTGTGCAGACATAACCTGAACCGAATTCTGTCATTCTCCTCTTGGGAAGTTCTGTAGTACCGACAAGTGAGTGGGTGATGCTGTAAAGGAAAGTGCACAACAAGATCCCACAAATAGCAATGAAATAGACAATCAGCTAATTGGGAAATGGATGGGATCTGAGGGCTGTTTGCTGAGATGGGGGGGAGGGGGAGCTGTTTGCTGGAGGTGGGGTGGAGGGGCCTGTTTGTTTGTGAAAGGGGGGGATGGGGAAACTGCTGGTTGATGGATGCACATGCTGCACTGTATTCACTTTGGACTGAGTTCCTTCTCGTGCTTTTATAAGTGACCCCTACAAATGCCTCCAGCAGAGTTTTATACTTGTTAGTATTTGTGTCTGTTGAACTGGACAGATTGCTGTCAGTGTGTGTGTCCAATTAGTACAATTGCCAGCAGCATTTATGCTCTGATTCCATTACTCCTAGATCACTGCTGTGGTCTCGGAATGAGCATTGAGGTGCCCAGCAGCCTAGGCTGACCGAGTCACAGCGATAGGGTGTCCAGAGGGTGAATCATGACAGCGCCATGTCAGTGAGACTCTGGGGGCACTGCCTGGGCTGCGCCAGTTTACTCTATCGATTACATTGTTGGTTGTTTTTAAACTTTGCTGCACTAGATGTTCATTATTCCCTCCCAAATTCAACGGCAAAAGATTCTCTAGAATCTGCTTGATAAAAGGTACAGAGGCAGGAGGATTGTTCTTGGGCTGAGAGCCAGGGAGTCTCGTGCTCTTCCTGAAGGGTCACCGATCAGAAGTGGCAGCACTGGCTGTGTAACTGAGTGAACTTTGAACCTGCCAGGGAGGTTTGTGTTACTGCAGACTGCAAAGTGTTCAGGTTCATGCTTCCCTGTGAGGGAGAACAGTCGGGGGGAAGGGGGGGGGGGGATGCGGGGGTGGTGAGGAATGGGTCAGTTGCTGAATGTGGTGCTAAATCAGATGGCCATTCAGCGGTAGGTTTTAGGCCCATGGGAATTTGGTCCTGTCGCAAACTGTTTATTTATTCTGAGACACGGAATCCATGTACAAGCTTTGAAATGAGACAGTGTGAATATTTAAAAGCGTTGGTGACCAACAAGATGCTGGCCTCTGAATCTGGAGGAGTTTGACCGTTTTACTGAGGGTGGGTGAATGTTTCTGGATTCACCAGTCTCGCTGTGTTTCTGTCAGGTTCTTCAGCCACTTGTCTGATGTTTCTGTTCTTTTTGTAGCAAGCCCAGGCTGACGCGGACACAAAGTGCCTTCACTCCAGTGTCATTAGCATCACCTTTTACAGGTAAGAGATTTTTAATGCGCGTTGACTGACTCCTCTCTTGCACTTTCTTCACCTCTTTGTCCACTGCCTTTTCTTGCTCCACCATTTTCTCCTCCTATTCTACTCTCTTTCCGTCAGCCTCTCTCCTTCCTCCTCCTCCTCGTTCTTGTCAATATTCCAAGCTGAGAGAGGCAGTACTGCCCAGGCAGAGACCTGACATACCTTCTCCTCCCATAGAAACTTTGATTTGCTTCATCCTGAATAAATTTATTTAGAGTAACCATCCCAGAGACTGGGACCGTACCCGGTTCTGAGTGAATCACTTCCCCAGTTTGTGCAGTGAGAATATACTGATTCTGATGATTGTACAGGGCTGTGCACGTCATGGAGTGGGGAGATAAAGATCCGGGCAGTAACACACTAAACGTTTCAGAAGATCCAGTGGTGGGCAGCAATTCAAAATGTATGGAGAGAAGAAAAACCTATATTTAGTAAGCATCTTTCACAGCATCCATAAGCACACAGGCACACGCACCTATCCTTATCCCTGAGGATATGGCAGGCAAGCTTGCGAACTTCTTTTTGGGGGGCGGGGAAGCCCCTTTTCTTAATTTTTAAAAAAAACTTCTCGTGTGCCAAGAAATCTCTGCCCTTTAAGCCCTCACTGCTTTTTGTGATCAGTTATTTGCTTTAATTATCCTCTTCCTTCAAACTCCTCAGTTTTAATTTGATGATTGCTGGTAAGTTGTAACACCCTATAATTGCTCTTTGAAATAAGGAAACTGGGAACCTTGAATCTTATTTTATGTCTAGACTTAATTGTTCTAATACCTCTGGCACCTTGCAGTTTCTATGAACTTAATCTCTTCAAACTTTTGGTGGATGTTTCCTAACTTGAAGTAAACCTAGTCCACCCGTCTCCCCTGTGTTCACATCAGTTTCTGATCTAAATTTTTAAAAATCTTCTCCTTGTTCGAGTTCCTTCCCTATCCTTGTCTCTCCCCACCTCTGTAATGTTTTCCTGCCTTAAAATGTTCTGTAATTGCTTTTATCATGTACTTCCATTTTTATTTCCACTCCTCTACCTCTACATCGCAATCCTCCTTTTGGATCTAATTATATAGGGCAGTGGTGAGACCACATTGCAAACACTGCACCACTTTGGCCTCTTTACTTAAGGAAGGATGTAAATGTCTTGTTTCTGGGAGTTTTACTAGATTGATATCTGGAATGAGCAGATTGCCTTTGGAGATAACTGTTGGGCAGGCAGGATTTGTTTCCAACAGAGTTTAGATAACTGAGGGGTGATTTGTTGAAATGTATATGATTGTGAATGCTGTTGATAATGTGAATGTAGAAAGGATGTTTCTGTTGTGGGTTGGTCTAGAAGTCAGGATGTCATTTTAGGGCAGTGATGAGAGAGACTTTTTTTTTTCGTGGAGAGTCGTGCAACTTTGGAACTCTTTGTCTCAGAAAGCACTGGAGGCTGGGTCAGTGAATATATTTAAGGACGAGGAAGATAGATTGTTGTTAGATGGGGGAATCAAAGGGAAAGTGACATTTAGAACTTAGAGATCAGCAATGATCTGCTGGGACATTGGAGTAGGCACAAGGGTCTGAAGAGCCTGCTCCTGTTCTGAGTTTGTATGGTTTAACTTGCTCCTTAAACAAAGTGTCTTAACAGCTCCTTACATGGTCGGGTCCCAAATCTGCTTTCACTTCTACTGTGAAGATCTTTCAGAATCATAAAAAAAATCTAGGTACACTTTTCTCTCCATAACAATATTGTTTGTTGTAAAGTGATCATTGAGAAATGTTCAAATAAAATTCTGTCACTGTCACTTCCCAATGTACCCACTCTCTGGCTATAAACTGATTGTAAAGGTCAGTGATACAGGTGCCCATGTGCTGGGAGTTAGTTTGGTGTGAGCTGAGACTACATGGGAACAATGGGCAGAGATCTTGGGTACACAACAACAGAAACCAAGGGGAAAAGTAGAAGCTAGAATCTGAAAGCAGTGTGTGGATGGCTAGTTGGGCAGGAAAAATATTTTTTTGTTTTCACTGACTATCTCTTTCTGTCGTCTCTGATCAGGAGAAACTGTGTCACTGGTCGACCTGGACATCTCTCGTCGCGGGCCGCCCTCACCTCATCCGCCGACTCCACCACCCCCACCCCGCCGAAGCCTCAGCCTTCTCGGTACGGTGCTCAGTTACAGTTCCTGGTGATGGTGCTTGGTTCCTGGGGCTCTGCTCAGTTCCCCATGCGGCGCTCTTTTATGGCGCTCGGTTCCCGGTTATAGTTTGCGGATTGCACCGACTGTACACTCCAGGTCATGGTCTGGTATATTCAATAGCAGTCACTTGTTAATGACTTTTCCCTAACTACATGTTCCTTGTTTTCTGTGGGCTCCCTGACTAGTCCCCTCACTCTGTTTTGTATTCACTTGAGGTTTGTGGGTCTTGCTGGCTGGGTCAGCATTTATCACCTGTCCCCAGTTGCCCTTTCAGGTGGTGGTGAGCTTCTTTCTTGAACCACTGCAGTTCATTTTATTTAGAAATCTTAGTGCCCTTAAGGAGGAAATTCCAGGATTTTGATCCAGCGACAGTGAAGGAATGGCGATACATTTCCAAGTCGGGATGGTGAGTGGCTTGGAGCAGAACTTGCAGGGGCTGGTGTTCCCAACTATCTGTTGTTCAACAAAAATGTATCCTTCCACAACGAAGAGAGTTGCTTACCTGAGGACAATGAAGTAATTGAGACTTCATGATTGTGAGTTCCTGTTGTGTGTTCCTGCATTACGTCCTCTATAGCGCAGCATTGCAAACTGCTGAGGGTGGTGTTCAGTGTCCCCATTTTACCAATTTCTCTAAGTTCAGTGGTGAAGTCCCCTTCATAATCAGTGGGTCGTCTATACCCAGAGCAAGCACTTGGTGAGCTTATGATTGTATAAATGGCTGTAAACGCCAAATCATAGACACACTGGATATTATCATGAAAAGGAAATATTGAGACATAACCTTTGAATCGTAAGATATACAATGGTTTAAAATCCTGCCCGCTCCTCCACGAGAAGTGCATCAGGTGGTCTAGCAAATGCATTCTTCAAAATCGACCATTTGTTCAGCTGTAGCACTTTATACAAAATAATAAATTTGTTTACACCAGCAAATTGTGAAACAGGAAGACCATTCAGCCAACCCCATCTGGAAAACTCCAACTTATCGCCAAACAGGTGTTTCTCAATCCAGTGGGATTTGCCTGATGAGTCTTCCAGGAATTCGTGCAGTTGGTCACTCCTTGAATGACCAAGAATACGACAATATCCAAGCACTGTTTGTTCTTCCTCACTTGTTTCATACTGTGGGAATCGCTTTGACCTCAAATGAAATGCAGAATGGTTGATGTTGACTCAAACCCCAGCCTGTTTAAACCCCGCCCACCATTTCCACCACCAGTGAAGTTATGTTTACTGTGTCTTTCTATCCACTGGCAAGGTTCATTTGGATGTTGTGAGTTTATGATCTATACAGTTGTACAACTAATCCAGTGGAGAGAGACTTCAGTTAACGTAATGAATCTTCTGATCTCTGAATAATTTATTTTGTAAGTTTGTAAAGGCTCCAGAAACTGCTGTAATAGGGTGCAGTTAATAACTGCATAAACACGTTACATTTATATAATGCCATTAATGCAGTCAAATGTTAAGTTTTATCTCTGGATATTGAATCTATCATTTGGATTATATAAAGGCAACAATCAAACAAGCCTCATTGTGGAGTTGGTTGGTTTTGAGAGTTTGGGGATCTGTGTGCACTGTCTTGGGTGGGGATGGGAGAACAGTGATGTTGGGAGCAGAGAGTTATTGCAATTTCTGCCATTAAATGTTGGGATGAGTATCTACTGGAGAAGTGGCACCATGTCTCAGTTTTATTTCTGAAGGAGTTTGTGTTGTTTTTCAGATGATATTGTGGGGCCACAGACTCTGTCGTACCCAGTGAACCCAGCTGCTGCTTGCTTACAGTCACTGCCTCTACCACCACCTCCCCCACCTCACACTTCCATCCAGCTCAGTCTCAGCTTAAACGGTAAGGTTCGGCTTCTATTCCTTAAGAGCAGGCAGGAGAGGCCATTCAGCCTCTTGAACCTGGTCGATCATTCATTCAGGTCATAATCAATCATTTACCTCAGCTGTACTTCCCCCACACCGTCCTCATTTCACTCGATTCCGTCAATTTATTAACAAAAACTATTGACCTCTGTTGCAAATAAACTCATCAGCCTTCTGGATCAAAAATCCCAAGTTTCAAAACTCGTTGACTAAAGACGTTTCTCCATCATCATAGGAGACAATTTATTAAAGTTATTAGAAATTGGGAAATGGAAGTCGTTTTAATTTTCTCCACACTTTTGACACTAATTATAAGAGCCACTCAAGGAAATGTCGTTCCACTGATTCCTCAAGGTTTCCTCGGTTTGTTCTGTCGATTTCATTTAGACAGTCTCTGGCTGCCATTCGGTCCATCTACATAGCAGCGGACATACTTGGCCCACAGGGAGCCATGAGAGTGAGTGTGCAGGTGCACAAACAAAGACAGGAACTGGTTAAATTTAGGAAGAAACTGGGAGAATGCCTTGTCCACAATAATCTTATCCTGCAAGCGGAGGAAATGAAAGGAAGGTTTAGTGGACTTGTGTGGAAACGTGAAGAAACATTTTGAAGGAATAGGAAGTGACCATTTTCTGTAGTTTGTCAGGAAATCAGGAGTTTTGGACAGATCAACCAACAAACTAGAGGAAAAGATTATGGTAATCTGAAATCTGCTGCTTGGAAGGGAGGTTGTTGCTTATTTGGTAGTAATTTTTGAAAGAAAATTGGGTAAATAATTAAAGGAGAAGATTTGCTGGGAAGTGGAACTAACTGGCTGGCCCTTTCAAAGGGCCAGTACAGCCTCGATGGATCAAATAGCCTCCTTTTCGGATCAAAGACTCAGATTCTAAGTGACCCAATAAACTGACCTGATTCTTGAGATTCAAACTTTCTGGTGTTGGTTTTGTTCCGATGCCAATGGGAGTGTTTGGTTATGGAAGAAAAGCTAAATGCCCCGATCCTAAAAGGAGATATTTCATTTTTAGTTAAATCTCAGGAAGTCTGACCATCACTGTTTGTTTCTCCAGCTCTGTCAATCTGCAATATCTACAACAACTTGCATTTACGTAGCATCTCGAATGTGGTGGAATGTCCTGAGGCATTTTCGAGAGGCGTTATCAGACAGAAGTTGAAAGTGAGCTACATGACGAGTAATTAAAATAGTCATCAAAAGTTTGGTCACTGCAGTAAGTCTTAGAGGAGAGAGAGAATTTCAGAACTTGGGGTCCAGGTAACTGAAGATTGGTGTGTCCTGTGAGAATTTGACACAATTGACCTGACCTGGTAAACTGTAGACATCTCAGAGGATTGAGAGAGAGGAAGGACTGAGCTCAAATAACAATCTTCAAGCAAGGTGGGACGGGGCTTGGTTGTTCTTATGGCATTGTTGGCTTCAGATCACTTGATTGTGCTCCATGTCACCTTTCTCATGTGGAGATTTGTCTTTTTCAGACACTGGATTTCTTTTGCCTCTTGCAGACACCTTGCAGAGAAACTCGCCTCAAATTCGGCCGATGACCGTGCAACCTCAGAACTGCCTGCTCAACAGGAGGGACTCCAACACCTTTGCAGCCAGCTTACGGGAACTTGAAAAGGTACACACCTTCAGACATTGTGATGTTATTTTTAAAGCGTTTGTAGATGTTCACAGCCATCAATAATATGGAAGGGAGAAGCTGAGGGAATAAAGGAAATTGGTCTGGATAGCTGCATTGTGACTGAATGGGTAACGCACTTGTCTCTGAGATAAAAGGCTTCACCCGAGAGCTGCTAACCCAGACTGCCACTACCAGCTCAGCACTGAGGGAGCACTGCACTGCCAGAGGTGCTGTCTTCCCGATGAATAGTTGAACTGAGACCCTGTTTGGTATCTTGGGTGAATGTAAAATAATTCCCATGGGACTGTTTCAGAAAAGAGCAAGGATGTTGTTCCCTGGGCAGTATTTATCCTTTAACAACCATCACCTTACCAAACAAAACACAGATGATCTGGTTCCTTATCACATTGCTGTTTGTGGGAGCCTGTTGATTCCACATTTCCTCCATTAGAACACTGACTATACCTTAAAAGTAGCTGACTGTCATTGGTGAGTCTATTACAAAGGATGTAATAGCAGAGCATTTAGAAATACATCATTACCATAGAGTTAATGTGGCTTCATGAAGGGGAAATCATGACTAACAAATTTATTAGAATTGTTTGAGGACATAACAAGCATGATAGATGAAGGGGAGTTGGTAGATGGAATACTTAGATTACCAAAAGGAGTTTAAGGTACCGTGCCTGAGGCTACTTAAGGTAAGAGCTCATGGTGATGAAGGTTGTACGTGAACATGGACAGAATTAGCTAACCAGTAGCAGATTAGGGAGTTGGGATGGGGAGGAGGATTTTCATTTGGCGATTTCTGACTAATGGGGTACCATGGGATGGGCGGTGGGCCTGACAGGGTGGGTGCAGAGAGATTGCTTCCCATTGTGGAGACTTTAGGGTAGATAGCATGACCACAGAGTAATGGGTCTTTCAGTTAGAACAGAGATGATGAATTTTTATTGAGGGTAGTGATTCTATGGAATTTCTTTACCGTACAGGGCTGTCAAGGTTGGGTTGTTAAGTATATTCGAGGCTGAAATGGACAGAGTTTTAATCGGGAATGGTATCTGAGAGAGTGGGGACAAGTTTTTCGAAGTCTGATGCCTGCTGTTCTATCTCCTGTAGTGTGGCTGGTATTGGGGTCCGATGAACTGGGATGATGCTGAAATGAAGTTGAAGGGTAAACCAGATGGTTCGTTCCTGGTAAGGGACAGTTCGGATCCACGTTACATCCTCAGCCTCAGCTTTCGCTCCCAAGGAATTACACACCACACCAGAATGGAACATTATCGAGGTGAGGATAACTACAATCTGAACTTACTTTCAGAATCATACAGCCCCTTCATTGTTGCAAGAGGCCATTTGCCTCATTGAGTCCGTACCAGCCCTCCAAAGAGCATCCTGCCCACACCCAGCCCCCTAACATATACCTTATCCTCGCATGGCCCACTGCCAGTCCGTATAACCTGCACATCTTTGGACTGTGTGGGGGAAACCAGAGCACCCGGGAGAATGTGCAAACTCCACACAGTCACCTGAGGCTGGAATTGCACTCCGGTCCCTGCTGCTGTGAGGCAGCAGTGCTAACTGCTGAGCCACTTGTCTGCTTTAGGTGCTGCTTTTAAACTTGTGAAACGTTCCAAATAGCTTCCCTGGAATGTAATCTGACACCAAGCCGCAAGGGAACCATGACAATCAACAATGACTACACTTTAAGATCTAGTGAATCAGGTGGGATGTCCTAAGGTTCTGAAAGGCATGACTTTTAAATAGAAGACCTGTTTAAACACAAAATGAAAGGGTGCATTAATAAGTTTATAATTGTGAGTTTCAATGCTTAAAGACAGACCCATTCTCATTCATAATGGTTGTGCAGGTGGAGACTGCAATAAATGTTACTGTCAGGGAAATGGCGGGAGCTGACAGTGTCTGTTATCTGGGCTTTTGATCAATTTCCTGCTGATCTTTGTGGATCTTCTCTTTCACATTTGGTTTTCCTTTTGGGGAAGTAGTGGAAGGAAGCAGTCTCTCCCCATGACAGGCAATTAAACTCAGAACTTCTAGCCCAGAGTTAGGGACACCACCACTGTGCCACAAGAGCTCACTAAGAGAGTGGAATGGTAACGCTTTGATATAACTGAGTGGCCAATTCACAGTCAATGACACTGTTATGGAACTGTCATCTCACGTGTGCATGCACAACACACCTACCTAAACTGGGTAAGGATGTCTAATCAATATGACACCAGTTGGATTATCTTGATTCTTTAGTACCCTCACAATTGCATCTACTGATTTTTTTTTTCCTTAAAATAGGATTGAGAGATTTGGTCTCCCATCTGGATTATTAGTCAGATAACAAAACAATGTTTCAGTATCTTGTACGTTTTATATTGAAAATGCTGTGTCTTTCATAGACATTTCATGATTCTCCTCATTAACCAGCTGAAAATTTGCCAATTCTATGCATAAAGAAACAATGGTGAAAAGTCAGGAGAATTTCACAGAAAATGATCTCTGCAGTCTAGGCTGAAGATTCACATAAACCAGAGGAGGTTATTCAGCCCCTTGTCTGTCCTGCTATTCAGTTAATGATGGCTAATCTGCATCATGACTCCGTCCACTTTTAATACTCTTACCTAGTAAAAAAAAACTAGCAATCTTTGTTTTGATATTTTCAATCCAGCTTTGGCTTTGAAGATTTCTGGGGAAGAGGAGCAGTTTTCCACACACGTGTATTTGAGGAAGTGCTTCTTGAAATCCCCTTGAAAAGCCTTGCTCTAATTTGAAGGTCATGCTCCATGTTCTGGGCTATCCCCATGAGAGGAAATCATTTCTCCCTCCAGCAACTCTTTTTTTTTAACTTGTCTTGATATCAACCAGATACTGGAATTTTGTACCCCTGAAGGATCAGCACAAAATAGCCAACAAGTTAATTAAATACTGTATCAAGCTTCCAACAAAACTTTCCATCAGCTAATGATTTGAAGATACTGTGATTGTTGTTTAAGGTTAATTCAAACTTACATGCTGTCTACTACAAACCTCACACTTGTACACTAGCTCATTGTTTAAGAACAGACTGTCTTGTTGCTGCCTGCATGCTCACACTTGTATACAGACACAGGAATCCTGGGTGTCTGACAGTGATTACAGGGTTCGAATCAAGTCAAAAACCACAAAAAAAATGATTCAGAGATTTAGTACGCTGAGCTTAGATTACAATTTTCCTGCTAAATGTTGTTAATCTTGGCTCAAAGCTGAAGTTTTTAGGTGTACTACTTGTATGTTACATAATCAATGGTATGTGCTTGGTAATCAATACATTGTGTATTTTATCAGTGCAATGTACATTCTATGTCTGAAGGTACAATATTTTATTTCCAACTTCTCAGTTTGATGTTTTGCCATTTTCACCAGGTGGTCGATATAACGAGAAATTTGTGTTCTTTAAGATGGCATCTGTTGTGATCTAAGATCAAGTAACAGTATGGCACCACATTGTCAGCATTCAGCTCAGATTCTTCATGATGAAACTGTGTGAGAATGTTGGCTTGTAAAGCCACCGAACTTATGGTTTACACTTACTTTTTCTGAAACTCATTAATAAGATATAAGCTGTCACAAGCACATTTTACTGCCTATTCCCAGAAACCAGGCTGATGCTACATTCTGCTCTTGAGAAAACCCACAAGGGGATTGCTATTACTGAGCAGTGATCCACATTTGTACTTGTGCAGTTGAGGATAACCTTGTTTATTTTGATAATTAAGGGTGAGAACAGTAGCCCAGGACATCAATTTAAATTAAGGAGTAAATTTAAAACAGATATTTGAGGAGAGCTCCATTACTCTCAGCATGAAAGGATGGCTGAGCGTTGTACGATCAACTTGATCCTCTTAAATAACCAGGTCAATGGCAGAGACAAATTGTCAATAAATAGGAAGGTGATTATAAAACAGAATGAGCAGCTTGGGCACTGCCTCTGCCTAACAGTGGAACTGGGTTAGCAGATATCCCAAAGCGTAATCCCAAATCCTAAATAACATCCTAAGTGATATACAAGCTTTGGTCTCCACTCGGCTCCTGTTAGAGCTGAATCCATTGCTGTAATACCATGAATATGCTGAGGCAGTAACTGACTTGAGATAAAAATCCTTGCTGACAATAGTTGCGTACCGAAAGATGTGGATATAAGAATACAGGCAGTCCCTGGGTTGTGAATGGGTTCCATTCTGGAGTCCATTCGCAAGTTGATTTTCATGCAAGTCCAAACAAAATGCAGGACATTATAAAATAGCTGTCGGTAAGTACAGTTAAAGTACATATGTTGGGTTTTTAAAATTGCACCCCTGTATGGGATTGTGTTTGTAAACTGGGGAGCATCTGTACAAGGAATAGGGAGAAGTTGCTCAGCCCCATGAGTTTGCTCTGCCCTTCAATAAAATCATGCCTGATCTGCTACCTCAACATCTCCTGTCCTATCACTTATTCCTTGATTTCTTTAGCTTTCAAAAACCTATTCGTAGCTGTCTTTAAATATACTCAACAATCAAGCGTCCACTACCCTTGGGGTCTCAAATTCCAAACATACCCAACCGTTTGAATAAAGAAATGTTTTTTGTTTTCATCCTAAATGGTTGAGCCTTATTCTAAGACGACAGACTCTACTTCGAAGTGCCCCAGTTACGGTGAGCTTTAGTTTGTCTTTTCTTCCTCTGGTTTCCATTCCTACTCCTTCCATCCACTCAAACAGAAGTCATTCACTTCGTCAGCAATTTACGACACATGTTTTTTAAAAAAAAATGCATTAAGTGACATCTTTGTTATATTTAAGGCAGGAATGTTGCTGTAAATTGGTTTATCTCAAAATAAGCTTTTTATTCAGTGTCTAGGCTGTCACCTGTAAAAATGAACTTTTCTGATAAATAACTGAAAATGAAAAGGTTTTGGAATCTAGTCCCATTTATCCACCTTGAATTGTTCCAATCCAGTGGGTGTAAATACAATGTCGTCAGGATGAAGATTCCAGGATTTTGACCATAGTAAATGTGAAAAACTGGCTTGTCAGTGTCTACGCTAGGATGATGTATGAGGGACCTGGAATGAGCAGACTTCCTAATGAGAAAAGGCTGGACAGGCAAGGCTTGTATCCGTTGGAGTATCCATTGTAACTTAATTGAAACATGTAAAATCCTGAGGGCACTTGACTGGGTGAATGTGAAAAGGATGTTTCATCTTGTGGGAGAACGTTCAACCAGGGGTCATAGTTTAAAAATAAAAGGTCGCCCATTTAAGACAGATGAGGAAAAATATTTCCTCCTGAAGATCTGTCTGAAATTCTCTACCTCAAAGCCAATAGATGAAGAATAGTTTAAGTAATTTTACACAGAAGTAGAGAGATTCTTGATGACCAAGGGGCTGAAAGATTATTGGGGATATGCAAGAATGTGGAATTGAGGTCAAACATTAGTGGACTCACGATCTTGTTGAATATTACTGATGTCTTGTTCCTCATTAGTGTGTTTGCGTTGCAGGTAGTGCTGTTCCTATCAAGTTGAACTGTCATTCTGGTGGGGGGATGGACAGGGGAGTGCCAATTTCTGGGGTATTCACTGAAGCTGATGTGAGTGAATTCAGCTGCATTTAAGAAGTGTGAAGTTCCGTGTTCTGACGCAATGTGCGCTGTGTTCCATGTGGGCTGAAGGTAGGCATGCTCGACCATTGCATGGAAACCTGCATCAAAATATCTGTAGGTAAATGTTACTCAACTGAATCACAGTGTTGGAGGCCCAATAATTCAATCCATTTCTCAGACAGTGCAGCACCATACTCTGAGAGATTGGACATTTAAGGTGTACAGGCAACCCCCACCTCAGGAGTTTTGCAGGTTAAGGAAACCTTCAACTGCTGTCCAGTGTCAGAGACTCCACACCCAGGAAGGATGTAAAGTACTTCTGAATCATTCATAAATGACTGAAGAGTCAGTGAAATGAGTTCTTAATGGACGGTGTCCTAGATAAAGATTGTTTGGAGAGATTGACCTATATAGGAAAATGTTATTTTTTCTCAGTGATTTTCTGCGTGAACATCACTGGTGTGACCAGGGTTGGCTTTACAGTCATCGAGGTCTAAGTGAATGTCAATGTGGTTGGTTGTTTTGTACAGCTACTAGTCTCATGAGTTTGCCTCTGGGTATCATAGACACCAGTTCACTCCAAACTTAGCGCTTGCTGCTTCCTTATGCAGAGCCTTTTCTGTCATGCCCTTTCACCCCAAAGCCTTTTGGTATGGTTGACTTGTTTACTACTGAAACATGCTTTCAACTAGGAACTTTAAAATCTTTTGCTGTCTGCCATAATGTGTGAACAGCACATTATTCTATGAAGGTTGTATTATGTGAGTGTATGGGAACATTGTTTAGGATGAAATTGATAAAGAGGTAGATAGTGTATTGCAGTGCTTGTTATCATAATGAATTTTTTTTTGACCCAGTGATTGAGTTTGTCTCTCTCTGGTGCTGAGCACATGAACCTTTGTATCAGTGTGCCCCTTGAGGATGTTTGTCGTGCATTACCAGCTGCAGCATATTAGCGATTCCGGGTGTCACTGATGCCTTTTTGTCTTTTTATCAACCAGTTCAGAGATGTTGATACACACCACCTGGAGCAACTAGGGCTTGACATAAGGATGTTACCATTGTGTCCTCACTCCAGCCACTTGTTTTTTTGTCGAAATGAGGAATAATGAATTCCAGGTAGCCTTGCTCCAGGTTTGCTGACTGTTCATTGAGCAGTTGGGACATTCTAAGCAGTGGACCTCTCTAATTATCTGAAGGTTTACCAATATCAGAGCGTTGCCCTAAGAAGAGCGATTGAGTAGAACAGATCAACATTCTCTGGAATGTAGGTGAATGAGAGATGATCTCTGTGAAATGTATACAGTTCTCTGAGGAATTAATAAGGTAGGGACTGAGAGCCTGTTTCCCAAGGGTTGGAGAGTCTAATGTATGAGCCACAATCTCAAAATCGAAGGTTGGTTGTGAGCTAAAGAGAAATTCTTTGTTCAAATGGTTGAGAGTTTTTGGATTTATTTTACCAGAGAATTGTAACTGCTCAGTTGATGTGTCTGTTCAAGACTGTGATGAAATCCTCTTCATGCCTTCTGATGAGCTTCATAACAGTATGCAGAGTAAAGATTAATGCTACTGGAACCAGCAGTTGATATTTGGTGCTGATAAAATCCAGGACATTAGAAAATAATGTTCTTGTAGTGTTGGATCACATCTTAGTGAGAGAACGGTATAGTGCCTAAACACTCCTGGAGTAGAGAGGCTGCTGGTTAAAGCTGACAGTTTGATTTCATTGCTGTATCTTGCTGACTGATTGGGGGATGTGTTGGGAATGAACTGCCCTGTGTGCTTTTATTCTCACTTTTTTTTTTGTTTTCCTTTCCTATCTCCTCATGTAACTGAGAGACGGGCAGCTTCTTTCTCACTAGCGTTTCAGGTGCTATTCTGCCTTGCCCCGAATTTTGTTCACCCTCATCATGTCCTGTGCCTTCTGGCTTCTATTTATGCAAAAAGACTTCTTTTAAAAACAGTTCTTATCCTTGTTTTGAAATCCCTCCATGGCTTTGCATCCCAATCTCTCTAACCTTTTCCAGCTGTACAACTCTGAGGTCTCTTTCTGAACTCTGTTGTCTTGTCTACCACCTGCTATATTTCTTGCTATGGCTGGCAGCTGTCCTGCCAATTCCCCAGGCTCTGAGCTCTGGACTTTCCTTCCTAAACCTCTCCACCTCTCCTATAGAACTTCTCTTAAGGCCTATGTCCTTGATTAAGTCTTTGGTCTTCCATCTTCATGTCTCTTTGGTTCAGCGTGGAGTAGCATTTTGGCACTTAAACACTGTTAAATACACTGTTGAGTGCTATCAGTGAGATTTGCACAAATGCCAAACAATGCAACCTTCAACTTAGTTTCTAATAACATTATCATGACTGAATCCTACACTGTGAACGTCCTGGGAATTACCAGTGACCGTAAATGGAACTGATTTGGTTATGTAACTACTTTGGTTACAAGAGCAGTTAGAGGCTAGAAATTTTACAGCAAGTAACTCCCTGACTCCCCAAATCCTAGCCATTATCTTTCTTTCTTCACATACCAACCTGACTTGGAGCTAAACTACTGTTCATTCACTGTCATTGGATCATCATTCTCACCACCATCTTGTTGAGGGTGACTAAGCAAAGGTTAAAAAAATAACAGCCAGGTCAGTGAATGAAGAGAAAAATACATGCATGAAGTTGTTGGTGTTTCCCAGGAACTGAGTTAACCCATGCTTGGCTTCTGAGACTAGCTAACGGCTTGATTGCTGAGCTATATGAAAAGCTGCCTGGAGATCCTTCTTCCCAAGTACAGGGTCGTTATTGGGATGTGCTTTCTTTCTCACCTCCCTTGTTGCCAAATCAGAACCATCTTTAAGCTCAAATCCAGCACCAAGAAATGTTTTAATTGATTGCAATCTGGTGTAATTTGGAAATGTCCATCAGTGTGCTAATATTCTACCCTGCAAATAAATGACAAAGGTCTGTTGCAGACCATACCAAGAACATATATCCAAACCTTATCCTGAAGTGAACTTAAACGGTGGGCTCTTTGGTAACTAATACTGTCGGCAAGCAGTAAATCTAGGCCTTGTCATTAAAGTTTAGTTTACTGATTTTTCTCACTGCCTGCTGCTTCAGGATGTCTGCCGGGGGTGTGCTGGATGTATTTTGTTGCAGATTGAGTGTTTGTTCTTCTCTCGGCGTGTCTTGCAAGGGGAAACCCTGTGAACTTTGAGAGTTTGTGATCAATCAGTTTGGGGGAAAACAAAACGGTTGAGCATTCTGGAACGAGGTCATTCTTTCAAAATGTGCAAACCAAGATGAGCAGATTCTGTTGGTTGGTTTTCCTCAGCTTGCGTGGCCAGTATCACTTCTGCAAAAAAAATAGCCCCGACTCACACCTAATAGGTCAGAGGATCATGAGATCAAAAAGATCATGAGGCCCTGTTCCAGGAACTTGAGTGCATGAAGTAGGCTGATTCTGCCAGTACTGCTGGGCAGTTATCATCCAGCCAGCTTCCCACAGCGAGAGGTACCCAGGATGAATTCCCCAAAACTCATGGCCCAACCCAAAGATCTATTGTCGATTGATGTTGCTATTCATGAGACCAGCAGCTTAGGGCCTTATCCATGCTGAGAAAATAAAGAGACTTGTATTTAAATAGCATCTTTACAATCTGCACTTGTCCTGATGCACTTTATGACCAATTAAGTACTTTTCGATGTGTAGTCACTGCATTACAACTGACGAAAGTTGAGCACAGCAAGCTGCAAATGCAGTTTGAGGAACAAATGATCTGTTTTATTTCTGTATAGGTTGTGGGATAAATAGTGGGCAGTGTGCTATGGGGGAAGCCCACCTCATTTCTAAACAGTGCCATGGAATCTTGACGTCTATTTGAGAGATCAGTGTGACCTCAATTTAAATGTTTCTTCCAAAAAGGTGACGCCTCTGACAGTGCAGAATTGCCTCAGTACTGACATGGAGAGAGTGGGCCGAAACTTCGGACTCCTCTTGAGTGGTATTTGAACTTCAGAAAGGTGTGTGAGCCACCACTGATACTGAGGGTGTTTCACTTACTTGATACAGTCAACAAGCAAGAAAGAGTCATACCCGTGTCACTGAGATGTCAAGCCATTCTTTTTAGTGAACACTGAGACTTGCAAAACTCTGGAATTAGCAACAAGTCATTATTCTTGGTTTGTTGCTTTGCTTCTGGCAGACTGACACCTGAGGCTCAGAGAGCTTTGACTGACTGACAGTGATCACTGGAGGTTACTTTAATCATTTCAAATAAAGTGGTAAAACACCGAGGAGACCATTTTGACCATTGTTCCCGTGCTGGCTCTTTGGAGGTTCAGGCCAATGAGACCCACTTCAGGCAGTTTCCCATTGCACAGAAATTTTATTTGTCTTCAATTCTTTATCCAGTTTCCTTTTGAAACTTATTGTTGACTGGCAGTGTCAGGAAGTGCATTCCAGATGATGACAACTGAGAGATTGCCTTTCCTCCATCATCTCTGACTCTTTCATCATTTGCTTAATTCACTAACCTCTGGTTACCCTGTCCTGCCACAGGAAATATCTGATTTAATCTGTCGAAACAATGTATGATTCTGACCGAGTTCCAAATGTCCAGTACTCTTCCTCTGCTCTAAGGAGAACAATTTTAGCTTCTCCATGAATCTGAACTGAAGTCTCCTTTCTTAAGAAGGGATAGAGTTATAGATGGAGTGTGATAAATGTTGATGAGACTAATCCTTTTGAGATTATTCAACGAGGAGGGATTGAGTTGAGGGTCTATAATAGTGTTTAGGAAAATTAGAGGTGATCTTCTTGAACATTGAACTTTCTTGAGGAGTTTGACAGGATAAATGATGTGAGAATATTAAGGAGGACAGACTCCAAATGAGGCCTGGTCCATTTATAGGAGCAAATTACTGCAGATGCTGGAATCTGAACTGAAAACAAAAAGCATGCTGGGATTTACAGCGGGTCAGGCCGTATCCATGGAGAGAACGCAAGCTAACGTTTCAAGTCTGAATGATTCTTCAATGCCTTATCTTCAGACTAGGCACTTTACGGTGGCACAGTGGTTAGCACTGCTGCCTCACAGCGCCTGAGACCCGGGTTCAATTCCCAACTCAGGCGACTGACTGTGTGGAGTTTGCACATTGTCTGCGTGGGTTTCCTCCGGATGCTCCGGTTTCCTCCCACAGTCCAAAGATGTGCAGGTCAGGTGAATTGGCCATGCTAAATTGCCCGTAGTGTTGGGTAAGGGGTAAATGTAGGGGTATGGGTGAGTTGCGCTTCGGCGGGTCGGTGTGGACTTGTTGGGCCGAAGGGCCTGTTTCCACACTGTAATGTAATCTAATCTAATCTACCTTTAAGATGGAGTTCCACACCTTCAGATTGTGAACCCACACCCTTCCCTTTAGCTTTATTTGTTACATTCCCTGTCACCATGTCTTCTCACTGCCCTCCCCCCAAAAAAAAACAAAATGGGATCCTGTTTCTTTTCTGTCTCAGTTAGACACACCATTGTTCTGCCATTCTTACACTCTGATCACTTAATCTGAATTATCGACTTCCTTTCTCCCCCAGCACTCCATAGCATAAATGCTGTCCCCTCCACACTCACGTCAGCTCTGGTAAAGAGTCAACGTGACTCGAAAGGTTAGCTTGCTCTCTCTCGGAGTCAATCATTAAGTATTTATTCTGTTGTCCTCTTGAATGGATCTATAGATGGAGTTGGGGCAGGTCATTGAGACACAGGTCCTGTGTCATTGTTTGCTTTGTACCAATGGCTGACTGTGTTTGATTTTTTTTACTAACAGGAACCTTCAGTCTCTGGTGTCATCCGAAATTTGAAGACCGCTGTCAGTCTGTTGTGGAGTTCATTGAAAGGGCCATCATGCATTCCAAAAACGGGAAATTTCTGTACTTTCTCCGCTCGCGTGTCCCTGGTAAGTTAGTCTCCTCACTGCCTTACTACTTTTGGATTGTATTAAGCTTGTGCTGACTTTCAAGGCCAGGTCATTGCTGCGTCTAGGACTGTACTGTTGACCAGAGCGAGACCAAGTCAGCAGGAAATTCCCAGGATTCCTTCCCTACCTCCTCCATCTTTTGTTACTGGGATCTTGCTCTGTGGAAAGTGGTGATGTCTTAAAGTATAGTTTGATCTTTAACTGTGTGACACTGTGAAGCTGTAAGCGAGCATTATCTGTGAGATCAAGTCCTTGGCTCTGTAAGTGGTTTTGAGTAAGGAAGTGAAAATTGTTTCTTCTTTGACCTGTTCTTATAAATTTAGACCAGGGCCAGAACCAAAGAGCTCTGTCAGACTCTGCTTTATCATTTTAAAAGGCTCTGTCTTTCTCGGGACTGATACTGAGGGGCTGCATCCCCATTCCAATGGATCTTCTGCGTTTCGCAGTCGCTGATTTAGTGTTTGATACTCATATCAAATTAGTATCAAATTAGACCCGAACTGATTGAATTTGGAGTCAGGAGTGTGGTACCCTCAAGAAAGCTGTTTGAACCTTCACTGGAGTTTTTAATTGAGCAGCTAAATGACCTGATGCTCAGCTACCATCATGATGAAGGAATACAGTCCACAGGTTAATGTCATTGGCCAATCAGGAAGTCACTGATCCCTGGAGCCTGTTCTATTATTCAATTTGATCATGGTTGGATTTTTATCTTGATTCATTAACAATTCATTCTCCATGCCATTTTGGATGTGAGATTGAGAAGTGTGTTTTTTTACATTTTACTGAGGGTTGTGAACTTTGAAGTTCTCCATTCCAGAGGGCAGGGGAAGTTCAGACTTCTAATACTTTTCAGAATGTTTAAGATAGAGATTGATTTTCTGACTGCCAGTGGGATGAAGCATTATGGAAATGGTGAGTTTTTTATTCATTCATGGATGAGAACAACACCGACTAGGTCAGCATTCATTCTCCATCCCTAATTGCCCAGAGGGCAGTTAAGAGTTAACGGCATTGCTGAGGGTCTGGAGTCACATGTAGGCCAGACCAGGTAAGGATAGTGGTTTCCTTCCCTAAAGGACATTAGTGACCCAGATGGGCTTTTCTGAAAATCAACAATGGTTTCATGGTCATCATTAGACTCTTAATTCCAGACTTCTATTGCATTCAAATTCCACCATCTGCCATCAATAAGGTCCCCAGAACATTATCTGGGTCTTTAGATTAATAGTCCATTATAATGCCACGAATCATTGCCTCTCCTTGAGTAAAATGTGTTCAAATGTTCAATCAGCTATGAGTGCTGAATGGTGGGACAGACTCGATGAGCTAAATGGCCCACTCTTCCTAAAAGTCCAGAAAATGTAAACCGTCAAATAAGTTAACCACCTCCTTTTGCTCGGGTATCGTTCTGCTGATACTGAGATGAATTACAGGCAGAAAGCAGCTACATCGCTGGTCACTCACTACCTTTTGTCCTGGGAGGGGACTGTAAGGTTTATGGAGGTTTTAAATGCGAGAAATAATAAGCATATTGTTTGGAGCAGGTATTGTGAGATTATCAACTCCAGCATGTTAAATTGACTTCAGTGGTAAGTATTTTTCTGATGCTCTCTTTCATCCAGGCTAGGTACTGTCTCTAAAACAGGGGCCACTTTTCCAGGCCTGTGCAAATACGACCCTCTACACAACTGAGCTTAGCCAAGAAATGGGTAAAAGAAAAAAAAGATGAATTTTTGTGGCGCCTTTCAGAATCTTGGGATGTGTAAAGTACTTCATAACCAGTGGGGAGTATCTTTGTGTAAGAAATGCAGCAACTGGTTTACGCATAGTGAGCTCAGAAATGTGATCATGAGCAGGTATTTACTGAGAGGTCAGTATTGCTCAGGACAGTGGGAGGGGCTTAATTGTGCTCCGTGCCACTGGGCCAAGGATGGAGGCCAATCAGGAAGGCTTTCCATTCTTCACTGCGGCCCAGTGAGCAACACAATCATAGGGCACAGAAACAGACCCTTTGGTCCGACTAGTCCATGCTGACTATGTTCCCAAACTAAACTAGCCCCACCTGCCTGCGTTTGACCCATATCCCTCCAAACCTTTCTTATTCATGTACTTATCCAAATATCATTTAAATGCTGTAACTGTAGCTGCATCCATCACTTCCACTGGAAGTTCATTCCACACTGTGTTTAAAAAAAAAGTTGCCCCACGTCATTTTTAAAATCTTTCTCCTCTCATCTTAAAAAATATGCCCCCTAGTTTTGAACTCTCGTCACTTTAAGGGAAATATTTTTTTCAGTTACCTTGTCTATCTCCGCCCCTGGAAAGTACACAGGCAGTTGGTGAGGGTTATATCCTTTTGTTCAGAGCCCTGCCATGTGCCACAGTGCATTGTCTGAGTTCAGGTGTAGAGAGATTGGAGCAGGTTTCAAACAGTTCCAGATGGGAGTTGAAACCTTTCAGGGCATTTGGGAGAAAGAGGCCTCGTCTTTTTTTTAATAAAAGATAAAAGACGACTCATGCTGGCTGCATATAGTGAAATCTGCTAACCACAGAGCTGCAGGAAGTTGCCACATTCTGTCGTCATTGAGTCAGAAATAACTGTACCTTCAAACTGAAATTTTAAACCGCTTTCATTGAACTTGTACTATTCAGTTTGATACCCAGTCTGATTCAATTCAGATTTTTCTTTTGACTGCTCCTCTTGATGCACTGCTCATTCTGGTACAGTTTCCTCTAGCCCAATCTTGTTTTTGGGAACGATGTTAACTCTGAGAACTGAGATTCAATAAATTAGCTGGAGTCTTTCTAACCCTTATGTTGTTTGGTTTAGTTGTCACCTCCTACCTCTATATCCACCTCTCCGATATTGCATTCTTAATCCTGGCCTCTTGAGCTTCTGTGGTTTTGTTTGCCCTACCGTTGCAACTGTGTCTTCATCTGCCTGGGCCTAAAACTCCAGAATTCTCTCCCTAAACCTCTCCCTTCTCCTTTAAGAGAATCTGTAAAACTGATCTCTTGGATTGGGTCACGTTCTGACCTCTAGTGACTTCCATCTCCCCAGTCATTCTGCTTCCGTACGTGGCAATATCTTCCAGGTGTGGAAGCGAATGTGTCGGCAGACAGTACGTCTCCGAGTGGAAGGGGGAATGTTGCTTATTATGTGGCTTGGGATGAAAGTTTATTTGATCTCTGAAGTGAATTGGCCTGCAGTGTGTCCTATCCCAATCTTCACAGCCAAAAGGCGAACATGTAACTGCTGTTAATTGTTGTAAAACCACCTATGGTGCGTCCTTTAGAGAAGGAAATCTTCCATTTTTACCTGGTCTGGCCTATGGGTGACTGCAGACTAATAACACAGGGGCTGACTCATCTATACTCTGAAATGGGCCTCAGTTGCATAGAACCAATACAGAGTCTAAAGAAAGGAACAAAACTCGATTGACTATCTGACATTGACCTAATCGTGGGAAATAAAGCCCTTTCTGAATCACCCCTCCCCACAGTTGGAGGATTGCAGCAGTTCAAGAAGTCGTTTCACCAGCATATTCTGAAGGATAATCAGGATGGGCAGTAAACACTGGCCTAGCCAGTCATACCCATAGCTCATGAATGTCCTTTTTTTATTTAAAAGGACACCCTCTGCTTGCCTGGAGCGTGCTAGGGGAAGCTGAAGTGGAAGGGGACCTCACTGAGCAGTGAGGGAGGTGTTTTCATCCCAACCCACCCCCCCTCCAACCAACTCCGTCTTCTACCCTCACCCCTGGCCTTCACTAATTTCTCGGCCAGTGCTTTAAAATCATTGTAGACCTGGCAGCTTCATTCCCCATCTTAGAAACCAGACTTAGTGACCATCTGGGGCCTTGAAATTACTCCTCCAATCAATTAGATTATGGCTGATCTGGAAGTAAAAACATTTGAAATGTCTAGTCACAGCATTTAATTATTTAGGGTTGAGGCCACAGTTGGTGTATAAATACTTGTAAGTAATTTCTCCCTCGTAATGAAGGTTTCAACTTGGGGAATTCAAGGCAAATGTCTGAACATAAATTTCTACCTCTGGGTCTTTTTTGTTTTACAGGTACTTATGATTGTTTGGAGAGATGCTAGTGGAGTGGTAATGTCACTGGATGAATAATCCAGAACCCCAGGCTAATATTCCTGGGACACCAGGTTCAAATCCCACCAAGAAATCCAAATTCGATAAAACCTGGAATAGTTAGTTCAGTGGTGACCATGTAAACATGACTGACTTGTTTATAAATGAACCTATCTGGTTCATGAGTGTCGTTTGGAGAAGGAAATCTGCCATCCTTTCCTGGTTTGACCTACTTGTGATTCCAGACCCACAGCAATGTGGTTAACTATTAATGAACCACTGAAATATCACAAATGGTGGGAGAATGGCAATGTCAGTGGATGAGTAATCCAGAATCCCAATGAGGGTCACACAACAAGTCACAGCCTTGCCAATGATGCTACATCCCACACAGGAACAAGTTTTGAAAAATTAAGTATTAAACATTTGGTTGCAAAGTTCGACAGAGACAGTAGGTTGAATTTTCAATTGCTGCAACAAAGGGCTGACAGATGTGAAAGGCCTGTGTGTGTGGAATACAGAAGCTGTTACCAGGACACAGTTATAGTCATAGAGTCAGAAAGTCATAGAGATGTACAGCACGGAAACAGACCCTTTGGTCCAACTTGTCCATGCCGAACAGATATACCAACCTAATCTAGTCCCATTTGCCAGCACTTGGCCCATATCTCTCTAAACCCTTCCTATTCATATACCCATCCAAATGCCTTTTAAATGCTGTAATTGTACCAGCCTCCACCACTTCCTCTGCCAGCTTATTCCATACACTCACTACCTTCTGTGTGAAAAAGTTACCCCTTGTGTCCCTTTTATATCTTTCCCCTCTCACCCTAAACCTATGCCCTCTAGTTCTGGACTCTCCCATGCCAGGGAAAATACCTTGTCTATTTATCCTATCCATGCCCCTCATAAATTTATAAACCTCTATAAGGTCACCCCTCCGCCTCTGATGTTCCAGGGAAAACAGCCCCAGCCTGTTCAACTTTTCACTATAGCTCAAAACCTTCCACCTTGGCAACATCCTTGTAAATCTTTTCTCAACCATTTCAACTTTCTATTTAGTCTAACCACTCACTGGTGTTTATCCTTCTCCCACGTGCCGGTCCTTTTTCTGTATTAGTCACTGCCGTTAATAAATGTGCCTGCCTTTTGAAAGGAGTGCGCTGGTAGTAAGAGCACTGAAATATTTAACTGGAAGAGGAGAAATCACAATCTCTGGAGATGGGCTGCCATGATTTGAATAAAAAATTGAACTCAGGATGGATTCCTAATTGTCCACATCTACATGGCCCTGGTTTTGGGCCCGGGGTCAGTCAGTGGAACTTAAAAGCATCCTTTCTCACTGCATTTCCTGGGAGGACGGCATAGCTGCTGTTCATTATCTTCCTGAAGAACTGACTGACCTTTACCTGCTTTCAAACTAGACCTAGTTCTGTCAGATTACATCAGCTGGAAATGAGTTTGAGGAAATGTATCTTTCTGAGCGGAGAGTCTGTTATCTTGGAATAATGGGTCTGTGTATGGGAGCTAAGCCAAAGCTGATTCCAGTGTTTAACTTTGGTTTGAGGTCAGGGTGAGGAAGAGGACTGAAATTTTTCAATACCTGAGTCAATCAGTTCACTCCCTTGGCTCAGACCCATTTCTCTGGAAACTGCAGCATCAGACCTGGGCAGTGTGGCACATTAATCTTATTCAGCATGCTTCCTTACACATGAGAATATTTGGTGACTGTGTTCCTCTCCCAATGTCAGGTCCTGTTTGAACAGGGTGAGAAGTGCACAGGGACAGGGTTAAGCTGCAGGATTGGAGTTTGGCTCATACCTGAGGTCTGTAGGTGATTGACCTGAGACACTAATTCTCTGCCTTTTTCCCCCTCACTGCAAGTTTAAGACATTCCTTGAAGCGTACATTTTTATTAATCTAGCTTCTAGTTTTTTAACAAGCTTTTCCATCTATTCAACTATCTTTAAGTGACTTGCTATTTAAAAATACCTCCTTTTTAAAATAATTAATCCGATTGGCCATTACTGACTAGATCAGCACTTATTGCCCCGAGGGAAGGCATCGATGAGGGTGAGTGACTTGATCTGCTATTTCAGAGGCATTAAGAATCAGCTACGTTGCTGTGGGTCTGGAGTCACACACCAGTCAGACTGAGGGCAGCAAATTTCTTTAAAGGACATTGGTGAATCAGGCGGGTTGTATGACAATCCAGTAATTTCATGGTCATCGTCACCAACACTTGCTTTTTATATCAGTTGAGGGTGGCATGGTGGCTCAGTGGTTAGCACTGCTGCCTCACAGCGCCAAGGACCCAGGTTTGATTCCAACCTCTGGCGACTGACTGTGTGGGGTTTGCACATTCTCCCTGTGTCTGCATGGTTTTCCTCCCACAGTCCAAAGATGTGCAAGTCAGGTGAATTGGCCATGCTAAATTGTCCCATAGCGTTAGATGTATTAGTCAGGAGGAAATGGGTCTGGATGGGTTATTCTTTGGAGGGTTGGTGTAGACTTGTTGGGTCGAAGGGCCTGTTTCCACACAGTAGGGAATCTAATCTTACCTGCAATCTCAATCTGAATCCTCAGCTACTGTGGTGGGATTTGAGCTCCTGTTTATTATTCATGTTTCTAAATGTAAGTTGTCGATCTTTGTGGCTCTCTGACCCTGCTTTCATGCAGCACACATTCCCCCAGCCATCGACTGAGCTTTAAAATGGTTCTGTTCTTGTTTTTTCAGGTTTGCCACCAACCCCAGTCCAGCTCCTGTACCCTGTCTCCCGCTTCAGCAACGTCAAGTCCCTGCAGCACCTCTGTCGCTTCCGAATCCGACAGCTTGTCAGGATAGATCACATTCCGGAACTCCCACTCCCAAAGTGAGTGAGGGGCGGTCAGCATTGGGAAGGGGGAATGGATACTCTGTTAGCTGGGACTGTGTAGTGTTCACCTGGGGCTGTGTTGGGGTGGATGGATTGGTGATTTGCTGGTAGAGGTGTATTTAGAGCTGCACCCTCTTGGGGGATGGTGGGAGAAGACTGATGGGATGTGCGAATTTTGGGGTGCATTGACTGTGAGATTAATTAAAAGATGTTGTGTGCGTGAATACACACCAAGACTGGCTTAACGAGAGCTGTGCGAGGTGCTCCACTGCAGCCCAGATCTTGAATACTGTCTCAAGAAGTGGTAGAAAAAATGGTATTCATGGTAATCAGTTTTGAAAGGAACTTTGAGTACTTGGTAGGGAAAAAGAAATATACGGGTTTGGTATAAAGAAGGGCATGTGGGACTAGGTCCTTCACACAGAGGGCAGGAATAGTTGCATGTGAACAGTGAGATTTGTTGAACAGTCTTTGCTGACTGGCTTTGCATTCCTGATCTTTCTCAGACCCCTCATATCGTACCTACGGAAGTTTTACTATTATGATCCTGAGGAGGAGGCTTACCTTTCTCTCCAGGAAGCACGGCTCCGCATCACTCACGAACAGGACATGGACACCCAGACGTAGCTGTCGCAGAAATATCACTCGAACCATCTAAAACAAGTAAAGCTAACCCCTCACTCTGTACCTGTTGCTGAGTTATATTGTCTTGTTTTGTTTCCTTGGCTTTAACTGCTCCCCACCCCCTAGGAAATCTGGTGGGGGTTGTGAAGCCTATTGGGCACAGACTCCTCCACCCAGTTCTCGTCCAGTAGATTAAGAATATCTTTGAAAATTTGACCAATTTTCAGAAACAATTTATTTGTATTTGATGCTTTCATTTTGAAAATTTTCTGTGGTTTTAACTCAACTGACTCAGTTAGCAAATTTGAACACCACAGTATGCAGAGTGCCTATTGGCTCACTGTTGCCATGGAGTAAAAGACCATACGTTTGTTGTTTTACTGTAAATCTTTCTGCTTGACTTGGGGTAAATTCACATCCCCATTTTATGTGACATCTGTGTATAAACAATAATTGAGTCCTTCCCTAGATTCTGTCCAAACAGCAGGAGTGATGGACCCCAGCTATGAATCGGAAACATGGTGAATGGAGTGGAGAACAGAGGAATGAACAGAAGATTAGGCTGACATTGTTGAGATGAAGAGAGCAGGGAGGATGCTCGTGTGGAGTATAAGCGTTAGCATCGAGACAGGCCACTTAGCCCAACTACTTAGAGACTTTCTGGGGAAATTAAACTAACTTCCTGTGGGACCACTGTATATTGACCTTTAATGCAGGAGCTGATTCTCAAATACTTTATCTTGAAAAAGTCATTTTAAATAAAGTTAGGACATTGTAGTCATATTATAGAAGTCATTAATCTCATTTTGAAATTGCTTACCATGCTAAGTTACTCCAATTTAATTGAAAACTAGTTTTGTTTCTGCTGAGGTAGCTATAAAACTGCGGGACTGTGTGTGTGTTGTGTGTGTGTTATTAGCTAATGAATGCTGTGCTTGATTGAATGTCACCAGGACTTCTCATTGCTGCTGTTCTGCTTTGTGGCAGATTGGAGGGTTACTGAGGACACTGGAAACGGTACAGTCTGACTGGATTGCTATGCCAGGAGCTGCTTATGACGGAGGGACGCTCGTCAATTTTCCTGAAATGCTCCTTATTCCCAAAGCTTATTTCGACCCGTTGCTCACACTGTGGTGTAGTGAAGGGAGGGGAGGACGACGTATTGGGAATGTGAGAGATTTCCTCCCGTAATACACCTGGATGGGACAGGACAATCGAACGATGGTTGATGGATTTGCACTTTCTACAGAGAAAGGCTGATGTTACTAACTTGCAGCTTTTTGCTGGGGAGGCAGATGTTCTCCTGAATCCAGAGACGTTCCAGGTGTTTTGTGCTGAGATGCCTAATGCTCAATGAATGCCTGGATGGGTTATATTGCACAAATTTTGTTTTTAGTTAATTTATGGATTAAACTACTGTTTATATTCACAGGCTGTTTAACGTGTAGCTCTCAGAAACCACTTGAAGGTTACTATTAGATTAGTACGGCACAGAAAGAGACCATTCAGCCCTCTGTCCCTGCTGGCTCACTGCAGGTACACCTCTGATGTTTTGGTTGTAGTCCTGCAATTTCTTTTCAGATAATTATACAGTTCGCTTTTGAAAGCTGCAATTGAATCTCTGTGCCCAGACCCTCATGATTTTGAACATTTCTATCAAATTTCTTTTGAACTTTCTCCTCCAAGAAGAATGGTCACATATCTCCAGTCTCTCTACATCATTGACATTCCTTGTCTTTGGAACTGTTCTTCGGAATCTTTTCTGAACCCTGAATGCCTTTAAATCATTCCCAAAGTGTGATTCCCAGAACCGGAGGCAGTGCTCCCGCTGAGGCCAAACCAGCGTTTTCGTACAGCTTTAGCTTGCTTGCTTCTGTACCTTATCCCATTGATAAGGCCCTGAATGTCATATGCATTATTAACGACTTGACCTGTCCTGCCATCTACAATTATTTGTGCACATGTCCAACAGATTTCTCTGTTTTTGCATCCCCTTTTGAATTGTGCTGTCTGTTTCCTATTTTCTGTCCTTGCTTTTCCCTCCAAGATGCATCACTTCACAATTAAATTTCATTTTGTTATGAGCCCACCCAAACAGCGAGCCTGCATGTCGTCTTGAAGTCTATCACTGTCCTCCTTGCAGTTGATGTTTCCAAGTATTGTGTCATCTGCAGATTTTGAAATTGTTTCTTGTCCAGGACTAGGTCATTGAACTGGATTAAGAGAAGCATTAGTCCCACTACTGAAACCTAAGGAATGGTGTTTTTTGGAATTGGAGGAAGGTACAACAATTCATCATTATTCACCCCAGCTTCATATCCCTGCTGCCACTGTCCTGTTTATTCTATGCCCTTTAGCTTTGCTGACAACCCTGTTATTCAGTACTTTATCAAATGCCTTTAGAAACCCAGGTGCGCCACGTGAACTACCTTTCCCTGATCAACCCTGTCTGTCACTTCATCAAAACACTCCATCAAGTCGGCACGGTGGCTCAGTGGTTAGCACTGCTGCCTCACAGCACCAGGGTCCCAGGTTCGATTCCAGCCTCGGGGGACTGTCTGTGTGGAGTTTGCGCATTCTCCCCATGTCTGCATGGGTTTCCTCTGGGTGCTCTGATTTCCTCCCACAGTCCAAAGATGTGCAGGTCAGGTGAATTGGCCCTGCTAAATTGCCCATAGTGCATTAGTCAGAGGGAAATGGGTCTGGGTGGGTTACTCTTCAGAGGGTCAGTGTGGACTGGTTGGGCCAAAGGGCCTGTTTCCACACTGTAGGGAATCTAATCTAATCTCAACTGAACAAGATTTACTTTTGGAAAAACCAGCATGGATTTAATGATTAATCCAGATGTATTCAAATAATTTATTAATTTTGCCAAAGATTAAATTGATTGGCCTGTAGTTGTTTGAGTTAATCATGCATTTATTTTAGAACCGAGGTGCAACATTTACAATTATTCAGCTCTTTGGCACCATCCCTGTAACTGAGGAGAATTGAAAGATGATTGGAAATTACAGATATGCTGGTGTCTTTATTTTCCTCCATATCTTTGGATCACTTCTGGTTCCTCTCCTGGTTCTAATACCCCTTTCTCTTTTAATTATTCACCCTCTTCGTGTCCCAACTTCTGCCTCTTTGACTATGATATCATCTGCACTCTACAAAACTGCAATACTCTGCATGTCTCTGTTAACTAAATTGCTAACTTATTTCACAGAAATAAACTTAAGACTTAAATAAGAACTCAGCGGTCGTCACCAATCATCTGGTCCCTTGGACTAACCTCTCTTTTATTGGGAAAAAAACGTGAATGCTTTTACTTAACACTTTATTGATTATATCTCCAATTTTAATTTACTGAAGAATTCAAAAATCTTTCCTGTTAATATCTTGTACTTAATTTGAAGTTTATCCCCGATTGATTAATTGAATGCATTATAAATAAATGATCTAATTGACTTTTGTCTTATATTAATTGATCTAGTTTTAACTATCTGTTTATTAAATTAGGGATTTACAAGTAAGTTCATCCCACATGATTCCTTATTCCATAATGTTTCTTTGCAACTTATCCCCACTGTGTCCTTGGGTGTTTGATCTGGAAGGATTTTATTTTAAATATTGATGGTTAGCATTCTCTTGTTTCTTTCTATATCACAGTCAGTCCCAAAGCTGCGTGTGTGTGCACGCGGGTGTGTAATGAAGCGCAGAGATAAGGAGCAGAAGTTGTCTCTTTGATTTGGAGATGCTGAGCTCGCTTTGCCATTCATTAGGATCGTTGGCCGATCATCCAACTCACTGTTCTGTTCCTGCTTTTCCCCCATATCCTTTGATCTTTTTAGTCCTGAATGAATCACCTCTCCAGACTTTATGCCGCTTCACCATGTCACTTTCATCTTTTGGAGAAATGATCAATCTCCCCTGTTGTACTTCTCAATGCAGTTAGTTCAGTACCAGTCTGGAAAGGGAATTCCAGAGTTTTGTGCTCCCGTTGACTGTGTTTAAGGTTTTATCTGGTTTAAACCAGCTCCCACATCTCCAGCAATGATCACCTGACACATCACCTATTGCAATGCATGCTCTTCCCACAGCCAATCAGAAAGCAAAGCCATCTGTTCTATTGAGTGATTTTCAATTGGTCAGTCATAGCTGTTTATTTCCCATCACTAATATTTTCATAACCAACACACATTAAACATTTTTTCTGAACAAAAAAAATTATCTATTTGATATGCACTTTGAATTATCTTTTGGGCTGTGTGCAGGACATCTTCAATTTTTGAGAGAACCCGATCCAGGAACATTGGTGGTGATGAATGTCTGGCACAGTGGCTCAGTGGTTAGCACTACCTCACAGCTCCAGGGTCCCAGGTTCGATTCCAGCCTCAGGCGACTGTCTGTGTGGTGTTTGCACATTCTCCCTGTGTCTGCGTGGGTTTCCTCCCACAGTCCAAGGATGTGCAGGTCAGGGTGATTTGGCCATGTTAAATTGCCCATGGTGCTAGTGCATTAGTCAGAGGGAAATGGATCTGGGTGGGTAGCTCTTTGGAGGGTTGGTGTGGACTGGTTGGGCTGAAGGGCCTGTTTCCACACTGTAGGGAATCTTAAAAAAAAAAGAATTGAGTTCAATTCCTTCATCCCCCCACCACCTTGTCCCTCAACGAGTCTGTCAACTTTAGATCCAACTCATGCTAAAGAATCCCTGGGGAACATTGGAACAGGAAGCAGGTCTTTTAGTTCCTTTGCTGAATTTGGTAAGTTCTGTGGAACCAGTCTGCAGTTACCCACAACACCCATGTATTTCAAAAATGCTTTTTGATCCAGTTTCTAAATAATAGGATATAAAGAGTAAATGCAGAAAGAAGCCATATGCCCAACTCATCAGTTTTTCATAAGTCTTCTCCCACCTTACATCCTCTCAATCAAACAACACATCCTTCAATTCTTTCCTTTTTCTAAACTCACGGTAGCTCATTGGTTAGCACTGTTGCCTCACTGCACCAGGATCCAGGTTTGATTCCTGTCTTGGGCGACTGTCTGTGTGGAGTTTGCACATTCTCCCTGTGTCTGTGTGGGTTTCCTCCCACCATCCAAAGATGTGCAGGTCAGGTGAATTGGCTGTGCTAAATTGCACATTGTGTTAGTGCATTAGTCAGAGGGAAATGGGTCTGGGTGGGTTACTCTTTGGAGGGTCAGTGTGGTCTTGTTGGGCTGAATAGCCTGTTTCCACACTGTGGATAATATCTAATCTTATGTAGCTTTGCTATAAATGGATGCATTATTGGTATCGAGCATTTGTGTGCTGGTGAGTTCTGCGTTCTAACCTCTCCCTAGATGATGTTTCTCATGAATTTCCTGTTGGATTTATTGGTGATTATTTTGTGTTCTTGAAGCCTAATTTTGGACCCACCTGCACCCACACAAACAACATCTCTACCTCATCAAACACCTTTGTAATTTTACAACCTCTGTCAGGTCACATCTTGGCCTGTACTTGCTGAGAGTAAGGATTCCTTTTTTGTATGTTTCCCATTCAGAGTCTCTTACAGGTTCATATCTTATCACTCCCACTATTCCCGCCACTTAGAGACACAAGGTGTCAATTCTGTGTTCAGACATTTGCAATGTGCATTCATCCAGAGCAAGGGTCGAGGCTGTATGAGCCCAGTCTTCTGGCATAGTACAGCTCAGAATGGCCTGTATCACAGGAGATAACGCACACTGGTGAAGAGCTGATGCTTTATACAGTCAATAAAGTATACTAGGATTCAACTGGTGACCTGATGGCACTGCAAAATGTTCGATTCTTCCCCAGCTCCCTTGCCTTTCAAAACAAAAATCTGGGTTAACACACTTGTTATTGTATCAAATCCAGGGCAGGGGGTTCTTCACCTGTCCAGTTTTTGCTCTGGGTTCCCGACCTTCCAGGAAGTAAGGATTAATCTCTGGCCTTGGCATGCAACAGCCAGAAGAAAAATCATTGGCAAGGGTGGGGTGGGGTGGGGTAAGTACGCAAAGTGGAAGACAACTCTTCTTTTTTCCCCAATTTTTTTTGAACACCTTTTCCTATTAATATTTAAAATTACAGAAAAGGCTGTTTTACTGAGCAAGATCATCAGAGGGGATAGGTCAGTGATTAAATCTTATAGTAGCTATCCAACCAGAATGAACTGCCCCTCCCTTTCCACTTGGGTAAATCATGATGTGAAGTGAAAACAGAAAATTCTAATGATACTTATATTCCCTGTCTTGTGGAGTTGGAAAGAATTTGTTGACACTGTTGACCAATAGCGATACAAGCTCTATCCTTGCAAAAGGCAAGTTTAATCCTTGCAGTCATCAAACTTTTGAGTTTACTAAATTTTGCAACTTGAATTCGTTTTGCAATAAAGCTCTCCATCTTTTATTAAATTACCTGCTGCATCGATTGGTTTCAACTTTGTAAAGTAATGCCATCTCTGAGCCTTTGACCGAGACGTTGACTCCCTGGAGCAGCCCTATTGTTGAAGATCAGTGTTGAGAACATGCCCTTTTGTGATTTTGTTTGTTATAAGAGCATTGGGCAGGATGGGATCACAAGCAAAAACAGAAGTTGCTGGAAAAGCTCAGCAGGTCTGGCAGTTATCTGTGAAGAGACAGAGTTAACATTTCAGGTCCAGTAACCCTTCCTCAGAACTGATGTGATGGATGGGATGATTGGATAAGGAAATGGGGGTCATGTGATTTAAAATCTCCAGGAATATGTCGAACTACAGTTCACAACCATAATCATACTAAGATACAATTTGGTTTTAAGTTCGGTTGTGAAATATGTGAGGATGTTTACCCAGAATGTTTTATTTAATTTTAAGTGTCAATTGTACATTTAAGTCTCTCGTGTGTAGTGACCATGTAATGCGGGAATGTGTGATACCCCATACTGGTCTCTTTCTCTCTCTGGGATTTGCATTCACAAAAGTGAAACTTTTGCTGGTAACATTATAATTTTGGGGGATAAGTTCACACACACCAAACTGAGATACAGCAGACGAGTTGTGAATTTCAAAAAGGTTTTTTGTCTCAATGGATTCTAAATCATGATATCTTTGGGACTTGAGTATCAAACATTCCTGATTTGAGTATAGCCAGGGCTATCATACAGAATTGAAAGTGCAGTCCAGTTAGTTCATTTTCTCCATGTCCTATAAATGATCCCTGTTTACTAAAGTACTCTTATTCCACTGCCCTTTCAAATAGTGCATTTCAGATTCCACCAACTCGCTGTGCAATTAAAAAAAAGACTTTTTCCTCAACGTAATTACGTTATACCTGTATTTTCTAGTTCGATGTAGAGCTTTGTGGGCGGCACGGTGGCACAGTGGTTAGCACTGCTGCCTCACAGCGCCTGAGACCCGGGTTCAATTCCCGCCTCAGGCAACTGACTGTGTGGAGTTTGCACATTCTCCCCGTGTCTGCGTGGGTTTCCTCCGGGTGCTCCGGTTTCCTCCCACAGTCCAAAGATGTGCACCTCAAGTGAATTGGCCATGCTAAATTGCCCGTAGTGTTAGGTAAGGGGTAAATGTAGGGGTATGGGTGGGTTGCGCTTCGGCAGGTCAGTGTGGACTTGTTGGGCCAAAGGGCCTGTTTCAACACTGTAATGTAATCTAATCTAAAGCTTCCTCATAGAACTTCAAATCTAACCTTGAGACCTCTACCTGTGCCACATGTGGAGCTTTTTCCATTTTCCACATTAGTTCTTCAAGGCCATCTGGCCCTTTTCTCATCAGTGATGTTTCCATGCTGATCCTACTTAAGTGTGGGCTAGGTTTTTCTTGTCGAGTTTAGGCCCCCAGTAGGATCTTTCAGAAGTTGTGCAGGTTCATTTTAAATCAGATTTCTGCGGCCGAGCATTATCCCTTTTTGGTTTGGGCAAAATAACACAAAGGAGAAAGTGAGGTCTGCAGATGCTGGAGATCAGAGCTGGAAATGTGTTGCTGGAAAAGCGCAGCAGGTCAGACAGCATCCAGGGAACAGGAGAATCGACATTTCGGGCATAAGCCCTTCTGCCCGAAACGTCGATTCTCCTGTTCCCTGGATGCTGTCTGACCTGCTGCGCTTTTCTAGCAACACATTTCCAAAATAACACAAACCCCAGTTTCCATATCAAAAGACAAGTTCTTCCAAAATGTTTAAATTGGTTCAGTATCTGTGTGACCAGCTGAAGTTTTTCTTTTGTAAATCTAGTCCTGGGCAAATCATAAAACAGAAAGCTATATCCCTTTACGAATGGCCTTGCCTGTTAAATCTAGATATATTTTGTGATTGATGCAAAATCAATGCAGACTGACTGTGACTCTCCAGTCTACTGATATTTTGTACATACTCTGTTAATAAGCATGAATGACCTCTCAATATATAGAGGACCTTGGAACAATCAGTGCTGATGTCAGAGGAGTTGAGTATAAATGTTTCAACCCTTGTTTTGTAAATGTTGAATAAAAGGCAGTTGACTATGTATTGTGGGTTTGTATTGAATTTCTATTCTTGAAGCTACTGATGTTTTAAAAAAAAAAGACTTGTACAGATTGGAGTTTAAGTAAAACTTATAAACTAATTGATTAAAAATTGTACAATTGAGTGTTTGATTTTTTTGTGTGGGGAAGCCAAAATTAATCTTTGTTTGCAGGTTGTTGCTCTTCACTGATTGCCATTCTCTCTCGTATCAAGAAAATAATTTATTACACACACAGCTCTTTGCTAGTGGTTATGGTCCACATGGGTCTTCTCCTGCCTGTTCCATTCTGCCTCCTGTTTCTTATGAAAGACACTTGTAATATTCATTTCAACCATTCCTTGTGATAGCAATTCTCACCGGTTTCTTTGGATAAAGAGGTTTCTCAGAATTCCCTGTTGGGTTTATTACTGTTTTTTTTTTCCACTGTCTTAGTTTGTAACTTTTGGCCTTATGATTAGATTAGATTACGTTACAGTGTGGAAACAGGCCCTTCGGCCCCAACAGGTCCACACCGACCCGCCAAAGCGCAACCCACCCCTACCCCTACATTTACCCCTTACCTGACACTAGGGTCAATTTAGCCTGGCCAATTCACCTAACCTGCACATTTTTTGGAATGTGGGAGGAAACCGGAGTACCCGGAGGAAACCCACGCAGACACGGGGAGAAAGTGCAAACTCCACACAGTCAGCCGCCTGAGGCAAGTGGAAACATCTACTCTACATTCACCCAATCAAACCCCTTTTCATATTTATTCATGAGACAAGGACCTCATTGGCTAGGCCAGCATTCATTGCTCATCCCTAATTGTTTAGATTAGATTCCCTACAGTGTGGAAACAGGCCCTCCGAAAAGTAACCCACCCAGACCCATTCCCCTACGTTCACCCCTGACTGATGCATCTAACACTACGGGCAATTTAGCATAGCCAATTCACCTAACCTGCACATCTTTGGACTGTGGGAGGAAACTGGAGTACCCAGAGGACCCACGCGGGCACAAGGAGAATGTGCAAACTCCACATAGTTGCCCGAGGCAGGAATCAAACCCAGGTCCCTGGCGCTGTGAGGCAGCAGTGCGAACCACTGTGCCACCGTGCTGCCCCTTTGTCCATATTTAAGTGTGTCTGGAATCACTTAGGCCAGATCAGGTGAAGATGGCAGTTTCCTTCCCTGAAGGGCATTTGTGAACCAGATGGGTTTTTTCAACAATTGGTAATTAATTCAGTCGTCATTAGACCCTTAATTCCAGATTTTCTTCACTGAATTTAAATTCCACTACCTGCCATGGTAGGATTTGAACCAGATACCCCAGATCATTACCCAGGTCTCTGGATGAACAGTTCTAGTAATAAGGAGCTTTTGCCCGAAACGTCAATTTCGAAGCTCTTTGGATGCTGCCTGAACTGCTGTGCTCTTCCAGCACCACTAATCCAGAATCTGGTTTCCAGCATCTGCAGTCATTGTTTTTACGTCGTTGATTTTAACCCTACTGCGAATCCTCTTGCAAGGATGCCTGCCTTGAAGAAGTTTTCCTCCTCTCTCTACAAGAATCTAGGGAGTCCCTCTCCCACTGCAACTCCCAGGTCATTTCCTCTGCCCTGAAGCTCTTCAATCATGTCGTGAAACAAACTCGCTACTATAGCCACATTTGCTTCCTCAGTGCCTGCCTCCGTAACCAACTCATCCCACATGGTCTCCAGACCACCTTTAAACCAGCAGAGTTCAGACCCGAACAGGACAAACAGTACAGACTACAGATTGAAAAACACCAGCAACAGTTCTCCTTCAAGATCCTTGGCTCCACGCTTGCAGCAATGCGCCGGCACCTAACCTCTCTACAGTCAGCCCTGCCTCAGCTGAGGGCCACACTCTCTCAGAATTGCAAAGGACCCACTCTGTACTACATCCTCAGGAGAATTCATACTCACAACAAACAGTATTTCAACTCCATCTCAAACATCAAAAACTAAGTACAACAAACTTTTATCTACCCACCTCCATAACCAGCGCTCCTTAAACATTCCAGAAGATTCCACTGGCCTCAGAATTTACACAGACGCCATTAGCCATGCGGCTGATGCAGCTGCCACCCCCATGCTGATTGATGATGTCACTTCCGCCCCAATCATGGCCGCTCCCACAACCACTTCCACCCCTCACAATTCCTCATGCATCACACGTGACATCACTTCTGCCCTTCACATCATCGCTGATGCCACATGCTCAGTGACGTCCGCCACCCCTACTGCCGTGGTCACCACCACTTACGCCCCCACCAGCGCTACTCACCTGCATTCTGCTGACATGCCCCCCACAGACCCCACTGTCACTATCCCCACCCCCCAGAACCCCGAGGGGAACACTACCCCTGCTCATGACTCCACCCCCATTCCCCCCACCATCACACCCACTCCAGTTACAGGTTCCGCCCCCACTCCCAGCTCTACACCCACACCAGATCTCAGCTCCCAGCCTTGCCGAGTTTTCACCATCCCTACACCCACACCAGATCCCAGCTCCCAGCCCTGCCAAGTTTTCACCATCCCTCCAGACCTCCCCCTCACTGAGGACGAACGATCAGTCCTCAGCAAAGGACTCACCTTCATCCCCCTCTGTCCACGCATCAATGAATTTAATACAAGCCGTGACGTCGAACACTTCTTCCGTCGCCTCCGCCTCCGAGCTTACTTTCACAATCAGGATTCCCGCCCACCTTCCGAGGACCCCTTCGCCCACCTCCAACACACTGCATCTACCTGGACACCCCGCGCTGGCCTATTACCTGCCCTCGACCTCTTCATTTCCATTAACCACCTCAACTTGTCTACCCCCGCTCCATCCTCTCACCCTCACAATGCGCAGCCCTCCAATCCCTCTGCTCTAATCCCAACCTCACCATCAAGCCAGCGGATAAAGGGGGCGCAGTGGTAGTCTGGCGCACTGACCTCTACACCGCTGAAGCCAAACGCCAACTCGAGGGCACCTCTTCCTCCTGTCCCCTCGAGCATGACCCCAAACCCCATCACCAAACCACCATCTCCCAGACCATACATAACCTCATCGCCTCAGGAGATCTCCCACCCACAGCTTCCAACCTCATAGTCCGGGAACCCAGCACTGCCCGGTTCTACCTCCTTCCCAAGATCCACAAGCCTGACCACCCTGGCCAGCCCATTGTCTCAGCATGCTCCTGCCCCACTGAACTCATCTCTACCTACCTCGACACTGTCCTATCCCCCTAGTCCAGGAACTCCCCACATAGATTCGAGACACCACCCACGCCCTCCACCTCCTCCAAGACTTATGTTTCCCCGGCCCCCAACGCCTCATCTTCATCATGGATATCCAATCCCTCTACACCTCCATCCGCCATGACCAGGGCCTCCAAGCCATCCGTTTTTTCCTCTCCAGACGTCCCCAACAGTACCCCTCCACCGACACTCTCATTCGTTTGGCCGAACTGGTCCTCACCCTTAACAATTTCTCCTTTGAATCCTGCCACTTCCTCCAGACCAAAGGGGTAGCCATGGGCACATGTATGGGCCCCAGCTATGCCTGTCTCTTTGTTGGCTACGTAGAGCAGTTGATCTTCCGTAATTACACCGGCACCACTCCCCACCTCTTCCTCCGCTACATTGATGACTGCATTGGTGCCACCTTGTGCTCCCGTGAGGAGGTTGAGCAATTCATCAACTTCACCAACACTTTCCACCCTGACCTTAAATTTACCTGGACCATCTCTGACACCTCCCTCCCCTTCCTGGACCTCTCCGTCTCCATTAATGACGACCGACTTGACACTGACATTTTTTACAAACCCACCGACTCCCTGGATTACACCTCTTCCCACCCTACCTCTTGCAAAAATGCCATCCCATATTCCCAAAAGTGACCTAACCAATGTCTTGTACAGCTGCAATATGATGTCCCACCTCCTGTACTCAACGTACTGACCAATAAAGGCAAGCATACTGAACACCCTCTTCACCATCCTGTCTACCTGTGACTACACCTTCAACAAACTATAAATCTGTTGCCCAAGGTCCTTTTGTTCAGTAATACTCCCAGGGCCCTGCCATTAAGTGTATATGAGCTGCCCTGATTTGCTTTACCAAAATGCTGCACCTCTCATTTATCTAAATTAAACTCCATCTGCCACTCCTTCACCCATCGGCCCATCTGAACAATATCTTGCTGTACTGAGATAATCTTTTTCACTGTCCACTAAACCAACAATTTTGGTGTTATCTAAAAATTTACTAATTTTAAACTTACTGGGAAATTCACCAGAGATCCTTCGACTGCACCGTCCAAACCCAGGACCATTTCCATCTTGAAGGACAAGGACAGCAGATGCATGGGAATACCAACTGCAAGTTGACCTCCAAGTCATTCACCATCCTGACTTGGAAATTATATCTGTGATCCTTCACTGTCACTAGTTCAAAATCCTGGAATTCCTTCCTGAACAGCATTGTGGGTTAACCCACAGCAGGTGAAATGTGGTTCAAGCTCACCAACTTCTCGAGAACAACTAAAACAGGCAATAAACACTGGCCAGTCAGTGATGCTTACATCCCGTGGGTGAATCAAATAAAACCATCAAGCTTGTGCTGGCTCTTTGAAGGAGCCATTCCTCTACTTTCTACATAGTCCTGCAAATGTTTTCCTTTTCAGATAAAGATCAATTCCCTTTCTGAAAGCCTCAATTTCCATGACTTGTCCACAAGTATAGAGGGTATATTCCAGATCTAAACATTTGTTACATGACTATGTTTTCCTCCCCATCATTAATTTTGCTTTTTCAAATGATCTTTGATCAGAGATTAGAGAGTAAGTGTGTGCAGAAGCAGGGCAAAGGGGAGAGGAGAGGATAGAAAAAATGTGAAGTTTGACATTTGTAGTATTTTGACTTTATTTCGTGCAGTGGATTACGGTTTGTGAGATTCATAACGTTTGCTTAACGGAAAACCTGAGAGTGAGATCTAGTTAAAGGTCTGGTTTCAAAGGAAGAAATGGGAAATTCATGTCTATAAGACCTGAACATCTATATGGTTTAGTAATTGCCCAAACTTCAGTGACTGCATAACCTAGAAAGATTGTAGGAGGGAAGCACAGCTGCAGACAAGCCATATCTCTTCACAGGATACGAGTACTGACGATGCTGTGGTTTGGGGCTAAAATTGCCACTTCCGCTTTCTAATCGCAGATACAATGGCAACAATAAAATATCATTCTGTTGATTTGCAGAACAAAGTGTTTGTTTAGTTAGTAAGCGAAGGTCACATTAATCACACTTGCAAATAACCCAGAAAGGACTAAAAGAGAGGGACATTACCAAACATTTAAATTTGTGTCAGGCTGTATGTTGTACATTGAGATTTTACAGTTGAATGTAAGTCTCATCATCATATTGCTGGCTGTTACTCTTCTCTTAGATGTAAATGTACCAATCTTTCTCAAGGTTTGGTGAAAGAGTGACATGGATTATTTTCTGAAGATGAGACTATATACAGATTATGTTCCCTGAGAGTTCAGTATAGTACTCCATAGCCCAATCATTGCTGCTACAGACTGCCTTCAGGTCAGAGGATTAATATATCTCATACTGTGAAGGTAGAGGATGATGGACAGCGGTTCGAGATTAAAGGTGTATGTCGTCATCATAACACAAGCAAACTGTGGGCACAGGCAACTTGGCGGATCCATGAGGACAATAATGGGCCAATTACCTTCTTGGTAGCAGTAGCCAGATAGGCCCAGCTGGTGAAGGTAAGCGCAAGATTTGGATGGGAGTGTAAGCAGGAGAACAGAGCTGGTGTAATGAGTGGGCAATGTCCTTCAGGAATGCTGTGGTAATAAAAGGAAGAGCTTGCATTTATATAATGCCTTTCTCAACTTGATGGCATTCCAAAGTACTTTGCAGCAACAAAGTACCTAGGATGTGCAGTAACTTTTGTACTGGAGTCATTTTGCACACAGTAAGTTCCACAAAGAATGTGATAAAGACCAGATCATCATTTTTACAAATACCCGCACAATCACTAGCACTTTGTATGAGATGTGGTCAAAATTCAAATTGCACAAATAAAAATGAAATCAGAGTGTCAGTGATCATTAACGAGTTCATTAGGTCACATTGACTACTGTGTGGGCATCACACATGAAAACATAACCAGTTGGAGAAGAACCCACTTAGTTTTCCATGTTTGAAATGTAGTAAATAATGTATCAGCCTGGTGACTTCTGCCAATTCTGTGAATTTAGGATATACAAGTATTTGATTTTTGGATTTGCATGTTTAAGTAGCTTGGATTGGATGTTCTATGGTGGCTTATCCAGGAACTTACATTGTGAAGGAGTGGACTGTAGCAGGTAGATTTTACTGTGTTGATTGGGCTATCATGGCTTAATGCAGTTTTTTGTTTTAAATACTACCTTATATTAGATTAATATTGTATGGTAAATATTTGGTTGGACATTTTGTTTTACTCAGTCATGGGATGTGGGCATCGCTAGCTAGCCAGCTCTCATTGACCTTCTCCATTGCCCTGGAGAAGATGGTGGTGAGCTGCCTTCTTGAAGCTCTGCATGTCTTGAGGTGTGAGTACGTTAACAGTGCTAAAGGAAAGGAGGTTCCAGGATTTGACCTAGTGACACTAAAGCAACTGTGATATAGTGTCATCAGGATGGTATGTAACTTGGAGGTGGCAATTTCCCATGTGTCTGCTGCCCTTGTCCTTCTAGCTGGCACAGGCCATGGGTTTGGAAGGTTCTGTTGAGAGAATCTTGGTGAGTTGCTGCAGTGTAGGATTTATTTTTCTAGACTACACTGGATACAGAATGGTATAGGATAGTGTTTATGTTGCTCGGATCATAATCCATTGGTCAGGATTAACAATCTGGAAATATTAGTTTAAGTATTTGTGAATTAAATTCAATAACATTGAAATAGAATGCAAGCATTAATGATGGTAACCATTAATGCTATGGGTAGTAAAATCCTATTTGGTTCAGTAATGTTATTTTGAAAAGGAAATCTGACCTCCTTAACCAGCCTGGCCTACAAATAACTCTAGGGAAAGGGCAATGTGGTTGACTCCAACTTGGGATCTGGTGATGTGTAATGAGGCAGGCCGAATGAATGATGTCAAAGTAAAAGATCCCCTTGGAAACAGTGACCATAACGTGGTAGAGTTTAACAGTTTGAGAGGGAGGAACCTGGGTCAGAAACATGTGTGCTAAACTTACAAAGAAATGAGAGTCGAGCTGGCTGGAGTGAACTGGGAAAGGGGTTGTCGATTGTTGAGGAACAAAATCAGACTTTAAAAAATAATAGTTCATGGCTCATAGCAAAGATATATCTGGGTGAGAAAGAAGGATTCTAGGAAGGGGTAGGCCAACCATGGTTAATTGGGAAAGTTAAGAATAGCATCAGATTGTAAAAGAAAAAAAAAACACAATGTGGCAAAGATAAGTGATTAGACAGGATTGAGAAAGTTTTAAAAACCAACAAATGATCAAAGTAAAATAGAGGGAGAAGATAAACTTTGAGGGTAATTGAGAGAATGTTAGATTCTATCATAAAGAGTGTAATAGCAGAGCATTTAGAAATAGATATATCACTTAGCAGAGTCAAGGGTGTAGTGCTGGAAAAGCACAGCAGGTCAGGCAGAATCCGAGGAGCAGGAATATCGACATTTCGGGCAAAAGCCCTTCATCAGGAATGAGGCTGGGAGCCTCGGGGTGGAGAGGTAAATGGGAGGGGGGTGGGGCTGAGGAGAAGGTAGCTGAGAGTGCATTTAGGTGGATGGAGGTGTGGGTGGGGCAGATAGGTGGGAAAGAAGATGGGACAGGTCATGAGGGTGGTGCTGAGCTGGAAGGTTGGAACTGAGGTAAGGTGGGCAGGGTGGGGGAGGGAGAGGGAAATGAGGAAACTGGTGAAATCGACATTGATGCCATGGTGTTGAAGTGTTCCAAGGCGGAAGATGAGGCGTTCTTCCTCCAGGTTTTGGGTGGTAAGGGAGTGGGGATGGAGGAGACCCAGGACCTGCATGTCCTCAGCAGAGTGGGAGGAGAATTGAAGTGTTTGGCCATGGGGCGATGGAGTTGGTTGGTGCGGGTGTCCGGAAGATGTTCTCTGAAGCACTCTGCGAGTAGAGGTCCTGTCTCTCCAATGTATAGGAGACCACATCGGGAACAACGGATACAGTAAATGATGTGTGGAAGTGCAGGTAAAACTTTGATGGATGTGGAAGGCTCCATTGGGGCTTTGTACGGAGGTGAGGGGGAAGGGGTGGGTGCAGGTTTTGCAATTCCTGTGGCGGCAGGGAAAGTGCTGGGAGGGGAGGGTGGGTTGTTGGGGGCTATGGACCTGATGCCTCAGGACCCTCCAACTCCGGGGCATCAATGTGGATTTCACCAGTTTCCTAATTTCCCCTCCTCCCACCCTACCCCAGTTCCAACCTTCCAGTTCAGCACCGTCCTCATGATCTGTCCCATCTGTCCATCTTCCTTCCCACCTATCGGCTCCACCCTCCTTTCTGACCTATCACCTTTACCCCCACCTCCATCCATCTCTTGGACTCTCAGCTACCTTCACCCCAGCTCTCCCACCCCCCTCCCATTTATCTCTCTACCCCCGAGGCCCTCAACCTCATTCCTGGTGAAGGGCTTTTGCCCGAAGCATCGATTTTCCTGCTGTGCTTTTCCAGCACCACACTCTTGACTCTAATCTCCAGCATCTGCAATCCTCACTTTCGCCTATATCACAAAGCAGAGTCAACATGGAGGAGAAATCATGCCTGACAACTTTATTTGAATTCCTTGAGGTGGTAACAAGCAGGATGGATAAAGGAAAATGTAATATAGCTGGACTTTCAGAAGGTATTTGATGAGGTACCACATTAAACTACTTAATAAGTTAACAGTCCATGGTGTTGGAGATAGCATATTAACATCGTTATAAGATTAGCTAACTAAATGAAATGGAAGTGCTGGTATTGGACTGGGGTGGTCAAAGTTAAAAATCACATGACACCAGGTTATAGTCCAACAGGTTTATTTGAAAGTACAAGCTTTCAGAGCACCGCTCCTTTGTCAGGCAGCTAGTGGGACAGGGACATAAAACACAAAATTTATAAGAAAAAATAAAATGCAATATAATATGAGGAAATGTCATGCTATATTCTTTGACAAGGAGACTTGAGCAGCTGAATATCATTTAAGTGGAGAAAGACTGAAGAAAGCTACAGCATAGAGGATTTGGGAGTCCCCATCCATGAAAAACAAAAAGCTGGCAAACTATTTCAGCAGGTAATAGGCAAGCAAATGGAATTAGCCTTAGTTAACATTTATTTGAAAGGGACTGGAGTGAAAAAATGGGAAGATCTTGATAAAACTACACAAGGCACTGGTCAGATTCTAGCTGGAATACTGTGAACGGTTTTGGACCCATTACTTAAGGAAACATATAATGGCATCAGAGGGAGACCAGAGAAGGTTTATTAAGCCGACTCCAGGTCCAAAGGGACTGTTGTGTAAGGAGAGGTTGAGTTGGTTGGAGTTCAGAAGATTATCAGGCGGCCTTATTGAAACATAGGAGACTGGAAAGGGTAGATGTGGGAGAGTCTAGGACCGAGGGCATAATGTCAGAATAAGAAGCTGCCCATTTAAGACAGAGACGAGAAGGAATTTCTTCTCTCAGAGGGTAGTGATTCTATGGAACTTTCTTTTACTGCTTAGTGCCTGGGTGGTTAAATATATTCAAGACTGAGAAAGACAGTTTTTTTTCAGTAAGGGAATGAAATGTTATGGGCAAAAGGCAGGAAAGAGAAGTTGAGGATAATCAGATCATCCATGATCTCATTGCATGGTGGATAACATTCAATGGGGTGTATGGCCTACTTCTGTTCCAGCTTCTGTCTTATAGCACTCTGAAATATGTCATGACATCAAGTCTTTTCAGGAATAATCAGTGATAAGCAGTGAATACTGGTCTTGCTGATGGTGCCGCGTCTAATGAACAAATGAGTTATATTAATGCGCAGAGTAGAGGGTTCAATACTGTTGTGTGGTGTTAATTGAGTTTGATCATGTTATATTATTTTGGGATGAATAATGAGATTCTGTATTCTATTGTAATGAATTGATAAATATTTCTTGAAAGCTTCACACTAATTTTTTTCTCTGTACATGTTTTTGCATATTAGAGAGATTATCTCTTTAATCTCCACGGTTACAGCCGTTGCTGAAGGAAATTAGCTCAAAGCTCCTTTATGTTGTTGCCTTGCAGCCAGTGGATTAAAGCAGAAGGCAGCAACACGTGGACAAATTTGACTTTATAATCTTCCTTCCTCAGAGATTTCACAGTAATTCATTTAGTGATGGGATTTTAGGCAACATGATAACATAAAGACTACATAACATTCAGACCATCAAGGCCATCATGTCATTTTGCTGATGAAGACTTTAGGATGATTCTCAGTTGTATTTGAAATTAAAATTCCAGTTCTGATGAGGGAAGAATCGATGTTAAACTGATATTACTGAAGAGAAGCAGAAGCAAGCACTCAAATATAACATGGAACATTTTGTTCACTCACACATAAGAGGGTAAATGGCAAAATAAATCAACAAATTTAATAAACGTGTGAACAATCAAAGGCAATATCTGAATCTTTTGGTTGTAAATAAACAGAGAGAACAGAAGACGTATTTGTTATTTTAATGCTGAAAATGTGTTGCTGGAAAAGTGCAGCAGGTCAGGCAGCATCCAAGGAGCAGGAGAATCGACATTTCAGGCATGAGCCCTGAAGAAGGGCTCATGCCCAAAACGTCGATTCTCCTGCTGCTTGGATGCTGCCTGACCTGCTGCACTTTTCCAACAACACATTTTCAGCTCTGATCTCCAGCATCTGCAGTCCTCACTTTCTCCTTGTTATTTTAATGACCTACTCTAACTCCCTAATCTGCTCTGATGTTAGACATGATTTGGAGACGCCAGAGTTGGACTGGGCGGTACAAAGTTAAAAATCACACAGCACCAGGTTATAGTCCAACAGGTTTATTTGGAAGCACTAGCTTTTGGAGTGCTGCTCCTTCATCAGGTGGTTGTGGAGAATAAGATTGTAAGACAGAATTTATAGCAAATGTTTACAGTGTGATGTACACCATACAACCCTGTCACGGTAGACACAAGACGTGTCAGAATGTCGACATGGATACCACCATTACATGTGGGGACACCTCCCACCATGTACGTGGCAGATACGCATGTGACTCAGCCAACATTGTTTATCTCATACGCAGTAGGCAAGGATGCCCTGAGGCATGGTACATTGGCGAGACCGAGCAGAGGCTACGGCAATGGATGAATGTGCACCGCACAATAATCAACAAACAGGAGTGTTCCCTCCCAGTCGGAAAACACTTCAGGGGTCCAGGACATTTGAACTTGGACCTTCGGGTGACTATCCTCCAAGGCGGACTTCGGGACAGGCAACAACAAAAAGTGGCCAAGTAGACGCTGATAGCCAAGTTCGGTACCCATGGGGGAGGTCTTAACCAGGACTTTGGGTTCATGTCACACTACAGGTGATCCCATTGCACTATACACACACAGAGACACTCCTATACACACACACTCTCTCTCCAACAGACACACACACTCACGCAGACCCTCTCTCATATGCTCACACATACACTCCCACACACACCCTCTCACAGACTTATATCCCTTTACACTCACCCTCACACAAACACTCTCTCACACTCATAACCCTCCCCCCCCGCCCCCCCCTACCCCTCCCCCACACACCACGCACACATACACATATAAGTTTGTGGGGTGAATTAGTACTTGCAGAATTGTGTTTTACTTTGCTCAAAAACCACACGAATCCATGTAAGATTCTGTAAATCTGTTTTTTAGATTAGAATCAGTCTGACCATTGTGGCACAGACAGCCTCACACAGGGAAGCTCACACCTTCGATACATTATCTGGGCCAACATGACACCAATTGTTAAAGTTCACTTGAGAATGTAACTTTTAAAAAAAAAGCTTTGCAATTTACATATGAAAGAACTGAAACCAACATGTTCATTCTAAAAGATGAAAGACTTAACAAACCATCCAGGTATTTTTCAATATATAATTTCAGTTACATCACACTTTAAACTGTTCCTATAAGTGTCTTACAATCTTATTTTCCACAAGCACCTGATGAAGGAGCAGTGCTCTGAAAGCTAGTGCTTCCAAATAAACCTGTTGGACTATAACCTGGTGCTGTGTGATTTTTAACTGATGTTAGATATACCACCACATCAAACCACCATCATCCAACTGAATTTGGTATTGTTTCTATAAAACAATGTTTGTAATTAATAGTTTATTAGAATAGTTATTTTCTGGCAGGTAGTGAGCTCATGAAGCAATTTCCAAGGCAGAGACTTTCAAAACCTAACTTTGAAATTCCAACCTCTTTGTTTTAAGGCACTTGTGATCTGAAGGTTTCTTACCAATGGTGAAGCTGACTCTGGATCAGAGGACAGTGAGCTCGAGCTCCATGTTTGTAATTTAGGTCAAATTTCAGTGTAGTTTCCTAGGATTTCATGGATTATCCCTGTTAATACTTTCCTGGATTAAATTTTCTGGATTATCCCTTCTTAAACAAAGAAACAACATTGGCTATTCTCGGGTCTTCTGGGACCTCTCCTCTGATTAAAAAAGATACAAAGATCTCTGTCAAGGCCCAACAATCTCCTTCCTTCCTTTCTTCAGTATCCTGGGACAGATCCCATCAGGTCCGGAGGCCTTATCTACCTTAATGTTTTTCAAGACACCCAACACCTCCTCCTTCTTAATATTGACATGTCCGAGAATATCAACATACCTCTCCCTAATTTTACCATCATCCACGTTCTTCTGTTTGGTGAATACCAACCTGAAGCACTCGTTAAGGATCTCAGCCAATTTTCTGGCTCCAAGCATAAATTCCCTCCTTCGTCCTTGAGTAGACTTACCATTTCCTTAGCTATCCACCCAACTTATCTCTTGACTAACATCACTAAATCAGATTATCCGGTCACTATTACATTGCTGATTTTGGGATCTTGCTGTGCACAGGTTGTCTTCCACTTTTGTATTACAATTATAATTACATTTTTAAAGGTACTCAATTGGCTAAAAAGGAGAACTGGTGCATCCTGAGGGCATGAAAGGCACTTTATATTTTTGGAGTTTGAAATCAAGAAGAAGAATGTTGAATTTCTCTGTGGCCTTAAGAGGCTCTGGTGTGAGGAGAGGACAGGGTGATGCATTCTTTGGCTTGCATATGAGTGCGGGATTGAGAGCTGGTGGGGATAAGGTAAACAGAGTGGCCATTTTGTGTGGATGAGGCTATTATTGAAATTTCTGAAGGACTGCATCGGTGAAGGCTATTAATAAATCATTGGACAAGTGTGTTTCAACGTAATGAAGATGGTGACATCAGAGAGGGTGGCACAGATATGAGAGATATGCTCCAATGGCAGGGCATTGATATGGAGGAGAAAGCTGAGTACGGTCTTGAGCAGGACATTGGGGTACTGTCCTGTTGGTCGATGATATCAAGGTCAAGTGTCCATCGATTGTGGTGGAGCCAAAAGGAATGGCCTTATTTTTGCTAACATTGAAGATGGAATGAATTATAGCCCTTTTACGTACTGATGTAGAAATAGAGAGGTGGAGAGGGCAAAAGCCATTGATCAATGAATGATGTAAGGAGCTAGAATTAGTTTCTGACTCCAAACTTTCCTGCTAATGTTGGTAAGTGATAACAAAGAACAAAAGACCAGAAATACACTCAAGAGCAAGTTATATGCAGCAAAAGCTGTTCACATTGTGGCACTTAAATCCTGTACGAAGAGATGGAAAATAATTTGATTTGAGAATTGGAAACGACATACAGAGTGAATACTGCCATCTGTGGTGACATACTGTGGTGGCCAGTGATTTGGAGATTGGGTTGAACCTGAGAATTTCCTATATCATTACTTTGTTGTGTTTGGGGTTTAACTCTGTTTAGAAAGAGACCATGGAACTTCTGCAAGAGCACTTTTATTTAAGGCTTTATCTAATCATGCATTCTCTTCACAACCGGTTAGAGATTCTGTTCTTGTCCAGCTCATTCTACTTAATGATGTGACTCTGATATCATTACTATATCACCATGATTATACTTGCTTCTTATGTAACTCTATTACCAATTGGGTTGTGTTTACAAATAGTTTTTGAGGATTGTTTCTCTGTGCTCCAAAAGTTAAAATCAGTTTCCAGTCAACTTTCTTTTCAAATGGAAACTCTTAGTTTTTGCTGTGTTTGCTGGTTTAAAAAATTAGAAGACCATCCTGTAACTTCATGGTCAAAACTAGAGCAAACAAAATCTCTTGACCAATGATGTAAATTTTCTCATCATCTCCATTCTGATCCTAACTTGTGACATCATTATGTGCTGCAACAAGGTACCCAGAATGCTACTTTTGCACAACACTGGATCTGTAACCCTGCTTTTGGCAGTTCCACTCACCACTGTCTTCCCATATCCTGTTCCCCATATTTAGATTGCGTCCTCTCTTCTCACACAGCTGCTTTGCTTGTTCTGCATTTGGTTCACTTATTCAAGCTGCAGTCATTTGTCAAAGTTCGCTTTTTCCCATGTAGCTCAGTAAAACATGGCCACATTCCATGGAGAATTTGAAACTGTCTCCAAGACCAACCAAAACTCATTGAGATGGTAGATATAAGTTGTGTCAATTAAAGAAAGAAAGGCTTGCACCTTTACAATCTCAACATGTCCCAAAGCATTTCATAGCCAATGAAGTTCTCTTTGAAATATACTCACTGTTACAATGTCGGAAATGCAGCAGCCAGTTTTGACAAATGGATCTCTCACAAACACCAAAATAATAACAAGATTATCTGATCAGTTAAAATAAGTTGAGTGAAAAATATTTTCCCATTAGTTCCTGATTTTCTTCAAGATAATGGATCTTATACGTACACCAATGAGGTTGCATAGTACTTCAGTTTAACAACTCATTTAAAAGGCAGCATCTCTGACAGACCACCACCCACTGGTCCTGCACTGGGAGTTTCAGCTTTGGATATGAACTCAGGTCAGGAGAGTGAAAACTGAAGACACAACCTCCAGGCTCAGAAGTGAGCATGTTATCAACTGAGGCATGGCTGCTACCCAATGAAAAAGTGGATGTTTCTGTTGGAGGAATTGTCAACTTGAGTGATTGTAACTGATTGACACTTGTCTAAACTAGAGTCAAGAGTGTGGTGCTGGAAAAGGACAGCAGGTCAGGCAGCATCCGAAAAACAGGAAAATCGATGTTTCGGACAAAAGCCCATCATCAGGAATCGGACTTTTGCCTGAAACATCCATTTTTCTGCTTTTCGGATGCTGCCTGACCTGCTGTGCTTCTCCAGCACCACACTCTTGACTCTAAATCGCCAGCAGCTGCAATACTCACTTGCGCCTACATATCTAAACTAGTTACAGGATGATAAGAAATGTAAGATTTCCCTATGGATATTTGATCCCAATTGATGAGCCTTTTTTTATAGAGGCATTCGTGTACAATTATGGTCTCGTCACCTTCTAGGTCCAGACTGTGATCAGTAATGCACTGTGATCAATTCATCTAGGGATCCAATCTTGAATTTGAACTTCTACCTTCCAATAGCTACTCTCTGATTTAAAATAGATTTAGGTGGTGGGTTTTAAGCATTTTATATTGCAATTCTTTCCATGTAACCTGGGATCTAGGATTATAGTGGAGTCTTCAGGAAGTAAAGAAAGATTTCCAGGAAACACTGTAATTGTGAGCAGCCGTAGAGATAAATGTAACTGAGGCATTAAAAAATTGTGTGTTGTTTTTAAAAGTCTTTGATCTTCTTTGGTGAATAATAATAAAGATATCTGGGGTTCAAAGCCATCAGGATGGACAAGTTGGAAAACCAATGACAGAAATGTGAGGTGAAGTAGGACATCTCCAGAAATATACCCAGACCTCGACGATACTGAGCAATTTGTAGTAATGAAGTCTTAAGAAAGTTTTTTTTGTGGCATTTTAATGAAATTACAGAGTAAAATCAGTCATCTCAGCATGAAATGAATTGATTCTTTTTCAACCATGCCCAATGCTTGGTTATTATTGAAGTCAATGGGCAAAATCAAGTGCGATACAAAGCAAGTTGCTAATTCATGACCAGCCTCTCTGAGTTAATTGAGTTTGCCCACGTTTCATTTCCAACAGTCTTAAATCTACCTCAAAACCGAGAAGTATGGATATGGGCAAAAGCTAGAATAGAAATAAAGAACTGCAGATGCTGGAAATCTGACACAAAAACAGAAAGTGCTGGAGAAACTCAGCAGGTCTGGTAGCATCTAATGAGAGAAAGACAGAGTTGAAATTTTGAGTCCAGTGATCATTAATCAGAATGTTCTGACCAAGGGTCACTGGACCTGAAACATTAACCATTTTTCTACCTACAGGTACTGCCAGACTTGCTGAGTTTTCCCAGAACTTTCTATTTTTGTTTCCAATTTCCAGCATCCCCAGCTCTTTGTTTTTTAGAATTGAATATCCTTTTTGTCATGTTCTTGTTTTTACCTGCATCCATTCTTTTAAAAGTAAACTAAGTCTGAGTAGATGGTCCAGGATTCAGTATAGGATGGAAAGATAGACAGTTTGCCTGAATTGGAAACAAAGGGTTAAACAGTGTACAAAAAGGGAGAGTTGCTTTTCCAAACCATCTTACATGACCACAGGGCATCCAAACCTGATTTACAGTCTTCCTGAAGCGCAATTACCATTGCAATAAATGAAGCCAGGCAGCCAATTTATACACAGCAGACTCCTATGATTAGAATTGGTGTGACAACTGGCAATATCGTGATGTTGGATCAGGTTAAACAATGACCAGGACAGTGAAGTTAGCTGTCCTGCAGTTATTCACAGCAATGTCAGCAGATCTTTTATCGTTCCACCGAAGCTGGAGCCTCTAGTTAATCTCCCAGTGAAAGGATGTTAACTCCCTCAGTATCTGCACTAGGGAATGCCAGCCTGAATTATAAACGGATTTAGGATTTGAACCCACTACCTTCTCGGATCAGAAGCAGGAGTGTTGTTACTGAGCCAATGAAGAGCAAATTTAGTGCAAAGCAGACTGAACATGAGCAAGGTAACTTCTATGCCGAACTCTCAACATTTAAAATTAAAACAGATGAATAACATAAACGAAATACATGTGAATAATAATTAAATAAAACAAATGTAGTCACCATTTTTGATTATTTCAGCCTCAAAATACGTCTTTTTTTATTCATTCATGCGACGAGGTCATCACTGGCTAGGCCAGCAATAATTGCTCATCCCAAGAGAAGGCAAACTGAAGCCTCAGGTAAATTAAAACCATTTTAACAGGAAGTGCCTCGTAATTTTGATGGGTTTTATAACCTGTCCTTGCTGGCAGAGTTTCTATTGATATCAAAAGCAAACTGATTTTGAAGAACATCCCATTCAATAACTGGCAATAGCTGACCATTACAATGTTTTGTTAGAAATCAATTTTCAGTTTTGGTAATCAAACTCATTTTAACGGGTTCATAAGATGTGACAATGAATCTTGTCTTTTATCCCCCCTTTGGCTCAGCTGTCCTGTGAAACTGAACTATGCCTGCCACCTAGTGGAACAATTTAACCACTGCAACTGCAAAATCTAGTACAAGAAGGGATTACAAAGCTTTACAAGAACTTGTACCAACATCATGGCGAATCAGCACTGTGCCATGCTCATGTTTCGATTGGTGTAAAACTGATTGCCAATTATCTGCTAGCCATTACTCAATACCAAACCGACTCAGATGGAGCCCCAGTCATGCACTCAGATCCTGTGTGGACCAGCTGGCGGATGTATGCACAGGCATCTTTAACTGCTCCTTATTACAATCTGAAATCTCTATCTGTTTCAGGGGTCCCACAGGGGTCAGTGCTGGGGCCACTGTTGTTTGTGACATACATAAATGATCTGAAAGAGGGCACTGTTGGTACGATCAGCAAGTTTGCAGATGACACAAAGATTGGTGGAGTAGCAGGAAGTATAGGAACTGTTAAAGAATACAGGAGGATATAGATAGACTGGAGATAGGGTTAGGGTTAATCCATGCAAGTGTGAGGTGATGCATTTTGGGAAGTCTAATTCTAGAGCGAACTATACTGTAAACGGAAGAGCCTTGGGAAAAGTTGATGAGCAGAGAGATCTGGAAGTTTAGGTCCATTGTACCCTGAAGGCTGCTGCACAGGTGTATAGCGTGGTCAAGAAGGCATATGGTACGCTTGCCTTCATCGGACGGGTATTGAGTATATGAGCTGGCAGGTCATCTTAAAATTTCACAAGACATTGGTTCGGCCGCATTTAGAATACTGTGTACAGTTCTGATCGCCACATTACCAAAAGGATGTGGATGCTTTGGAGAGGGTGCAGAGAAGGTTTATGAGGATGTTGCCTGGTATGGAAGGTGCTAGCTATGAAGAGATGTTGAGTAGGTTAGGATTGTTTTCAGTAGAGAAAAGAAGATTGGAGGAGACCTGATTGAGGTCAACAAAATCATGAAGGGTATAGACTGGGTAGATAGAGATAAGCTTTTTCCCAGGGTGAGGGATTCAATAACGAGAGGTCACACTTTCAAGGTGAGAGGTGAAAAGTTTAAGGGGGATACAAGTGACAAGTACTTTACACAGAAGATGGTAGGTGCCTGGAATGTGTTGCCAGCGGACGAGGTAGAGGCAGGCACAGTAGATTCATTTAAGATGCGACTGGACAGATGCATGAGTAGGTGGGGAGCAGAGAGATACAGATGCTTAGGAATAGGGCGACAGGTTTAGACAGTGGATTTGGATCGGCTCAGGTTTGGAGGGCTGAAGGGCCTGTTCCTGGGCTGTAAATTTTCTTTGTTCTTTGTTTCAAGAAGACCACCATCATCCCAGTGCCAAAGAAAGATCATGCTGCGTCCCTCAATGATTATCACCCGGTGGCTCTGATCCCCATAGTTATGTAGTGCTTCGAGAGGTTACTCATGGCTCATATCAACTCCAGCCTCCCAGATTGCCTTGATCCTTTGCAATTCGCCTATCGGCAGGTCCACGGCAGATATAATCTCTCTGATGATGTGGAGGGCATGTCCCATCTGCTTCAATGGTGCTGAAGTGGAGATGGTCCAGAGCACCAAGTTCCTAGCAGTGATGATCACCAACGATTTGTCCTGATCCACCCACATCGACACAATGGTCAAGAAAGCACAACAACTCTACTTCTTCAGGAGGCTAAGGAAATTCAGCATGTCCACAAGGACTCTAACCGATTTTATAGATGCACCATTGAAAGAATCCTATCTGGATGCATCACAGCTTGGTGTGGAAACTGCTCTTCCCAAGACCATGAGGATCTACAGAAATTGTGAACCCAGCCCAGTCCATCACACAAACTAGCCTACCATCCATTGACTCCACCTACACTTCCCACTGCCTCAGGAAGGCATCCAACACAATCAAAGACTCTCTTCCACCCTCTTACATTGGGAAGAAGATACAAAAGTTTGGAAACAAATAGATTCAAGAACAGCTTCTTCTCCACTGTTATCAGTCTCTTGAATGGACCTCTCAAATATTAATCAACTAGGAGAAAGTGAGGACTGCAGAAGCTGGAGATCAGAGTCGAGAGCGTGTGGTGCTGGAAAAGCACAGCAGGACATGCAGCATCCGAGGAGTAGGGGAAACGACGCTTCGGGCAGGAGCCCTTCATCAGGAATCGTGATTTGCTATGCTTTTCCAGCACCACACACTCTCGACTTGCAAATGTTAATGTTGATCTCTCTGTCTCTCTGTCTCTCTCTCTCTGTACCTTCTCTGCTGCTGTAACACTGTATTCTACATTCTGTTCTGCTACCCTGATGTACTTTATATAGTACGAGCTGCCTGTAGTGCGGCAAAACGTTTCACTGTATTGCAGTATATGACAACAATAAATCAATCAATTAATCAACACTCCTATGTCAAAGTTCAAGCTGAATTCCAGGACCTTAACCAATAACCTTGGATGAATTTCTAGATGGTATGGACAACTACTACTCTGCGTCGGTGGCGGAAGGAGTGGATGTGGTACCAATCAAGCAGGCTGCTTTATTCTGGATGGTGAACCACCCTGTGGCTCAACACTTCAACTCCCCCTCCCACTCCACCAAGGATATGCAGGTCTTTGGACTCCTCCATCGCCAGACCACAACAACACGACGGTTGGAGGAAGAGCGCCTCATCTTCCGCCTAGGAACCCTCCAACCACAAGGGATGAACTCGGATTTCACCAGTTTCTTCATTTCCCCTCCCCCCACCTTGTCTCAGTCAAATCCATCGAACTCAGCACCGCCTTCCTAACCTGCAATCTTCTTCCTGACCTCTCCGCCCCCACCCCAGTCTGACCTATCACCCTCGCCTTGACCTCTTCCCACCTATCGCATTTCCGATGCCCCTCCCCCAAGTCCCTCCTCCCTACCTTTTATCTTAGCCTGCTGGACAAACCTTCCTCATTCCTGAAGAAGGGCTTATGTCCGAAACATCGATTCTCCTGTTCCCTGGATGCTGCCTGACCTGCTGCGCTTTTCCAGCAACACATTTTCAGCTCTTATTCTGGATGGTGTCAAGCTACTTGAGTGTTATTGGAGCCACATCCAGCCAGGCAAAGGGACCGTATTCCATCTCACTGTTGACTTAGAGTCATAGAGATGTACAACATGGAAACAGACCCTTCGATACAACCCGTCCATGCCGACCAGATATCACATCCCATCTCAATCTAGTCCCACCTGCCAGCACCCCAACCGAACCCCTCCAAACCCTTCCTATTCATATACCCATCCAGATGCCTTTTAAATGTTGCAGTTGTACCAGCCTCCACCACTTCATCTGGCAGCTCATTCCATACACCCACCACCCTCTGTGTGAAAAAGTTGCCCCTTAGGTCTCTTTTATATCTTTCCCCTCTCACCCCTAAACCTATGCCCTCTAGTTCTGGTCTCCCCCACCCTAGGGAAAAGACTTTGTCTATTCATCCTATTCATGCCCCTCATGATCTTATAAACCTCAAAAAGGTCATCCCTCAGCCTCCGACGCTCCAGGGAAAACAGTCCCAGCCTATTCAATCTCTCCCTCTAGCTCAAATCCTCCAACCCTGGCAACATCCTTGTAAATCTTTTCTGAACCCTTTCAACTTTTACAACATCCTTCCGATAGGAAGGAGACCAGAATTCCCTGCAATATTCTAAAAGTGGCCTAACCAATGTCCTGTACAGTGCAACATTACCTCCCAACTCCTGTACTTAATACGCTGACCAGTAAAGGAAAGCATACCAAATGCCTTTCTCACTATCCTATCTTCCTATGACTCTACTTTCAAAGAGCTAGAAACCTGCACTCAAACATCTATTTGTTCAGCAACACTCCCTAGGACCTTACCATTACGTGTATAAGTCCTGCTAAGATTTGCTTTCCCAAATTGCAACACCTCACATTTATCTAAATTAAACTACATCTGCCACTCCTCAGCCCATTGGCCCACTTGATTAAGATCCCGTTGTAATCTGAGGTAACATTCTTCATTGTCCACGACACCTCCAATTTTGGTTTTCACCTGCAAACTTACTAACTATACCTCTTATGCTCACATCCAAATTATTTATGTAAATATGAGAAGTAGAGGACCCAGCACCGATCCTTGTGGTTCTCCACTGGTCACAGGCCTCCTGTCTGAAAAACAACCCTCCACCAGCACCCTATGTCTTCTGCCTTTGAGCCAGTTCTGCTTCCAAATGGCTAGTTCTCCCTGTATTCCATGAGATCTAATCTTGCTAAGCAATCTCCCATGGGGTACCTTGTCGATCACTTTACTGAAGTCCATATAGATCATGTCCACCACTCTGCCTTCATCGATCCTCTTTGTTACTTCTTCAGAAAACTCAATCAAGTTTATGAGTCATGATTTCCCATGCACAAAGCCGCGTTGACTATCACTAATCAGTCCTTGCATTTCCAAATACATGTACATCCTGTCCCTCAGGATTCTCTCCAACAACTTGCCCACCACCACTGACGTCAGGCTCACCGGTCTATAGTTCCCTAGCTTGTCCATACCACCTTCCTTAAATAGTGGCACCACATTAGCCAAACTCCAGTATTTCAGCACCTCACCTGGGACTATCAATGATACAAATATCTCAGCAAGAGGCCCAGCAATCACTTCTCTAGCTTCCCATAGAGTTCTAGGGTACACCTGATCAGATTCTGGGGATTTTCAAGATGTCACCATCTATGCCCCCACATTCTATAATTTCCATGACCTTTTCCACAGTAAACACTGATGCAAAATACTCATTTAGTATCTCCCCCATCTCCTGTGGCTCCACACAAAGGCTGCCTTGCTGATCTTTGAGAGGCCCTATTCTCTCCTAGTTACCCTTTTGTCCTTAATGTATTTGTAAAAACCCTTGTGGTTGGTAGAAGGCAGAAAGGCTTTAGGGAGTGAAGAGGTGAGTTACTCACTGCACGATTCTTAGCCTCTGACCTACTCTTGTAGCCAAAGCTGGTCCAGCTCTGTTTCTAGTCAACTGTAATCCCTAGGATGTTGATATTGTAGCATTCAGTGATATTAATGCCAAATGCCATTGAATATCACAGGGCAATGGTTAGATTCTCTTTTGATAGAAATGGTCATTGCATAACATTTGTGTGGTGTGACTGCTACTTGCTGCTTGTCATCCCAAATCTATATATTGTCCAGGTCTTGCTGCATTTGGGCATTAACTGCTTCAGCATCTGAGGAGTTGCAAATGTACTGAGCTTTGTGCAATCATCAGCAAATATCCCTACTTCTGACTTTAGGATGAATGGAAGGTCTTTAATGAAGGAACCGAAAATGGTTAGGCCAAGGCACTACTTGAGACACTACTACAGAGATGTCCTGGAGCTGACATGAATGATCTTCAACACTCATCTTCTTCTTTTGTGTTATGTAAGACTCCAACCAACAAAGTTTTCTCCCCTCTGATTCTCAATGACTCCAGTTTTGTAAGGGCTCTGTAATGCGACACTGGGTCAACTGCAGCTGTGATATCAAGAGCAGTCACTCTCACCTCAACATCTGGAATTCTTGTTCGAACCAAGGTTGTAATGAAGTCAGGAGCTGAAAGGCTTTCAATGTTGAAAACCAATCGAGCATCAGTGAGCAGTTATCGCTAAGTGCTGCTTGATATCACTGTTGAGAACATCTTCTATTATTTTACAGAAGAAAGTGATCGAGTGGTAATTGGCCAGGTTGGATTTGCCCTATTTTGTGTGCACAGAACATAAGTGGGAAACTTCCCACATTGTCGGCTAGATGCCAAGGTTGTAGCTGTACTTGAACAGCTCAGCTAGGGGTCTGGCAAGTCCTACAGCATATGTCTTCAGCACTATTGCTGGAATGTTGTCAGGGCCCACTGCCTTTGCAGTATCCACTGTATCTAGCTATTTCTTGATATCACTTGGAGTGAATCAAATGAGCTGGGGAATGGCACCTGTGATTCTGGGAACCTGTGGAGGAGGCTGAGATGGATCTTCCACTCTGGCTGAAAATTGTTGCAAATGCTTTAACCTTATTCTTTGCAGTGGGCTCCCCCATTATTGAGGATGGGGATAGTTGTGCAGTCTTGTCCTCAATGACTTGGTAGTATCTCTCCCAATGCTGTCAAATATACTGAGCATCTCTGATATTTTCTATTTATATTTCAGAAATGCAGTATTCATAATAGTTCTCTTCTTTTCTCCCACTTTTCTACCTGTCCTATATTTTTAATTTTCTGTGTAAAACAATCTGACTAATTTATATTTGGAAGTTAGTACTTAGTTTACAGAGCATGCAGGGCCAGTATGGAACCAGGCCAAGCCTACCTGGAGAGAAATGACTGGAACAGAAAGGAATTCTCGTCCTGGGCTCATGAAATTTGCAGAATACTCCTTAAATATCCCATGTAGATGTGGTTTGCAGAGATAACAGAATGTAGTGCTACGCTGTGCCTCTAGAGGCCATCATAATGCACGTCTGCTAAATTTACTGAATATTGACATCTGGTGGCATATCATGAACATTACAGCATCTTTTATCTTTGATCCTGAATACAGTGTCAATCATTGGTCAGTTGATCACATTCTTTTCTTCTGAGTTAGAAAATTATGTGTTCAAAGATCTACTTCAAAGATTTGGAGTGAAAACATCAACACAGCTGCTCTGCAGATGCTCAGGACTTTCAGAGGTGCTGTTTTTCTCAGTTGAGTGTTGAGCTAAGGCCACCTTGTGTTCCCAGGTTGGTGTAAGAGATCACATGGCACTATTATGTTCTGTCACATTTCTGTTTGTGGGATCTTTCTGTTTACAGATTGGCTGACATGTTTCTTGCATTATAATTATGATTAGAGTTCAATAGTAGTGACTGTAAAATGCTTTAGAACACTCTGCTATTGTGAAAGGATCTATATATCTTTTTACAGGTGTCTAGGCAGAGCTTTGACTGGTCATAAATAGTTGGACATATATTATCTGACTGAACTCTGCGACAGTATCCAAGAATTTGATGCATTCTTGATAAAGTTTGCTAACTTTCTCATTAAAAAAAACTGCTTTGCCTTAGTCATGTCCAGCAAATAAGAGTGTTTACAATTCATAAGTGTGCAAAACTCCAGTGGTCAATACAGATGTTTTGAGTTCTATGACTGCCTCACAGGCCACAGGCATGGCTTCAGATCTATGGAATTACAGCACAGAAACAGCCCTTATATTCAACAGGTCTATGCTGGTATTTAATATCAATATTGCTACTAAGAACAGAAATGCTTTCTTTGCCAAAATGGTCACATCTTGTAAACAAAAACTAAAGAACATAAACCCCTCCCATCCTATGCCATCTAAGCCCATCAACATATCTTGCTGAAAACACAAAGAATTGTGGATGCTGGAAATTGCTGGAGAAACTCAGCAGGTCTGGCAGCATCTGTGAACGGAAAGCAAAGTCAACATTTTAGGTCCAGTGCACCTCCTTCAGAACTGACTGTAGATTATAGCTCTCTGTCAAGAGAAAGCAATGGCCCTTCTTCAGAACTGAATGTTAACTCTGCTTTATCTCCACACATGCTGCTACACCTGCAAAGGTTTCCCCAGCAACTTTTGTTAGTGAACTCTTCACAGAGTTGTCCTCCTCCTCTTCTGGTCCATCCATCTGGAGATGACAGCATCCTGATGAGGTTTACATTGGACACTGGGAACATATTGATGTGCCTTATTTGTAGGAGCTGGCAGCTTAAGCTGTGTTAATTTCCCAGGGAAAATTACCCTGGGACGGCTACTTATGACACTGGGATGTCCATTTTCCTATTGTCCACCTCTCTTTAAAGGTTAGTTGTCACTCCTTCCAAATCTAAAACATCCTATTCTGCCAAACAATGTACTGGTAAAACGATAGTATAGGTGCAATAAAGACTGTACAATGGAACATCATTACCTTGGTGATTATTGTGACCTTTCCTTTGTTTATATGTGACGGAGGTTTGTTTAATGCTTGTAAAAGAATAGTTACCACACAACCACAGTTAAATGAGGTCTCATGCTACACAGAAAATACTATATATGGAATAGTAAAAAAATTCAGATTGAAGGGAACCCCAATTTCCTACAGTTCTGATATACCAATGACAGGTGTGGGAAGTGTGGGAAAGTTTCCTGGTCAGCCAAAACCATGTGATAGCCGCAGTCCAACAATCCCTCCATGTTAAAAGACGTCATGCACGGGTTCTTGACACAAGAATTAGCCATCCTTGTTCGAAGGGACTACCAGTTACAGAAAGGTGATTCTCTTCACAGATGCTGCTTGATCTGCTGAGTATTTCCAATATTTGCTGTAGAGGAAAACACAGAAAAATATGTAGGAGCATTTACTATATTAATCCAGAGGCCTTGACCAATAATCCAGAGAACAGGAGTTCAGAACCAGCTGCTAGAATTAAAACGCAAGCATCAGTAAACACTATCACACGTTAATTGGGTTGATCATTGCATTTTTAAGGATTTGCTGATGGCCTTTAGGAAAGGAAACCTACCATCCATAGCCCCTTCAGCAGATGTGTGACTTCAGTCCAGAGCAATGCAACTGACTGTCAACTTTTCTTTATTCATTCATGGGTTGAGGAAGTTGCTGTCTAGGCCAGCATTTATTTCCCAGAGGGCATTTAAGAGTCAACTAACTACATGGCTGTGGATCTGGAGTCACATGTAGGCCAGACCAGGTAAGGATGGCAGTTTCCTTCCCTGAAGGACATTAGTGAACCAGATGGGTTTTTCCAACAATTGACAATGGATTCATAGTCATAGATAGATTCTTAATTCCAGATTTAATTCTTAATTCAAATTCCACCTCTGCCGTGATGAGATTCAAACCCAGGTCCCAAGAACGTAACCTGGGTCTCTGGAGTAATAGTCCAGTGATAATACCATTAGGCCATTGCCTCACCTGAAAATACCAGAAAGAATATTGCAACAATATAAAGAGCAGATCCACATCAACATTTTCAGCCCAACTAGAGGATAGCCAATAAATGTCAGCCTTGCCGGTAATGTTCATATTCTGAAAAATTATTTGGGATGAAGAAAGAAACAAAGAAAGATTAGAAATTAGAAGTAAAATGGGTGGTATAGTGGACAGTAAATAAGATATTCTAAGAGTACAACAGGATCTTGATCAACTGGGTCAGTGGTCTGAGGAATGGCAGATAGAGTTTAATTTTGGTAAATGCAATGTGTTGCATTTTGGTAAGACAACCCAAGGCAGAACTTACACAGGTAATGGTAGGTCCTTGGGAAATGTTGTCAAACAGAGAGACATAGAGATGTAAATACATAGTTCCTTAAAAGTGTCGTTATGGGTAGACAGGGTGGTGAAGAAGATGTTTGACAAACTTAGCTTCATCAGTCAGACCGATGAGTACAGGAGTTGGGACATCGTGCTACAGCTGTACAAGATATTGGTAAGGCCACATTTGAAGTACTCATACAATTCAGTTTGCCATACTACAGGAAAGATGTTATTAAACTGGGAAGTATACAAAGAAGCTTTACAAGGATGTTACTAAGACTGGAGGTCTGAGTTATAAGGAGAGGTTGGATAGGCTAGGACTTTTTTCCCTGGAGCATAGGAGGCTGAGGAGCTTTATAAAGGTTTATAAAATCATGACATGCATAGATGAGATGAATAGCCAAGGTCTTTTCCCCAGGATGGGGAGTTCAAAAATAGAGGAAATAGGTTTAAGGTGAGAGGGGAAAGATTTAAATGGGGAAACGTTTTCACATAGAGAATGGTATGTATGTCGAATGAGCTACCAGAGGAAGTGGTAGAGGCAGGTACAATTACAACGTTTAAAAGAAATTTGAACAGGTACATGGATATGAAAGGTTGAAGGATATGGACCAAATGCAGGCAAATGGGTCTAGTTAGTTTAGGAATCCTGGTCGGAATGGAGGAGTTGGGCCGATGGGTCTGTTTCTAAGCTGTATGACTCTGTCTCTAAGTGGAACAAGAGGAGACCCATCAGTTAGCATTTTTTCTTGTAGCCCAACCAGCCATGTGGACAGCGAAGGAAAGAGAAGTGTTTGGATGAATAAGAAATGAGAACTTCTTGGAAGGTCTTAGTGATGTCCAGGTTGAGAACAGATACAGTGAACAAAGAATATTGATAAATGAAGGAAGATTGAAGGTGGAAAAATCAACGATGGAGAAATCAAAGGGGAAAGGTGATACCTGTTGCTTAAAGTTTTCAATGGCTAAGTTAAAAATACTGTGCTGCTGTAAAATTGAAAGAAGTTTGCATTGTTCCATGAAGTGGATGCATGAATGACTAACAATGGAAGCTGTAGGATTCACTCTGAAAGAACTTCATGAATGGATCATCAGAAGATGAGTAAATAGGATCAGATGGCACACAAACAAAATGAATGACTAGCTGCTGTAATGACTAACAATGGAAGCTGTAGGATTCACTCTGAAAGAACTTCATGAATGGATCATCAGAAGATGAGTAAATAGGATCAGATGGCAAACAAACAAAATCAATGGTATGATTTTGTCTGTTCACTGCACATACAGACTGATTTATATCTGCAGGAGCTGGTGATTTGATTTGATCTGTTTCAAACCATGAGGAATGAACTTAGTTTTCTAACCCGAGAAGGATACATAAAGGTCAAGGATCATGATATCCAACAGTGACTTGCAAATGTGATATGGAATGTCCAAAGATAATGGTTGGAGAACACCAAGATTGGGTTTTGAAAGGTTATAGTTCATAAAAGGAAGATGGAAAACAAAAAGGTATGAGTGTAAGAAACTAAGGCATGAGTAGATCATGTGCTCCATGAGCCTGGATCACGAGCAGGACACAGAAGGACACAGAAGGACTCAGAGACAATCACCAACATCTAAATGAGTGGGATAGAGGAGGACCCCAGCTTCTGAAGAGAGGGGACAGCAGCATCATCAAGAGTCAAAGAAAGAGTAGAGTAAGCAACTTCTTAAAAAACAGTGAAGAGCAGGGACAGAAGCTTCATAGAGAGAAAAAGCAGACCTGTAAGAGAAAGGCAGTGATTAAAAACTGGGGCAGAAAGCCCCTTCAACCAGTTTCTAACTGTCAGAGCTGAAATGTGATATCACAAGAAAACTGGCAGGTATTTCTTCCATGTCTCCTTTGATCGGTCAAGTGGTTTAAATCAGGGGATGTTACTACAACTGAACAGCACAGTTAAAAAATTCACTTTTAAACTGTTTAACATCCAAATTAAGTAATTAAATAGAATAGAGCTGGCTGGGCAGGGGGTGTATTGCAGTTGTAGCATGTGGAGATGATGGATGCAGTATATTCCAGGATGACCACATGTGCAGGAAGTGTTGGCTGCTTGAGGAACCTGAATTCAGAGTTGATGAGCTGGAATCTGAGCTGCAGACACAGCAATACTTCAGGGAGAGGGAGAGGTAATCGGACCCTATGTTTCAGCAAACAGTCAATCTCTTGGATGACTAACATCAAACATGGTCCATGGTCAGAAAGAGGAGGAAATGACTGCAAGTGAGCCAGTCATGGGAATCAAAAATTTAGCTTTGGAGGAGCCTTAGCCAGTGCCCTTTTCCAATAGATATGAGGTTCTTGCTCCCAGTGTCAATGAGGGCACAGACTGCAGGGAGGATGGTTGAACTGGTCCACAGTGCCACTTGAATAGGGGAGAAAAGAGAATGTAATAGGGAAACAATAGGGGACACTATAATCAGAGGAATAGATAGCATTCTTTGCAGCAAAGCCAGACAGTGCTGATATCTGTGTTGATTACCTGGTGCCAAGGTTCAGCTCTTCTGGGCTGGAGAGGAACTTTTGAGTGGGAGGGGAAGGATCCAGTTGTCATGGTCCATGTAGGTACCAATGACCTATACAGAACTAGGAAAGAGGTTCTGCTAGGGGATTACGAGCAGCTCAGGGTTAAATTAAAAAGCAAATCCACAATCTCTAATAATCTCTAGATTACTACCTGAGTTCAAATCAGCTTAGGGTAAATAAGGTTAGAAAGTGAAATGTATGAGAAAAATGGGCACTGGACACTAATACGGGGAGTGGGGGAAGTGTTTGGGGTTGGGGGGGGGGGGGTGGGTTCGGTGAAAGCTGTTCCATTGGATTGGATTCATTTGAACCATGATGGGGCCAGTAGTCTGGTAAAACATATAACTAGGCTTTACATCGGGATTTAAACTGATTATTTGGTGGAATAGTTTATTTGAAAGGCAATTTAATAAATCAAAAATAAATGAGAGATCAGAGGTGCAGGAATGTGAAGAGGCAAACGGTAATCAAAGTTTGACAGGAAGAGGTAAAAATATATGCAGAAGTGTTCTGCAGAAATTAGAACCAGAGAAAGTACTAACTGTAAAAGGTAAAAGCTTAATCTGAATGCACACAGCATTTGTAACAAGATAGTTGAGCTGACAGTATCTCATTGATGGAAAAAGAAACAAATAGATTCAACTTGATAGCTATTACAGAGATATGGTTGCAGGATGACCAGGCCTGGGAACTCAAACTTGTAGGGTATTCTATATTCTGGATGAATAGGGAAAAAGTAAATGTAGGTAGGGTAGATTTATTAATAAAAAATAGTATCAGTATAGTTATGAGTACAGGTGCAGTTGGAACCCGTCTGGGTGGAAGTAAGATATAACAAAGGAAAGAAGTGACGGTGGGAATTGTCTATAGGCCTCCAAAGAGTTGCTTCACTGTAGAACAAAGTACAAATTGGGAAATATTGGAGGTGTGTAAGAAGAGTGCTGCATTGTCATGTGTGGTTTTAAGCTTCATGGAAGTGCCACATGGAAGACAAATTTGTAGAGTACATCAGGGATATTTTCTTGGAAGTGCATCATAGAACCCACCTGCAAGCAGGCTGTTTTAGATCTAGTAATGTGTAATGAGATAGGATTAATCAAAGATTATGTCATTAAATATACTCTCAGGGTTAGAGATAACAACATGAAAGAGGTTCAGATTCAGTTTGAAGACATCAACTTGTGTCTCAAACCAGTGTCCTCAAATAAAGGCAAATCATTGAATTATGAAGAAAGAGTTGGCTAAAGTGGTCTGGTAAAATAGAGTAAAGGTGAAATCACTGGATAATCAGTGGTAGACACTTAAGTGAAGATTTCATAATGCTCAGCAAAAATTGATTCTAATCAAAATGAAGGATTTGATGAGAAGAATGAATCACCAGTGGTTAACAAATGCAGTCAAGGAAATACAAAAACAAAGGCTTCCCAAGCAATGAAAGTTACTGGTAAGCCAGAGGATTGGGAACTTTTTAGGAAGCAGCAGGGGATGACTAAAAATTATTCAAGAGGGAGAAAATTGATTATGAAAGTAAATTGGCAAGAAATGTAAAAAACAAACAAAAAGAGTGGGTAACTGAAATTGCAGAAACCGGACCCGTGGATACGGGGGTTGCCCTGATATAAAATGAGAGTCACTGAAGGAAGTGTAGGACCCTTGGAGGATGCAAATGAGGAATTATTAATGGGAAACAGTAATTAGTAGATATTTTAAAGTAATATTTTGTATTGTTCTTTGTAGTGCAGCATACTATAAAGATTCTAAAGATAACAGATAAGAAAGGTGCTAATGGGAGGTAAAGTTTTGTAACAGTCTATCACAAGGGACAAAATATTTGACAAACTAATGGGACTAAAGGCAGATAAGTCACCAGGACCTAATGGCCTGTCTCCATGAACTCAAAGAATGTGCCTGCAGGGATAAGGGACATTGGTTGAAATATTCCAGAACTCACTGGATTTTGGAGGTTTCCAGCAGATTGGAAAGCTGTTAATGTGATCCCACCATTTAAGAAGGGAGGGGGACAGAAAAGAGTATTGGTCAGTTATTCTTATATCTGTTGCTGGGAAAGTGTTGGAATTCATTATTAAGAAAGAAAGAGCAGGTCACTTAAGAAGCTTAATGCAATTAAATAGAGTCATGTGGTTATGTGAAAGGGAAATCATGCTTAACAATTTGCTAGAGATCTTTCAGAATACAACAAACAGAGTTGATAAAGAGAAACCAGTAGATGTGTATTTGGATTTTCAGAAGGCATTTAATAGCGTGTTACATAAAAGGTTATTGCAACAAAATAGGAACTCATGGTATTTGGGATAATGTGTTTGTGTGAATTGAAAAGGCAGACAGTTGGGATTAATGGGTCTTTGTCATATTGGAACGATCTAACTAACGAAACCACAATGCTCAGTCTGAGGGCCTTAATTATTTAATATGTTTTTATGGTTTGGAGGTGTGGGCAGTGTAATGTATCTAAATTTGCTGACAATACAAAAATCAGTGAGAAGGCATGTTGTGATGAGGACATAAAGAATCTGCAATAGGTTAATGCAAAATCCTAACAGATGGAGTTTAATGTAGCGAAGTGTGAGATCATGCTCTTTGCTAGGAAGAATCAAAAGGCAGACTATTAATTAAATGGATAGAAATTCCAAAGAGTGCAGCATAGAGGAACCTGGGTGTTGTGCATGAAACAAAAAACAATTAGCATGTAGGTATAGCAAGTAGTTAAGAAAGAAATGCAATTTTAGCCTTTATTGCTCGGGGGCTGGAGTTTAAAAATAGTAAGTATTGTTACAGCTGAACAGGGTATTGGCGAGGCTGTACCTGGAGTACTGTGTACAGTTTTAGTCCCTGTATTTATGGAAGGATGTTATGGCATTGGATGCAGTTCAAAAGAGATTCACAAGACTGAATCCTGGGACGAAGGGGTCCACTTATCAAGAAAAGGTAAACAGGTTAGGTTCTTATTCATTAGTTTAGCAGAAAAAGGTTTGAACTTATTGAAACATAAATCACTCATTTAAAACTGAGATTAGCAAAATAATTTCTTTTCCCTGAAGATACTGAATATCTTGAACTTGTGGAGACTAGGTTATTGAATATATTTAAAGAGGAGGTAGACAGATTTTTGAAATATCAGGATTTGTGGTGTTATGGCATGGGGTAAATCCTCCTGCTTAATTTAATCCAGAACACAGAAAAGATTTACCCCATGCAGCAATTTGTGAAAATTCGATAGGCCAAGAACTAGTTAAAGTAAAAGTAACAACTTTATTTCTTAAAGTATAACAGAGAATAATTAACTAACAACTATTTACAACTCCTTTCTCTCACTTTTTACTTTCCCGTCTGATAACACCCCCCACCCCACCACCACCAATTAAGATTTACCAAAATTCAACTTCTCAAAAATCAGCCAGATGTCAAATCTTCTTTTCTTCTTCTTAGGGATTTCAGCTTCACAGGTTACTGATCGATAAAGGTACCTTTGAGAGAGCTATTTTTCGGGCAGTCTTTTACATGCAGGTGGCTTGGCAGTTCTCCTCCCAATTGTTCAATTTTCCCCAGTCTTATATCCCCCAAAGCATCGGATTGTGTCATTGGCTTTTAAGATTGTCAACAGGAGAGGGTGTCTTTGAGGAGGTAATGAGCAAGTTAGACAAAGAAGAGCCAGTGGGTATGATTTATTTGCATTTCCAGAAGGCCTTTGACAAGGTGGAACAGAGGAGGCTGCTAAATAAGATAAGAGGTGTTAGGGGCAAGATACAAGCATAGATAGAGGATTGGCTGACTAGTAGTAGGCAGAAACTGGGGATAAAGGAAGGCTGCTGGTAACTCATGAAGTTCTGCAGGGGTTTGTGTTTGGTCCACAACTCTTCATATTATGTATTTAAAATCTGCACAAAGGAACTGAATGCATTATTGCAACTTTGCAGATAACTCAAAAATAGGTGGCGAGATAGTATTGAGGAAGTGGGGATGCTGCAGGAGGTCTTGAGTATAGGAGTTAGGAGGTCATGTTGTGGTTGTACAGGACTTTAGATAGGCCACTTATGTAATATTGCGTGCAATTCTGGTCTCCTTCCTATAGGAAGGATGTTGTGAAACTTGAAAGAGTTCAGAAATAATTTACAATGATGTTGCCACGATTGGAGGTTTTGAAATACAGGGAGAGACTGAATAGGCTGGGACTGTTTTCCCTGGAGTGTCGGAGGCTGAGGTTTATAAAATCATAAGGGGCATGGATAAGGTAAATAGGCAAGGTCTTTTCCCTGGGGTGGGGGAAGTCCAGAATGAGAGGGCATAGGTTTAGAGTGAGAGGGGTAAAATTTAAAGAGGGTTAATTTTTCATGGTGTTTGTATGGAATGAGCTGCCAGAGGAAGTTGTGGAGGCTGATACAATTACAACCTTTAAAAGGCATCTGGATGGGTATATGAATTGGATCAATTCAGAGGGATGTGGACCAAATGCTAGCAAATGGGACTATATTAGATTAGGATATCTGGTCGCTATGGGCGCATTGGACTGAAGGGTCTGTTTCTGTGCTGTATATCTCTATGACTCTCTATGATTCGATTTACTAAATTCAAACTGGATTGGCGTTTGGTATTTTTAAATTTAAACTGGTTGGCCTAATTTGAATCTGTTTTGACGTTTTCAGGCAACCAGTCACTCTAGCTATCTGAGTAGCTTGATCACATATTTACACTGTATCTTATTGAGAACACTTGGTGTTGTCACTGCTGGCTTTTAACTCTCTTAAAAGTACAGTTTACCCATATCTTCAGAACACCTCCCCCTGAAGAAAAAATGAACCATCATAATGAAAAGATGGCTTCATTTTTTTCTCTACTTTTTAAACACATTACCCTAACATATAGACAACTTTAATATCAGTTCACCTTAACTTCTTTCCACATACCAATATAGATATAACATTAAATAAAGACAAATCTCATCTAAACTCTATCAGTTAAATCCACGATAATGCGTGTGCGATTAAAATCTTCCAACCTGCAACATGTATAATTTTTAAAAGTCCGTAACATAAGACTCCAATGAAATAGTCACATATTCTTGTCTTTAAAGCGTTCTAAGAATGTAAGTGGATTGTGTTCCGTGTACACTACCGTCTCCGACACATTGTTCCTGACGTACACATTAAAATATTGTAAGGCCAGTACCAAACTCAATAGTTTCTTTTTCGATTGTGGAGTATTTCCTCTGGTGGATGTTGATCTTCTTTGAAAAGTAACCAACCAGCAATTCAATCCCATCCTCATCTTCTTGGAGGAGTACAGCTCCAACTCCTATGTCACTAGCATCGTTGGCGACTTTAAAAGATTTGGTTTAGCTAAAACCGGCTTGGTGGTTAATATGGCTTTCAAATGGTCGAATGCCTCCTGGCATTGTTATAACCACCGAAACGTTGTGTTCTTCTTCAGCAAATTGGTTAAAGGTGCCACTACACTGCTGAAATTTGGAACAAATTTCCTATAGAATCCACTGAGTCTTAAGAATCGAAGCACTTCTTTCTTCAAGGCTGGTCATGGAAATTCCTTGATGGCCTTCACCTTTGCATTCCATTGGGTTAACCTTCCATGACCGATGTTATGTCCCAAGAACGTCACCTCTACTTTTGCAAATTCAGTTTTATTCAAGTTTATCACTAGTTTTGTTTCCCGTAGTCATTTAAAGAGCTCTGCCAACTGTACCATGTGGTCCTTCCAGGACTTACGAAAGATCACTGCATCGTCCAAATAGCCTGCACAGTTTGTTAACCCAGCCACAATTCTGTTCATGAGTCTTTGGAATGTGGCGGATGCATTTGTTATTCCAAAGGGCATCACTTTAAACTGATATAGCACATTTGGGGTTACAAATGCAGAAGTTTCTTTTGTCGTCTTTGATAAAGGTACCTGCCAGTAACTGCACATTCAGTCCAACTTGGTGATGTAACTGGCTTGTCCGACTCTCTCAGTATAGTCCTCCAATCTAGGAATTGCACATGAGTCCGATTTTATAATGGCGTTGACCTTCTGATACTTCACACAGAATCGTTGAGTCTGTCTGCTTTGGGAACTATGACGATCGGTGAACTCCACTCAATCTGGCTTGGTTCGATGATATCCTCGTTGAGCATGACCTCCACCTCCATCTGGACCTGTCTGGCTTTGAAAGGTTTAAGCCAGTAGGGGTGTTGTTTTAACGGAGCAGTATTCCCTACGTCTACTTCATGTACAATAGCATTAGTCCTCCCCATCTGATTCTTACATATGTCCTTATACTGCAGTAACAAATCTTTCAACTGCATACTATGCTCTTGGGACAGATAGCTTACTAACCTATCCCATTCCTCAAGGACTTCTTCATTTTTTAACCTATTTTGAGGCACATCAAAATCCACATCATCAGGATTTGATTCCTCACCCTATGGGATAGTAACTAACACCTGTTTCTCCAGTTCTTTCTCTCTCGTATAATACGGTTTCAACATGTTCACATGACATACTCAATTTTTTAAAATCTGGCATTTTTATTTGATAGTTCACCTGACTCAATTTTTTTCTCAATTTGATAGGGACCACTAAACCGGGCTTTGAAGGGTTCTCCCATCACTGGTAACAGTACTAACACGTCATCCCCTTGGGAAAATGTCTGAGTCTCAGACCTTTTATCTGCCACCTGCTTCATTCTACACTGTGCCCTTTTTAGGTGCTGTTTAGCTAACTCACCTACTCAATTTAGTTTCTCCCCCATCTCCAACTTTGGTCCTGTCAATTTTTCTTTAATTAATTTCAAAGGGCTTCTCACTTCATGCCCGAATATTATCTCGTAGTCATTCAAAGAGTGCATATTCACTCATCTCTTACTCTCAGCGACTGGTTAGATCCGTGTCTCTCAAAATTATAACTTCTTGCCCTTCTCCCCCTGTTTATTCTGAGTAAGCTTTACCCACAGAGGCAAATTCTTTGTAGAGGTCAAGTACTAACTCCATACTGCACTCTCCTGCAGCTCCTCGGCTCTTCTTGCGGTCTCCTTTACTACTGTCACTAATGTTACTGGCTTAGCTTCATTAACCACATCTTTTCCCACAGCACCTTTCTTTAACAACCAGCACTGTGACTTTATGTGTCCCACTTTCTCACAGTGGAAACACCTGAGGCCTTTCACCTCCTTTCCACCCTCTTGAGCTTCTTTTTTATCCTGTGGTAAATTCTTACCAGTGCTCTCTACTTTTGGTTTAGTAGTGTAGGGTCTCCCCTTCTCCCAACTTCTAACCCTCACAGGACGAAATTCTGGCCAGAAGCTTGTCTTATGCTCCAACATGTACTCATCTGCTAATTCTGCCTCCCTTCTCACTTCTTGAACTTTCTATTCCTTCATGTCAATTCTTACTATCTCTGGAAGTGAGTCTTTAAACTCCAGCAGCAAAATCTCTCTTAGAGCCTCAAAGGTCTTATCTATATTCAAAGCATGCACCTATCGATCAAAATGACTATGTTTAATTCTTTCAAACTCAACATAAGTCTGACCTGATTCCTTCTTTGTGTTTCTGAACCGCTGTCTATATGTTCCTGATACTAATTCATAAGCACTTAAAATAGCCTGTTTAACCTCTCCATAATCTTCAGAGGGCTATGAGGTGGTGGCATGAAAGAGGAATTGAGGCCTGGGGCAGAAGTTGAAAGGCAGGGCAGAATGGCTTACTCCTGCTCTTTATGTTGTTATGTAATCATTGACCTCAAATCCAATTTCCTCTTTGATCCCTTTATTTGTTGATTCCCTTAGATTCCAAGAAACTATCAATCTTTACCTTGAATATATTTAATGGCTGAACATCCACCATTTTTTGGGTTAGAGCATTACAAAGATTCAGAACTCTTTGAGTGAAGGCAAAGGAACGTCACAGTCTTGAATTCCTGAGAAACAGTAAACAACTATAAATTTGATAGAAGGAAATTACAAGTTTTTCCTCACTGGCTGTAATTAATAGGTAATATATAAGGCATTTTATAGCAGGGGATAGAGGGATGTTGTTACTGATCTCCTCTCCTAGTGCCTCTTGACAGCTGGTCTTTAGAACTGACTAATTGATAGTTAGCTTGCAGCAATTACTAATCTATTTTAATTATTATACCAGCACCATTGTCAATAGAAGCTAGACAGCACAATATGAAAAGTAGCAACAAAAAAACTTCAATACAAAAACAGTCAAAATGTAATTATGCAGAGGTAATTATACCAAGAATTTCTCTTGCGCAGGAAATTAGTGATCTCCATTTTTAGCTTGAGATATTATTGATATAACCTAGAACAATGGGCTGTTTCCAATAAGAATGGTTTCTTCTGCTATTGTGTGTGAATTGAGTTTGTATAGACAATGCAATGAAGCAAATGGTGACTCAAAACCCATACATTTTTAGTTTCCATCTTTTGTGCATGTGGAGACAAACTGAAAACTGAATATTCTAATTAGTTTTTAAAATGACAGGCAGGATATAGTTCTTAAATTGCCCCACTGGGAGAGGGGGAGGAAGGTTTGGCATTAATGACTCACAACCTATCATTAAGTGGAAGAAGATCAGTGCATTAGTGAAAGGATGTTTGCCTAGAAAAGCAAAAGCACGAGGGAGTCATATACCACACAGTAATAAATGTCATTGCTCACTTAAAACACTGTATGTGAACGATTACTTTGCGCACATTTTTTAATGATATTAATTCAATGCTTCAGCTTTTCCAATTGGCAATTGGCCATAGGTACCTGGTACATCTTTGTTAAATTATTTTTATTTCAATAAATTCATGGTCAGTATTTTCAATTTAAAAAAACTAAAAACGTATTCTTTTTTTGAAAACAGTCAACAGCATGAAATGAGATTTATCAGTTTAAATCTCTGTTGAAGGGCCCTTGTGGTAGAGTCTCTACCTTTGGACCAGAAGACACAGATTCAAGGACCAGCTGCTCCACAGGTGTACAATAACGTCTCTGAATGGGTTGACTAAATTTACATTTCAATTATTTTGTTGTACATTCTTGTAGTTATTCTAAGGAACAAAATCAGAGCAATGTTTTCAAATAGATATTTTACTTGCTCTTTCTGATGTGGGTAAGTGTAGCCACACATCTGTAACAAAACACAGGATGAGCAAAGATGTATAACATATAAAAACAGAGGGAGAGTTACCCAATGTTATAATTTATGTTTCACGTCTCATAGCCATTGTCGGAACAGCATTGATTTCATAGAATCACACAGAGTTTAGTGTACTGTAACCAGGCCACTTGTCCCAACTGAAGCATGCTGGGTGGATGCTCCACATGAGCTTCCTCCCACCACTTCCATAAAGTCCTGTCAGCATATACCATTCTTATTCATTAACTTATTTAACTTACTGTAAATGCATCTGTGTTATTCACCGAAACTACTCCTTGTTCTGCCTGTTCCACACTCTGGGATTTCTCAAGAGGTTTCTCCTGAATTCCATATTGTATATATTAGTGACCATCTTAAGTTTATAATTCTTACTTCTGATCTTCTTCACAAGTGAAAAACGTCAGAAGTTATTGTGGAAAATAAAAATGCATGGTGTGGGATGACATATTGATATGCATACAGGAATGGACAGCTAACAGAAACTAGAGTAGGAATAAATGAGTATTTTTCAGGCTGGTAGGATGTCACAAGTGATGTGCCACAGGGGTCAGTGCTGGGGCCTCAAATATTTACAATTTATATAAATGATTTGGATGAAACAACTGAAAGGATGGTAGTTAAATTTGTGGATGATGCAAAGATAAGTGGAAAAGTGATTGTGAAGATGACATAAAGACACAACTTAAAGGTATAGATACAAAAGTGTATAGATAGACTAAGTGAGGGACAAAAATCTGGTAAACAAAGTATAATGTGGGAAAGCGTGAAATTATCCATTACGCAGAAGAATAACAAGAAGTATATTAATGAAATGATAAGAGTTTGCAGAGCTCTAATATTCAGAGAGATCCTAATGCATGTGTTGCAGAACATTAGAATGCAGGTACAGCAGGTAATCAGGCAAGCTAAAATATTATGTTTTATTGCAGGGGGAATTGAACTGAGTAGGAAAGTTGTGCTTCAGTTTTCAGGGCATTGGTGAGACTGCATCTGCAATACTGTATACAGGATTGGTCACTGTATTTATGGAAGGATGTTAATGCATTGGAAGCAGTTCAGGGAAGGTTTACTCGACTAATCTCTGGAATGAGTGGATTACCTTAAAAGGAAAGGCTAGACAGGCTAGACTTGTATCCCCTGGAATTTAGATGAGTCAGAGGTAACTTAATTGAAACATATAAAATCCTGAGGGGACTTGACTGGGTGGATGTGGAAAGGATGTTCCCACATGTGCAAGAACTTAGAACTAGGGGGTAATAGTTTAAAAAGAAGGTGTTGCCGATTTAAGATAGAGATGAGAAAAATGTTTCCTCCAGGAAAGTCATGGCTGTTTGGAATTCCCTTCCTCAAAAGGCAGTGAATGGAGAACCTTTACATTTTTTTAAGGCAGAGGTAGATAGATTCGTGATTACAAACAAGATGAAGAATTGTCAGGGCTATGCATTAATGAGGTTAAGATCAGATCAGCTATGATCTTATTGAATGAAGGTAGTTGAAGGGCTGGGTGGCCTGTTCTTCTTCCTTGTTCAAATAATCTTGACATTATTCTTACAAATTTTATTTGGATCTTCTCGATTAGCTTCTTCCTACCTTGTATTCACTGTATGGAGCACTTGGAGTGTGGTCTAACCAAGGTCCTACACCTGATTCAATGTAACATCTCTGCTTTCAATTCTACCTCTCCAGAAATGTATGGTCTTATTAACCTCCATTGCAATTTTCTGTTTATTTGTACCTCAAAATCCGTTTGCTCCTTTACCCCAATTGGATACAGAGGTCTCAAAAACAGATGACCATCCTTACATGTGATCTAGGCGAGGATGGATTTGAGTGTGTGAACATAGATTGAAGGAAGGAACAAATTATTGAGTGTAACTGTTAATCTGGAACTAACAGACTTCAATTTCTTTGAGATTAGAACAAGATAAACCACACAGAGAAACACTATGGATCTGACAGTGGCACAATAACTATGTATCATTTCCAATGATTAATTTCATATCCTATTGTCCTTACTGTTGAGTTTTAAAATTTTACCTCCTCCTTCCAGAAAAACATCCATGGGAGAGTGAAGAAACACTCTTATGCAGGAAGTTCTTATGATTTGGAATGCACTAACTGAAATGTGGTGAAAGAAGATCCAATAGTCATTTTCAAAAAGGAATTGGACAAATATTTGAAAAGTATGACTTTTGATTGTAGCACAAAGTTACAGAGCAGGGGAGTGGAACTTATTGGACAGACCTTTCAAAGAGCTGGGAGAGGCACGATGGGCCAAACGGTAGGACGGCATGGTGACTAGTGGTTAGCACTACTGCCTCAAGTGCTGGGGCCTGGGCTCAGTTACACCCTCAGGTGACTGTCTGTGTGGAATTTGCACATTCTTCCTGTCTGCATGGGTTTGCTCCAGGTACACTAGTCTCCTCACACAGACTAACAGTTAGGAGGATTAGCCATGGTGAATTGTCCTATTATATGAGGTTATGGGGATAAGGTAGGGCAGCAGTTCTTGATGGGATTCTCTTAAGAGAGTTGGTGTGGACTTGATGGGCCTAGTGGACTGTTTCTGTACTGTAGGGATTCTATGAAATGGCCTCCATTTGTGTTGTGAGGTTCTGTGAATGTAAGAATTTATTTTTTTTTAATTGCTAAAAAGACACAGGAAAGTGCTACAACCTAGAAATTAAGATAGTGAGAAAAATACATAATGCAATTCAATCATGTTATTTAATTTGAACTTACAGTACAAAATTAGGTGATGGAGTACAAAATTGAAATGCTCTTAATAGCATTTCAGATTAAAACGGGAACTTTACCACTCCCCACCCCCCACCCCAGCCATCGCCATCCAATTAAAAGCATTATAGAATTAGATCCCAGCTGATTCTGTTCATGTGCATCAATTTAAAAAGTAGAGTAGGTGAATGCTTTATTAAGATAAGAACTAGACATGTAACTATGCATAACTTAATTTGCTTGAACTGCAATTGTGGCATGCAGGAGAACTAATGTTGGTTTCAAAATCGTACAGACTTCGGTAGGAGGATGATTTATCCAGCAAGATGTGGAAGGTATCAAATAGGGCACGTACACACCAGCTGGTAATTGAAAGCCCAAAGCGAAGTTCAAAATATAGTAAGAAAAACGTTAGTGGTATGTCGCTAGGCAATCCTGAGGTTCCATTCTCTAGAAAACTGAATCTTCACATTAATGACATTGTATTTAAACACTTTTGTACTTTCCAGCTTGAAGAAGAGCAATGGGAAAATACAAGATTTGTTGAGCATTATTGATTTGAATTTCTTGAGGAAGTGATTAAGTGTGTAGATGACAGTAGTGCAGTTGATGTGGTCTAAATGGACTTCAATAATGCTGTTGACAAGATCTCGCATCGCAGATTGGTTATAAAGCTAAAGCTAAATGGATCCATGGTTTTCAGCTTCTCATATTTTATACCTGACAATACTTAGAGCCATAGAGTCATACAGTGCAGAAACAGATCCTTCTGTCCATATTGTCTGCTCCAACCAGATATGCTCAACTGATCTAGTCCCATTTGCCAGCATTTTGCCCATATCCTTCAAAGCACCTCCTTTGACTTTTAAATGTTGTAATTGTACCAGCCTCCATCACCTCCTCTGGCAGCTCATTCCATACACGTACCACCCTTTGTGTGGAAAAGTTGCCCCTTAGGTCCTTTTTAAATTTTTCCCCTCTCACCTTAAACCATGCCTCTAGATTTGAATTCCCTCATCCTGGGAAAAGACCTTGGCTATACACCCTATCCATACCTCTCTATTTTTTTAAACCTCAGCCTCCGACACTCCAGGGAAAATAGCCACAGATATTCAGCCTCTCCCTACAGCTCAAACCCTCCAACCTCGGCAACATTCTTGTGAATATTTTTTGAACTCTTTCAAGTTTAACAACATCTTTTCTACAGTAGGGAGACCAGAATTAAACACAGTATTCCAAATTGGCCTAACCAATGTCCTATACAGTTGCAACATGACTTCCCAACTCCTGTATTCAATGCGCTACCAATGAAAGCAATGTGCCAAATTCCTTCTTCACACTCTTTCTACCTGCAATTCCACTTTCAAGGAACTATGCACCTTCATCCTTAGGTCTCTTTGTTTGGCAATACTCCTTAGGGCCGTACCGTTAACTGTATATGTCCTGCCCTGGTTGACCTTACCAAAATGTAACACCTCACATTTATCTAAATTTAAATTTTCCTCTCTCACCTTGAACCTATGCCCTCTAGTTATGGACTCATCCGTCCCAGGAAAAAGACCTAGACTATTTACCCTATCCATGACCCTCATGATTTTATAACTCTCTATAAGGTCATCCCTCAGCATCCAACGCTCCAGGGAAAACAGCCCCAGCCTATTCAGCCTCTCCCTATTGCTCAAATTCTCCATCCCTGGCAACATCCTTTTAAATCTTTTCTGAACCCTTTCAAGTTTCACAACATTTTTCTGTTTGGAGAGAGACCAGAATTGCACACAACTTATCAAAAATGGCCTTACCACTGTTCTGTACAGCCACAACATGATCTCCCAACTCCTACACTTGATGCTCTGACCTATAAAGGAAAGCATACCAAACACCTTCTTCACTACCCTATGTACCTGCGACTCCACTTTCAAGGAACTATGAACCTGCACTCCAAGGTCTCTTTGTTTAGCAACACTCCCTAGGACCTTACCATTAAGTGTCTAAGTATTGCGCTGATTTGCCTATCAAAATGCACCTCCTCACATTGATCTAAATTAAACTCTGTCTGCCACTCCTCGGCCCATTGGCCCATCTGATCAAGATCCCGTTATACTCTGAGGTAATTTTCTTCATTATCCATAACACCTCCTATTTTGGTGTCATCTGCAAACTTACTAACTGTACCTCCCATGTTCACATCCAAATAATTTATATAAATGACGAAAAGTAGAGGACAAGCACCAATTCTTGTGGCACATCGCGAGTCACAGGACTCCAGTCTGAAAGGCAATCCTCCACCTGCATCCTCTGTCTTCTACCTTAAAGCCTGTTCTGTATCACAATGGCTACTTTTCCCTATATTCCAGGTGATGTAATCTTGCTAACTAGTCTACCAATGAGGAACCCTGTCGAACGCCTTACTGAAGTCCATAAGATCACATCCACCACTCTGCCCTCATCAATCCTCTTTGTTACTTCTTCAAAAAATTCAGTCAAGTTAGTGAGACATGACTATCCCTAATCAGTCCTTGCCTTTCCAAATACACGTAAATCCTGTCCCTCAGAATTCACTCCAACAACTTGCCCACCACCAATGTCAGGATCATTGGTCTATAGTTTCCTGGCTTTTCCTTACCACCTTTCTTAAATAGTGGCACCATGTTAGCCAACCTCCAGTCTTACGGTACTTCACCTGTGACTGTCGATGATACAAATATCTCAGCAAAGGACCCAGCAATAATTTCCCTAGCTCCCACAGAGTTCTAGAATACACCTGGTCAGATCCTAAGGATTTATCAATCTTGGTTCCACACATTAAACTCCATCTGCCACTCTTCGGCCCAGTGGCCCATCTGATCAAGGTCCTGTTGTATTCTAAGACAACCTTCTTCATTGTCCACTACACCATCAATTTTAGTGTAATCTGCAAAGTTATTAATCATACCTCCTATATTTAAATTCAAATCATTTATATAAATGATAAAAAGCAGAATACCCAGCAGTGGTCTTTGTGGCACAGCGCTGATCACGGGGCCAAGTTGGAAAACAAACCTTCCAACACCAACCTCTGTCTGCTACCTTCAAGCCAATTTTGTATCCAATTGGTTAGCTTCCCCTGGATTCCATGTGATCTAATTTCGCTAACCAGTCTACCACGTGGAAGCTTGTTGCATACTTTGGTGAAGCCCATATAGACAACATCAACCTTTCCACCTTCTTGTCACCGCTTCAAAAAGCTCAAGCAAGTTAGTGAGACATGATTTCCCACACACAAAGTCATGTTGACTATTCCTAATCTACTTCTGAAACAATAAACAGAATGCTGCCAGTCTCAATTGTGAAGAATGGTCTTATGATGTGATAGATGATAATTGACAATTGTTTTTCCACTAATTCTGAGTGTCTTGCTGAATGTTTCCAGCTTTTTAATTTTAGGATCAAGTACGGTTATTAATACTAAACATCTTAATTTTGACAGAGATTTCTGCTTTACATCTACTCTTATCAAATGTCAAGTCTGTGACCAGATTCCTGTCACATTCCTTGTCTTGGAAAAGCTAATATACGTTAAAAATACATCATTAGCCAGAAAGAACATCTTCACATTATAAAAGATGCAACAAAAATACTTTTAGCCAGTTAGGTTATAAAGGAGAAATATAAAAATATGGGAAAGGCCAAATAGATGAAAACAAATCTCTTTCAGGGAGCTAACACAAGGATAAGGCGAAATGTGTGGAATATCCTTTCTCAGTATTGTATAGCTCTACAATTTAACATCATGGCTGCTTATATCGCACTGGTTGACTGTTGCAACTTCTTTATTCTTCTGTTAAATAAAACACTTGTATTCATCTTCCCTACTTTGGTTGCTCTTGAAGTATTGTTGGTATTGTTATTTGGGTAATCGGCCTCCGATTTGTGTACCACAAAGCCCAATCAGTTCTGACCAGAACAATGGGAGAGTCGTCACTCTTATGGGCCAGACCAAACCCCACTAAAACATGACAAGGAGATAGCCTAGACCCTACCCTTTTCTTATTTTAAAGGCAAGTACCAGGCATTGTGTTCCTGATGCAATTAAATTGGTCAAACTACAGGGCTTCAAGCAAAACGCACTTTATTCTTTCATTATAGTTAATGCATAAACCAAACAAAGAAGGATAGGAATAACTTAACTCTATTGGAAAACTTAACAAAATGATAGATTATTTAACTACTAAACAGCAATTGGTCTAGTATAGTAACATCTCATAAACACTCCCTTGGCAAAGGAAAATTCAGTAAAATAGATTATCTCACATGCAATTCTCCAATCCAGGAGGAAAGAGTGTAAAGAGAAGGAACTCCAGCTTTCAGTTGTAGTAAAGAGAGAAAGATATAGCAGCTTTCACTACTCCAAAACTGAAAGCTAAACGAAGGTCCTGCTTCTGGGGAGCTTCATTCCATCCATTCAGGCTGCCTTTATTGTTTCAACTTCAAAAAAAAACTCAAGGCCTCACGAGCTGATTACTTTACTGGCTTTGAGCAGACTGCTTGGTACTTCTGTCTCAACGTCTCTTCATAAAAAAAGACAAAATACACCTTTTAAAGCTGTAGTAACATCACACCACCTCTTCTCCAACAGTTCTATTCAATCATCTATCTTCATCTGAATAGCTTTGCTTTAATCATACATCTGAAGTCAGCACTCCTAGCACAGAACCATTCTAAACTGAAGTGTCAATTTATATTATATGCTCAGATCATCCAGTGAGGCTTCATCTACAAAAAAAAAATTGTGGATGCTGGTAATGAGAAACAAAATCAGAAATTGCTGGAAAAACCCAATAGGTCTGGCAGCATCTGTGGGGTAGAAAGCAGAGTTAACATAGCACTGATGAAGGGTCACTAGATTCGAAACGATCCACACCCTGCTGACTCAGGGAATGCTACCATTGTGCCATGCTGTTACAACAATGTGCACTTATATAATGCTTCCAACATAGAAAATGCCTAAGGCACTCCACAGTGATACTATCAACAAAATGGAATTATTAATTGGCATGGTTAAACAACAGTTTGGTCCGAGTGATTTGGCTGTAACAATATCTTTAAAGGCCCAAGGAGGTTGCTGGGGCTTGGTGGCATACAATCATATTTGTATCACAGAAAGAGGCCACTTAGCCCATCGTGTTCCTGCCTGCTATCTTCAAGGACAAATCAGCTACGAACAGTCTTCTGTTCTCCTGTAGTCTTTTTTCTCTACAGATAATTATCCAATTCTCTATTTAAAGCCATGATGAAATCTGTCTCCACCACAGTCTCAGGCAGGGCATTCCAGAGCATGTGGGTGAGAGTTTAAATGTTTTGCACAATAGATCTGTTGATTTGGGCATTCACATGGTCTAGAATTCCACATCGTCAAGAACGCACAGGTTCAGACAAGTACAGTCAGGGGGAAATTAATGAACTTATTTTCTTTGGAAAAGACATAGGAATACAGAAAATGTTTAAAGCGTTGCTTAATACTTTAAATAATTTGGGTCAACTACATAACTATACATTCACCACATGCTCTCACTTACATTTAATACCCTTTTGTTGCTCTATGCTTTGTTTTGCGCCGAGAATTCAGCCCAACCCAATGAGCCAAGGACTATTGGTCAAAATAAACGTCATTCAAATACCTTGTCACGCTAGAGCCCGCCTAAAACGGAAAGTTCCAATATGATTCGTTAATAAAAACGTCAATCAACCCTGAACGTCTTGTCGCTGGAACCCCTGTGGAGCAAGTTTCGAAAGGACAATTGTGCACAGTTTTATTTAATAGCGCCTTTTATCATTCTTTCTTCAATTTCTTTGAGGCGTCTGACTGATGATTGCATCTGAGATCAGAACTCCTAACAAATCTTTTCCTTTTGCTGCAAGGTTTGGAGCAGCAAGCCGCCCAATCGCGGTGACGGATTGTTGAAGTCTCCTGCACCGCCCCGTCGGTGCTCACTTTAAATTGCCATTGGCAAATCCCTCCGTCCATCATCCTTCTCCCGTTTGCATTGGTCGCTTCCTGATGTCAAACAGCCGTGAGCTCGGGAGGCGCAATTTCAAGTGAGGGAGCTCGAGCGGCGGCGGTTGGGAGGGTGTCGGCGGCCGGTGAGAGAGCGGGGGTCCCTCCGGCACTTCTTCATATCTGGAATTTGGAGATCTGTTTCTGACAGACGCTTGCACCCCGGCAGTAAATGGCAAGCAACGAGGATTATCAGTAAATCGTGGGTTGGGCTGGGTGGAGAGTTTGTCCCAAGCCGTCGACCTTCCCTTTGACAGCTCGAGCGTTGCCTCTCGCCCCCCCCCCCCCCCACCCCCACCCACCGTACTACTCCTTTTGGGGAGAAAGGTAATTTGATCAATTACATCTACAGCTTTAATATATGCTTTCTTGTACAAATTTCCTTTTGCGAGGTGATTCGTGAGAAAAGTATTGCAGCCAGGGTTTGTGTGAGTGACAGCTGCCAGGCGCCAAAACAAAAGCTGGAGGTGTCGGGGAGATGGTTAAGGGGGTGGGAGGAGAGGGCAAGTTGTCCATCAGCCGGAGCCGCACATTCACCCTCCTGCAGCTAAACCCTGACCAAATACTTTCACATTTTCAACTTGACATACTTTGTTCCCCATGCTGCGTCGGTTGTCGAATGTTCCTCGAATTCTGGTATTTCTTTTCCCTGGTATTTCATTCGTTTGGAGCTTTGGTCTTTTGGCTTGTGATTTCTATGCTCTTTCCGCAAGAAGTTACCAGAGACTATTCCTAACAAGAAGGGGCTTTTGTTGTATCCGCAAAACAACTGTTGACAGTTTTTCTTAACATTTTGATAATTTGGTGTTATATGTTCGATCTCATTGTGATGGATAACTGAAACATGTTTTCTTATCCTCTAGAAATTACGGTTATATATGGAGAATGATGGTGCTGATTTCCACTCTTCCATTCCATGCCATTCCACAGAAAATGGTGAAAATTGCAGATGAAGATTGATGCCCAGTAACGAATTGCTGGTTTTTTTTGTCACAAACAAACCATTGTTTCAAACAAAAATAATAGCTTTTTAAAACTTGATTTCACAAGATGAGCTTTGGTTGATGGTCCATTTTATGTGGATTCTTGTCATGCAAGTTGAGGATGACGGTGGGAAAAATTACACAAATTATGAGCTGATTTCAATTGAAAAATAATGGCTACTCAGACAGAACTATCATCAAAATTTTATCAAGCAGGAAGACAAAACCTGACTGGAACAGTTAACACGGTATGAGAAATCATCTGTGAATTGATGCTTTGCTTTCTGTAAGGAGTTATAATTTCTTTGCTTTGTTGAAATCATGTTCATGGGTTGAGGCTGGTCTGCTTCCTACATAACTTGATATAACACTTGGGTTCTTTCACATAATGAAGAAAAATCTTTAATTCACTTTATAACAAATGATCACAGCTATTTTCCAAATATTTAATATTAATATTTGTTAATACCTGGAACTGTAAATATGGATTATTATGGATATTTGCTTTGTACATGCCAGTGAAGAGCCTTGGGACTTTTAAAGTTGTTATGTAAATGCAAGTAGCTTGCCTTTGTTATGCAGTTTTTTTAGAAGTTCTTCATTGAACATACAAACTTGATTTTAGAGTTCTAAGAAATTATTTCAGGAGTTGCTGTAATCGGTTGATCATAATTTTTTTTCACAGGCTACTTTTGTTAATACAGTGAACTTTTAATCTCTTAAAATGCTTCAGATTTAGTGTTAAGAGTATAATGAACAAAGAAATTTAAAATCCGAACTAAAAATTATTAGATTCTATAAAATGAGTACATTGCATAAGGCTACTGAGATCATTTTGCCAATTCATTACGGACTGTAAAAAAACACGTAAAGTTCATGTACAATTCAAAATGTCATGATGCAATTATATCAACAGTAATAACCCTCATATATATTGGAAATAACCTGAGACACTTCATAGGAACGTAAGTGGTTAGAAATTGACTGAGGCAAAGATGAAAATATAAGGGTAGGAGACTAAACTAAGAGGAGAGAGGCAGGGAGATTTATGGATCAGGAATTTATTTTAACTGACAGTTTATCTGATGTGAAAGTATAAACTAGTAATCAAATGGTGTATGGCAGTTTTTTCTGCAAAGTAAATCTCTGGGTTATTCTGTGTTTGCTACTTGAAGTAAGCCAGACTTCATTTTTCACATACTAAACATGTTTAGAGAATTTTCTGCTGACCTGAAGGCATTGACTTTGAAACCATATTCCCACAGAATGCTGGTTTCATTTCACTACCTGTCCAATGTCCAAGCTTAATTTTAATCTTAGTGGGAAGATATTTTGATTATTAAGTCATTGCACTAAAGCTAAATACGATCCTCAGCTAGTAATCTGCAGCAGTTCCAGTAAGTTTACTGGAACTATGTCATAGAGTTAGATTGTATGAAAAAGACCCTTTAGCTTATTGAGACTAAGCCAACCTATCTACACTAATCCTAGTTTCCAGCACTTGGCCCATAGCCTTGAATGTTACGACTTTGATCCATAGTTTTGAATCAGTGGCTGATTTTTTTTCCAACATTGAGACAGTTAACCCGTTCTAGTGTCCTTATCATTGAGATTGGCTAACTTGGTTGGACTGGATGTAAAATATTGAGTGTTCACACTTTGTATGCCTCATCAATTTACATGGGGCATTGGATGCTAAAATAATGTTTACTGGTACCTGAGATTCAGCAGTCTGTTTTATGCTGGGATATTATATTTATTAAATTCCTGATGAAGGGCTTATGCCCAAAACGTTGATTCTCCTGCTCCTCAGATGCTGTGCTTTTCCAGCACCACACTCTGGATTCTGATCTCCAGCATCTGCAGTCTCCTCGTTTATGAAATATCTGTATGACAAAGTTCTTTAACATTGACCATTTGACTATTGGCTTACAGTTTCACAGATTGCACTGGCAGAAGGTAGATTTTTCTGCTTGGACTTCTTGGTCTCCACTTGCTACACAGGTGGTAATGAGTGGAATTAAGTATCCCCCTGCAAGAACAAAGTGGAAGCTATTATAGAAACATAGATGCAAGATTAGGTCATTCAGCCCTCCGAGTCTGCATCACCATTCAATATGATCAAGGCTGATCATGTAGTTCCAGTATCCCACTCCCGCTTTCTCTCCATACCCTTGATTCCTTTAGCTGGGAAGGCTACGTCCAGCTCCCTCATGAATATATCTAATGAATTGGCCCTAACAATTTTCGGTGGTAGAGAATTCCACAGGCTCACAACTGAGTGAAGAAATTCTTCCTCATCTCAGTCCAGAATGATTTATCCCTTATGCTTACGCTGTGACCTGTAGTTCTGGACTTCCCCAACATCGGGAATATTCTTCCCACATCTTGCCTGTTTAGTTCCATCAGGATTTTAAACGATTCTATGTGATCCTCCCTCATTCTTCTAAATTCAGTGAGTACAAGCCCAGTCAACCCAGTCTTTCTTCATATACCAGTCCTGCCATCCTGGGAATCAGTCACTGGACTCCCTCAATAGTAAGAATGTCCTTTCTTAGAGTAGGAGACCAAAACTGACAAAAATACTCAAGGTATGGCCTCACCAAAGCCTTGTATAACTACAGCAAGACATCCCTACTACTTTACTCAAATCTTCCTGCTATGAAGGCTAACATACCATTAGCTTTCCTCACTGCCTGCCGCATCTGCATGCCAACCTTCAGTGACTGTTTCACCAACACTCAGGTCTCGTTGCACTTGACCTTTTCCTAAACTGCTACCATTCAGATAATAAACTGCCTTCCTGTTTTTGCCACCAAAGTGGGTAGCCTCACATTTATCTAGATTATATTGCATCTGCCAAGTGTTTGCCCAGTCTGTCCAAGTCATGCTGCAGCCTCTTAGCATCCTCCTCACAGCACACACTGCCACCCAGCTTAGTGTTGTCTGAAAATTTGAAGATGTTACATTCAATTCCTTCATCCAAATTGTGAATGTGTATTGTGAACAGCTGGGGTCCAGCACTGAACTCTCTGGCACAATACTTGTCCCTGCTTACCACTCTGAAAAAGACCTGATTATACCAAATCTCTGCTTCCTTGTCTGCCAATCAGTGCTCTATCCACATCAATTTATCTCTGATACCATGGGCTTCAATCTTACTTTCTATTCTCTTGTGTGAGACCTTGTCAAAAGCCTTTTGAAAGTCCAGATATACAACACCCACTGATTCACCCTTGTCTACTCTACTGGTCACATCCTCAATAAATTCCAGAAGATTTGTCAAGTATGATTTCCCTTGAGTGAATCCATGCTGACTTGGAGTGATCCTGTCACTGCTTACCAAATGCTCAGTTATTACTTTCTTAATAATTTACCCCAGCATTTTCCCCACCACCAATGGCAGACCAACCGGCCTGTTTTCCCTGTTTTCTTTCTCCTTTTTTTAAAAGTGGGGTCACATTAGCTACCTTCCAGTCCATTGGAATTCTTCCAGAGTCCATAGAATGCTGAAAATGATCACCAATGCATCCACTATTTCTGGGCCCACTTCCTTTAGTACTCTGGGATGCAAAGCATCAGACCCTGGGGGATTTATTGAATTTTAATCCTATCAATTTCCCCAATACCATTTCCTGACGAATAAGAATATCTTTCAGTTCCTCCTTCATGCTTGGCCCTCTGTCCCTAGCATTTCCAGAAGGGAATTTGTGTCCTCCGTAGTGTTCAAAATATTTGTTCAGCTGGTCTGCCATCTTTTTGCTGTCCATTATGAATTCACCGGAGTCTAACTAAGGAACTTACATTTGTCTTCACATATCTATAGAAGCTTTTGCAGTCAGTTTTATTTTTCTGCAAGTATTTTATTTTTCCCTTTCCAAATTAAACCCTTTGTCCTCCTCTGCGGAATTTTAAATTTCTCCCAGTCCTCAGGTTTTTTGCTTTTAATGGCCTCCTGTTTGGCTTTCACACTATTCGTGATTTCCCTTGTTAGCCATGGTTAAGCCATCAATCATTTGACTGTTCTTGTACAGTGTTTGTCGGCTTGATGAATATTGCATCTGCTGTTCTTTTGCAAAAAAAAACCCTCTTCATTCTCTAAACCTTGTTTGACAAAATCTCAACAAGCAGAGAGATTGACAAAACAATTTAAATTGGGATGTGCACGCTCACACAATAATTATACTAAGATAATATTCCATATCAAGTTTTAAAAACTTTTGGCCTAATTGGAGTTGAAATTGCAGTCAGTTTAATTTGTAAATTTGGTAGTGAAGTTAAGTATGTCTAGCCTGGGAATAATTAGAAGATTGAAATAAGCCATGGAAAAATGGTTAAAATTTTTACTGTGCTAATCTAGATTGTTTAATTGTGGCTGCAAATGTAATTTTAACTTGGTAGCTGTTTTAAAATGAAAATTAAACAAAGTCAATACTGTGAAAGAATCATGGACTTTGTTTTTCAAAGCAGAATACTTACGATTTTGAAGTTGTCAGAAGATGCCAAGTTTTATTTCATACTGTAATTATATCCTATTCAGAAGGATATATCTTGTAAATACAGCCCATACTCGCAGCATATTTAAGAAGGAAAAGGTGCTGGCTGTATACCATCACATAAAGCTAAATTATATCAAAATGTGTATATTGTCTGAGTGTAGGATATGTGTAGTTTTTTGATTGGGGAGGTTTACATTTTTGAATTGGATGCCAATCTCATTATTTGCATCCTGCAGTAATATTTTAGAATATTTAATGTACTAATCTGTTCTTTATTTGAGCACTTAATATTTCACGTTTTGAATACTTGGAGGAAAAGAAAATTTATAATTGCAATGAAATGTTTAAGTTGTGCACTGCAATCTAAATTGCTAAAGCATAAGTCAAGACATGTGTATGATGCTGTTTGCATTACTGTTAACATCAGGTACTTGGGATCCTTTGAGGAGAAAGTGACGTCTGCAGATGCTGGAGATCAGAGCTGGAAATTTGTTGCTGGAAAAGCGCAGCAGGTCAGGCAGCATCCAGGGAACAGGAGAATCGACGTTTCGGGCATAAGCCCTTCTTCGGGCTTATGCCCGAAACGTCGATTCTCCTGTTCCCTGGATGCTGCCTGACCTGCTGCGCTTTTCCAGCAACACATTTCCAACTTGGGATCCTTTGACCTCCTTGTGTAAACTTATGGCTTAAAAGAATTAACTTTAAAACCAACTATTGTGAGATTTCAGTATAACCAACAATCTGTATGATTTGTCAGACCAAATAGGATGTAAAGACTGAATTGCTGGAGACTGGGGAGAGGTTGATTTAGGTTCTCCCAAAACAACTTCAATATGTTACATCTGTTTAATTGGATGATACAACAGAAAGTTTTCTGACTTTGTTGCAATATTATTGTAAGTATTTTCAAAATGAAACACTTCAAAACTAGATATTCCTCGTTTGCTTTTATTTTAAACTTGTGTTTGAATGTAGACCAAAAGTTTCAGTTTTGCTGTAAATCACCTTCAACAACATTATTCAGCTCAATGAATTACTGAAGGTGATTATTAAGGAACAATAACTATTTATTTTTAAAATCAACCTGTTTGGACATGTTATAAAACACCTCCATTGCAGGTGGGACTTAGTCTGGACATTCTGCAGTAGAGATCCAGATACTCTCATTGTTCCACAAGATCCCGTTTCCTTAACTGAGAGAAAAATAGTTTGGTGATAATACTTGACTAAATATAGAGCAGTTTTCTGAGCTGAGGGAATTGCAGTCTTGAAGTATTTTAGGAAAATAGGTGTTGTGGTGTAGTGGAAAGTGTCCCAACCTCTGGACCAGTTTGAGTTCTGCACCAGGACTTGTTATTCATGAAAGATACATTCGTAATATGGCCAAACAGATTGATTACCAATCTGTAAATCCTTCCAAACAGGGTGCTCTGGTATAACGTATTTTTCGTCAATGCAAACTGGCTATAACGCGATTGATGAATTGTGGATGGTATTTCGATAATGTGAACTTACTACTAAACGGGAATAGTGATTTTTCTGTAGCAGTTTTCCATGCCATGCTTTTCTATAGTGTGAAGGTGCAGACGAATGCAACTGTCATGTTACACAGATGGTCAGAAACAAGGCAGAAGGTAACGGCAAATGACTGCATTACTGGCCCAGTCCAGTAAAAGTCCATTACCCAGACCATGGAAACGTGGACAGAAGAAAAGACAACAGTATTTGAGCTTGTTACCTGGAAAGTATATTTGATGAATTTAATTAGTTGATTGTTGTATTGTGAAAATACAGATATGAGATGGGTCAAGGAAATATTTCCTCACTGTCTAGTCTCTTTTTAAAATAATAAAACCTTTTTTGACAAATGGAGAACAATGTTCAAATTTAAATGTTTGTTTTAAGTAAAGCATTTTTAATACAAACTGGACTTTTTCACTTTTGGAAACAGGTGACTAAATCTATCCTAAAGTTGGAACGAACTGTTAGGCAGTCTGTAATATATCTATAGTAAATGTACACAGTATTTTTGACTAAGATCCCATTTAATTTCCCAAGGTGTCTGAACCTTAGCTGAATGGAAGCTTCTGAGTGAAGAACATAAGAGAACAGAGTGGAGTTTCTGTCAAACTGTTGTGAAACATTAAAAGGGTGGGAATGTTTTGATTCTGGCTTAACCTCAATACCAGCAAAAACACATATTGTTCAGAAGTTGCTTTCAGCAACATTCCATTATAATGTTGACTCATATTCTATTGTAGATTACACCTATATGTAAACCTTAATACATTTTAATAAAATGGACATGGAAAAACAACAAACTGATCCACAGGATTAAGATGCTTATCTGTAAGAAATCTGTCTTTCAGATCCGTATCTTTAGTAATTTTTTAGTGGCAGCAAAGCCTGGATAACTTGCATCTACCAAGAAAAAAGCTCAATAACTTGCACCTTTCATGCTTATAACACATCCTCAGCATCACATGGACAAAAAGTTATTAATGCAATAGTTCAGGGCCAAATGTGCTCAGCATGCCTCGGCTAATGTAGCACAGAAAGCTTTGCTGGCTTAGACAGATGCACTCAGTGGAAGATAGCTGCATTCCATGGATGTGCTGGAAGAGGAGTTAGCTTGTGACCTATTTTCAGAGCATGCAAAGCTGTGATTCAAGAATGCTGTCAAGAGATGTGAAATTATGACCAATGGGAAACTGTAGCTAATGATCAGTGCAAGTGGTGACACTAGGTGTGAACAGGAGCTCACAACCCAAAGAACATTTGGTTTCAGAACTTCCAAAGTAGATCTATAAATAGATCTACCTATTGTCAGCAGGGCTTATCCTACAGCACTGGCAATAGACAACTTCATGTTGGCACCTGTGGCAGACTTTGTCTTTCTTGAATTGGGTTGGCAGCAGGCAGGTGATCCAATTGACCTCACCAAAGTTCAGCAATTGCATTTTCCTGTCTCGCAAATGGAAGAGTACCAATCAAAACACTTTTAATTTGTCATTTAGACCATTGAATGTTGTGGTGCAGGGGTGGGTTTGTGTGAATTGCAACAAATGTGCTGCTGTGAGCTCTAGAATACACTCCATAATCAGAATCTTCCCTTGATGAAAATTATTGGCTGGTGGGGGAGATAATCAGGTGGCTCTGCACTGAGGAGATTCTTTTGACCTAATTCTGCCACCAAAGGAATTAAGGTCTGGGCAGAAAGGCCCAAGCTTGACTTTTACGCCCCACTGTCAATTCAAAACCCATAAGTGGTCAATTAGCAATTGCTAAAGGGCTTCATCCTGCCTGGTGTACACTTACCCTGGCTTGAGATGGACAGGAATAAGTTAGCCTACGTGACTGGTAAACTAGTGTAGGTATACAGATTGGAGATTTCCTTCCTGGAAACACATTCCTAGTTTTTCGATTTAGTCTGAGAATTGGAACGTCCTGGCATCTGTGCTTTACTGATTGCATGGCTCTGGTCTGTTGAAGTCTAAATCGAGAAATTCATGCTTACTTGCAATGTCACTGAGGGATAAAAATGAAGTTAAGGACCATTACTCATTAAAATTATGAAGTTCAATTCACCCCTGTTGATTTTTCACTCTTTTGGCAGATGTTAATAGCTTTAAAATGGAGTGAAAGCCTCCCCATTCTTCTAAACCAGTAACTCAGCCAGGACTGATTTGAAAGTGTCTACCTTAGGGAGCCTACACTTTCTGGATGTTTCAGTGTTCCTTTTTAAAATAGAAATTGGGAGCCCACGATGTCCTTAAGACATGATTGTCATTTTAGGTCAGCTTTTGTTGTATATCAGCTGATTATGGTGATGTAGACTGAAGAATCATAGATTCCCTACAAATAGAGGGCAAGTAGAAGCTGTTTGGCCCACTGATGCATCCCACCCTATCCCCGTAACTCCACATTTACCATACTTAACCCACTTAGCCTGCACATCCCTGAACATATGCCAGGCAAATTAGCAGGTCCAATTTACCTAATCTGCACGTCTTTGGATAGTGGGAATGAAACCAAAGCACCTGCAGTAAACTGACACAGATGTGGAGAGAATGTGCAAACTCCAGACAGTTGGCCAAGGCTGCAATCAAACCTGGGTCCCTGGCACTGTGAGGCAGCAGTGCTAACTACTGTTCCACCCAAGACGTCCCTTTCCTTCAAGGCTGATTATATCACCAGACTGATTTTAGGATGGCAGGACTGACATGTGAAGAGAGACTGGTTCAGTTAGGACTATATTCACTGTATATGTACAGTGGAGGACAAAACATTGACTGTTTTCAAGAATGTGTTAGATATAGTTCTTAGGGCTAAAGGGATCAAATGGTATGGGGAAAAAAGTAGGACCAAGTTACTGAGTTGGATGATTAGCCATGATTACATTGAATGATGGAGCTGACTCAAATGTCTGAACAGCTTGTTCATACCTTCACTTTCTATGTTTGTCAGGACTTAGCTGATTCTCTTCTGGCAGCAGCTTTTACATAAACAATCCTTTACACAATGGTACACTTCCAGAACTACTACAACACTCTGTTCCTGTTGTTTGTGTTAACTTTAGTTCTAGTGAATCCATGTTAACTTCGGACCTTATGGCTGATTTTAGACATTCAACCACTCAGTTAAAATAAAAATAGCAGTCACAAATCTATTCAACCTCTGAAGACATTCCAGCTCTCTGATTCTGCTTGCTGATGCCTCCACTCTAGCTCTTTTTCCATCTTTTGTCTTCCACATTGTCTCAACATTTTAACTTATTTTCTTTTGGTTCTAGGTCAATGTTCGTCAGGTTACAGGGACCTGTATGTATTACTGTCTGAGAATTATAATTGGTTCCTTTGCACATGAATCAAAGTTTTACAGATTCTTTTCAAACATTCTGAAAAAAGTATAGGCTCCCAAACATTTTAAAGTAATTACAAATTTTCCTTAAGTTAATGCTTTCTAGGTCAAAGAGCTTTACAGTTGTTACTGGTGCATTAAATAATGTCATGCTTGTAAATGTGCACAGGAGAGAATTATACATTTGAATAAAGTGTGATGCATTGACAGTGATGAGTGTAATACTTAGATTTATATATAATATTGCAATTTTTCACCATGAAAATTCAGACTTTAATCTGATGTTCCTTTTTTGTTCACATGACATTTTTATTCAGTAATTTTGTTAAATTTACAGCATAATAATATCGAGTGTTGTGGTGGAGCATGAATTTAGGCAATAGTATATTCAGGTTGAATTTCTAATTGCTTTATGCTAATGTGGAAAGGAAACAGAATTTAAGCACTTTCCTGCTGGAAGGTAGTAAGATTTGGACAGTGACTTCACTTGAAGCAGTTCATGATGATTCCTTGTGTTGGATATGAGTTGGCATAAGCAAAAAAAAGTGAAGGTTGCCAGTTTGAACTGGATGTTTTATGATTTTGGAATAAAGGAACAAGTGATAAGAAAAATTCCCTTTTTAAATTCACCATAATTTGTTGTGTTTATTTTGCATCATATTTTGATTAACCATTGTGGTACATTCCCTGCTGTTCATCCTCTACTTGGAACAAGTGGTAATTTTGGCTTTTGTGGTTTGTGTGTGATTTTGAAAGAAGGCTTAAGATGGTACCCAGTTTTAGCTCCCACTCAAAGGAAAGCCTGGCCCACAGCTGTCCGTTACTGTTTTGAGTCAGATATATCATAAACTTGTAGACTTCATTTTAGGCAATAGATAAATATTCTGTTTCATTCATCACATTGTAGTAGCGATTTTCACTGATCGTTATGACCATAAGACTATATGATATAGGAGCAGAAGTAGGCCATTCAGTTATAATTTCTGCTCTACCATTCCATGAGAACATGGCTGATCTGATAATCCTCAACTTGACTTTCTTGCCTTTCCCCCCACACATCACCATTCCCTTATTGATTAAAAATCTGTTTATTTTAGACTTGAATATCCTTAATCACCTACCCTCTACAACCTTCAATGGTAAACAATTCCATAGATTCACTACCCTCTGAGAGAAGAAATTCCTCCTAATCTTTGTTTTAAATGGACAACTTCTTAATTTATGATTATGCTCTGGTCTTTGATCCTTCCACAAAGGGAAACAACCTCTGTGTCTCTACCCTGTCAAATCCCCCAAGAATCTTGTATGCTTCAATTTGGTTGCCTCTCGTTTTTCTAAAGCCCAATGGGTCCAGACCTAACCTACTCAACCTCTCCTTCATAAGACTCAACTTCTCCATCTGTACCCAAGATCAGCCTAATTAACCTTTTCTGGAGTGCCTCCAATGCCAGTAATGCATCCTTACTTAAGGGGTCCAAAACTTTCATAGTGTTTGTAGTATTTCAGCTGTAGTTTGACCAGTGCCCTATATAGTTTTAGTAAGAACTGCCTATTTTAATACTCCATTCCTTTTGAAATAAAGGCCAAAATTCCATTGCCTTCCTAATTACCTGTTGAACTTGTATGCTAGGTTTTTGGATTTATGCGCGAGGACTGCTAAATTGCTCTGTTGTAGCTTTCTGTAGTCTTTCTCCACTTAAATAATATATGACTCCTCAGAATGCAGCAAGACCTGCACAATATCCAGGCTTCAACTGACAAGTTCCACATAGTAGGCTGTTCTGGACGGTTAGATCGTGTGGAATCCAGGGGCAGCTGGCAAATTGGATACACAATTAGCTTGATGGTAGGAAGCAGAGGGTAATATTAGAAGGATGCTTGTTGGACTGGAGGCCTGTGATTAGTGGAGTGCCTCAGAAGTTTGTGCTGGGCCTATTACTGTTCTTTTTCTATTTCAGTGACTTGGATGAGAATGTACACGGCATGATTAGCATGTTTGCAGATGACACTAAAATAGAAGGTTTCCTGGACAATGAGGAAGGTCCTCAGAACTTGCAGCAGGACCTTGATCAGCTGGGGAAATGGGCTGAGAAATGACAAATAAGTTTAATAGATAAATGTGAGGTCTTGCATTCTGGAATGTCAAATCAATGAAGGAGTTTCATGCTGAATGGTAGGGCCTTAAGGAGTGTATTGGAACAGAGGGATTTTGGAGTTCACATGTACGGTTCTCTGAAAGTGGAGTCACAGGTAGACAGGCCAGTGAAGAAGGCTTTTGGTACACTGGCCTTCATTGGTCAGGGCATTGAGTATAGAAGTTAGTAAGTTGTGTTGCGGTTGTACAGGACATTGGTGAAGCTTTGTGTTCAGTTGTGGTCACTTTGCTATAGGAAGGATGTTATTAAACTGGAAAGAGTCGGCATGCACCTATTTGGGTCAAAGGGCCTGCTTCTGTGCTATGACTCTAAATGACAAAGTTCCTGGCAATGAACATCTTGAACAAGAGATCAATCTAATCATCACCCTTGATATTCAACAGCACTACCACTATTGACTTCCTCACTATGAACATCCTGGGGGTTACCATTGACTAGAAACTCAATTGGATTAGCCACATAAATACTGTGGCTGCAAGAGCAGGTCAGAGACGAGGAATTCTGCAGTGAGTAACTCATCTCTTTACTCCCCAAAGCCTGTCCTCCATCTACAAGACCACAATCAGTAGTGCTTTGGAGGACACCCCACTAGCCTGGTTGAATGAAGTTCCAACAATTTTCAAGAAGCTTATAGAAGATGAAGTAGCCCGCTTGATTGACATCACATCCACAAACATACCTTTCACTACCAATCCACTGTATCAGCAATGGCTACAATCTGCAAGATGCACTGCAGAAATTTATTAGGTTTGTTTGTCAGCACCTTCTGAACTCTTGATTACTAACTTCTGGAAGTACAAGGGCAGCTGATAAATGGGAACCCCACCATCTAAAAATTTATTAGCATATTCCTATACTGGTATTTTATGTACACATAACAATGCAAACCTAAAAAAAGTTTATTTAGTGCTGGAAGCAATCATTTCAAAGCAACAGAATCTGCAAATTACTACTATATTTAAAAGTAATTTTTGGTTATCAAAATCCTGGAAATCCCTCCCTAAGGATATTGTGGGTCAACTTGAAATGCTGCACTTGGACTGCAGCACTTCAAGAATGCAGCTCAACACCTTGTTCTCAAGGACAATTAGGATGGGCAACAAATGCTGGCCAGCCAGTGACAAACACACCCCATGAGTGAATTAAAAAAAGTAGAAAACAGGCAGTTCAATTCTTCAGGAATCATTATTTCTTTCAAGACTGTTTTTTGCCACATGACAACAGATCAGATATGTTATGGTCTCCTTGTGCTGTTTATGTACACATTACCTGCCCTAGGCAGAACGTATTTAGTTAGCTTTTCTGAAAGCAAAAACTGCTCCTATCACCACAGACACAATGATTTTTAACTGGTGACAGGTTATAGTTTTCCTATAACGTGTAAAACACATGCATATATGTGTAATTAAAATAGAAAAATTAGGAAAGCAGGTAACATTTAATTTTTTGTTAAGTTATGGATATATAATTTGATTTGTGATTCAGGCAGCAATGAGATTTCAGTGTCCTTATTTGTAATTTATGACTGCAGCAGTGAAAGTTATTTAGCATTGCTAATATTATATAGTTCTAAACAATCTGACAAAAATAATTTGCTTGTTTGCTTTCCTGGAACAATGAATCCAGAAACAACCTAGAGACTTTGGTGGCATTTTTACAATTCTCAAATAAGGAATAAGAGAAATGGAAGTGAGAGTGCCATGAATTAGCTTCCTAGAGTGAATATTCCTTCATAGCCTTGTAGTTAGCATGATTCTGGTTTCTAGTTGCTGATCGCAGTATAACATACATAATATTTTCTGAGTCACTCTGAAATGGAAAATTGAACTTGCTTTGCACCTAATTAGAAGTATTTCTGCTTAAAGATTAAGGGCTGAATTTTACCAGAAATTGGCCAACTTTTAATTTTGGAGAGTTTAACTGGGGGCTTTCTCTTCATAAACCCTACGGATTTTTCTTGTGCTATTCTCTGCAGCTTGCCTCATTAGCTATGTACCACACTTCTATGACAATGCACTTATGCTATCTTCCATTCAGCAATGGCAGAAATGTTCATGAACAGCAGGATCTCCTGGGATTTCTTGGCACCAGTACCATTTTTAAAGTGCTGCTCTGCACTAAATTAATTGATGCCAGCCCTGAGTTGGGCTTCACGGTGCAGGTTGTGGGAGGAGAGCATAAAAAGGTCACATAGGTGACACAGATAACACTTAATTGCAAATACAAGTGCACATTGATAAATGTTTTGCTATTTGAGAACCAAGCTACACAGATCATATCACTTAGCACATAGACCATGTTTTAGGATGGAATGATGCTAAGTGAGTGTTACTCTTTTCCTAATATCCAGCGTTGCCTAACATCTTCTCATTGATCAATATGAGAGCATCATAAACTGGAAAACCTTCAAAAGGATGAGAACATTCACTTGTATTCAACAACAGCGAAAGGGAAGAAAAATCTATTTTTTAAAAAACTGCATTAGCTTCTGGGACTATTTGCTTGTCTTTTGAGTGACAGCAAATAGAATCAGTGAATAATCATAACCCTGTGACTGCAGTGATGACCCCAGCTGAGTCTGACTCATTGGAAAGTGACCAATGAATCACTTACGGGGAATATCAGAAACAGAATAGGTCCTTTAATAATGTGAGCAATCAGCATTCATATCGTAAACAAATGATTGTTCAACATAGTCCTCCATAGAGGGGAATAGGGAAGACTCGACAAGGAGGGCCATAAAACGTCTCTGCATGGACCTTTGAAATAAGGCACTTTATTAGATTAGATGTTTTGGAAATACAGTTAGAGAATGAGGGTGTGATAGGATTACCGATAGATACCTTGTCCCCCTGACCCCAACTCCCTATATCACACAAGACTGGCAGCATTGCATATAAGAGCATGATTGCTGTGCCCTTGTATACTGTAAGATCTTGGATTTCCTCATGAATTCTGACTCTGTATAGAATCCCTACAGTGTGGAAACAGGCCCTTTGGCCCAACAAGTCCACACTGGTCCTCTGAAGAGTAACTCTCCCAGACCCATTCCCCTAACCTATTATCCTATATTTATCCCTGACTAATGCACCTAACCTACACACCCTGAACACTATATGGGCAATTTTGAATGGCCAATTCACCTAAGCTGCACATCTTTGGATTGTGGAAAGAAACCAGAGCACCCAGAGGAAACCCATGCAGACACTGGGAGAATGTGCAAACTCCACACAATCGCCCAAGGCTGGAATTGAACCTGGGTGCTTGGTGCTGTGAGGCAGCAGTGCGAACCACTGAGCCACCATACCACCATGTTTTTCTTTTCATTCATAGATGACTATGATCAATCCGTAATGACCAGTAACACAGTCAATATTGCTTGTGACCAGGATTTGTATCACATACAGTTGGTAACTACATGTACTTCCCAGGCAAGGTATTATAATTGCAAATACCTCATCCTTACTGTGTAAGAGTCTGATTAACGCATCTACCATTTGATAGGGCTAGCATTGCTAACAAGTAGGGGTGCATTCTCTGACAAGAAAGAAAGTGACTACTGCAGTGTGGCAGCCACTTTCCACATCCATCATGCATTTAGAATTTGCATGAATATGGAAGACAGTGCAGGTTCTGCTTGGCACAGCAAACCAGTAGCTCAGCTGGAAATCAAGCCCCCCCCCCCCACCACCACCACCACCGCCAATTTAGTGAAGCTAAGCATCATCCTCATTGTTCCTCTTGTTGAAGCCAGTGTGGTTGTAACCATTGACCCTGACTGAATGCTGTCTCCCTAGACATGACCAAGTACTATTTCCCTCAAACTTTGAGATGGCCATTTGGTTGAAATGCATGTAGTGTGTTTGCTGTGTATGGATATAAAGATATTTTTATGATTCAATGTTTGTTTCTCCATGTGTTATTGTACAGAACCAAACTGCTTTAGTGATTATATATGTATGTATGAATATAAAAATATTTTTATGAATAAAATATATTTTAAAATTAAAAATGTTTGCTGTATAAGCTGTTGGCACATGCTGTCAAGTGACATTGACGTAGCATGGTGCTGCACAGCATCATGTCAACCTCCTTGATTGATTGTTACTGACAACCTTAACAAGCTGTCTGGCTTTGTATCTGCACTTAAAGACAGGCACCGTGAGACTTTAAGCTCTGGCTGAGTGGACAAAGCACAAAATGCAAGGCAGAGATACTGCAAATATCTCAATAGGTACAAAATAAGTAAACGCTATGAGCAAATGATCACTCTGGGATGAAGTATTGTAAAAACAATAACTGCAGATGCTGGAAACCAGATTCTGGATCAGTGGTGCTGGAAGAGGACAGCAATTCAGGCAGCATCCACTGAGCAGCGAAATCGACGTTTCGGGCAAAAGCCCTTCATCAGGAATAAAGGCAGAGAGCCTGAAGCGTGGAGAGATAAGCTAGGGGAGGGTGGGGGTGGGGAGAGAGTAGCATAGAGTACAATGGGTGAGTGGGGGAGGAGATGAAGGTGATAGGTCAGGGAGGAGAGGGTGGAGTGGATAGGTGGAAAAGGAGCTAGGCAGGTCGGACAAGTCCGGACAAGTCAAGGGGACAGTGTGGAGCTGGAAATTTGAAACTAGGATGAGATGGGGGAAGGGGAAATGAGGAAGCTGTTGAAGTCCACATTGATGCCCTGGGGTTGAAGTGTTCCGAGGTGGAAGATGAGGCGTTCTTCCTCCAGGCGTCTGGTGGTGAGGGAGTGGCGGTGAAGGAGGCCCAGGACCTCCATGTTGAAATGTTGGGCTACGGGGCGGTTTGGTTGATTGGTGCGGGTGTCTCGGAGATGTATTGTAGACCAGAGAGTCCTAGGGCTTCAGGTCCATAATTCTTTTGAAGTTTGCATCACATATAGACAGGGTGAGTAAAAAGTTGTTTAGCATTCATTGCTCAGACCTTTGTGTATAGGAGTTGGGATGTAATGTTGAGGTTGTATAGGACATTGGTGAAGCCTCTTCTGGAGTACCGTGTCCAGTTTTGGTCTCCCTGTTATAGGAAGGATATTATTAAGATGCAAGAAGAGATTTAACAGGATGTTGCTGGGAATGGAGGGTTTAAGTTATAACGAGATGCTGGATGGGCTGGGACTTTTTTTACTGCAGCGTAGGGGTTTGAGAGGTGGCCTTATAGAGGTTTATAAAATAATGAAGGATATAGATAAGGTGAATGGCAGATATCTTTTCCCTATGGTGGTGGATTTCAAGACAAGGGGGCATATTTTTTAAGGTGAGAGGAGAAAGCTTTAAAACGACAGAGGGGTGTTTTTTTTTTTACAGAGTTGTTCATGTATGGAATGAACTTCCAGGGGGAGTGGTGGATGTGGGTACAGTTACAACATATAAAAGGCATGAATAAGAAATATTTGGAGGAATATGGGCCAAGTGTGGGTCTAGTTTAATTTAGGATTATGGTAGGTATGGACTGGAGGGTCTTTTTCCATGCTGTATGACTCTATGACACTATTTAGTTTCTAACTAGATGAGAGAATGGAAAATGCATGTCAATGACGTGAAATTAGGTACTAATGGCATGCAAATGATTGGAAATAGGTCTCTCACTACTCTCATCTCACCATTCAAAATCTGGTTGCAGAATTAGACTGGTTGTTTTCTCATTGCTAAGGATCTGATTGCTGCCAATCTCACCATATTTTCCCAACTGACTTTCATTTTTCAGGGTCTGGGAAGATTGAGCTCTTGTTGCTCGGAGGTGTTTTGGTTGTTCTCTAATCAAATGGTGTACATCTTTTCTTCATTGAAAACCAAATTAAAAACTAATTACTGTCGGTACTGGGGAACTGAAATATAAACAAAAGTCCTGTACAAATTTAGCAAAACTAGCAGCATCTGAGGGTAGAAAAGCAAGAGTTAACATTTTTAGCCCAATATGACTCTTCTTTGAAATTACTTTAAAGGAGCATCTTCAGTTTCATTGACCGAGTTCTGAAACATTTGTTGCCTAACTTCTGACCTTTGTGCAAATCTCCTTCATTTGCAGACCTTAGAACCATTTGGCACAATTTGCTGGTTTCCTTATCTAAAAGCCCCAAGGACAGTTTTTATTTACAAAAAAATTCTCAAACCTTCTCTTTTCAACCAAACTTTCAGTTTTCTAATTTTCTTTTCCCAGCAGTGTTTCTTTTGGAATGGGTGCTAATCTTTCTCCTTTGCATCTCTGGATAATGCTTACTTCACTGATCTCTCTGACTTTAAAATTCATTTGATACAGTGGAAGGTGGAAAGCAATGTTTATCATTTTGAAGGGATTAAGAAGAGATTCCTGGCAGCGTATTTCAGCATGAGTGGTTGAGAGAATGTGCTTGTAGCTGGAAAGAAGCAACATATTTTTGGACTGTGTCTTGGAATGTTGTATGATCTGGAAGCATGCTCAGAGAAGATAGAATGTAGAACTACCTGATGGAATTAAAGTCTAGGACTTGGAAGGATCTTGTAGTTGGTTTGTGTAGTAAATTTTGAATAAAGCCATCGAAAGGTGTAAAGACTTTAATAGTGAGGTCAGGGAAAATATGTAAATGGGAAGATAACAGAAGGAAATATGGTGCAAGTTAATTTAAGAAATGGATATTGAGAACAGACCAAGAACAGTGCTAAAACCAAGAAAGAGACTTGGGCTAATTACAGGATCTGTTTCTTGGGAATAAGATGGACCAAAAAAAAATCAAGCGTCAGTGGAGGAACATTAATGGGACAGTGATTATAGATTGGCTGTGAAAAAGAAAAAGAACTGATCCAAGTAAGAAGAATTAACTGGTTTGCCCCCCACCCCCCATGTCAAAGGGCAAGAATCAATTTTATAAGAGTAAACTGGCATAAAGGCTAACAGGCAAAACTGTCATCAAACAATTAATTGACTTTAAAAGTACAGTCAAGGTGTATTCCCATAAAGGTTAAAGATAACAAACAAATCCAGAGCTCCTGGGGTAATAAATGGGATAGTGATTAAGATTAAGCAGAAACATTATGGGTGTGACAGATGTTGAGTGGGTAATACAGTTGAAAACCAGGCTGAATATAACACGTTTAGAGGGAAATTTAGAAAACAAATAAGGGAAATGTAGAGTATGAGAAGAGACAGGTATCTATCATAATTGAAAATCCAAAAGTCTTCTGTAAAAATATAAATAGTTGAAAGGTAGAAAAAAGGAGTAGGATTGATTGGGGACTAAAATGGAGACATGCATGTGGAGGAGGCATGGCTAAAACTTTGCATTTGTCTTTATCAAGAAATAAAATGCTGTCAGGTTAATCGTGAAAGAGGGGCAGTTCAGAAACTGAAAAATGTAAGCCCCTAAAAAGGTTTAAAATTGATGAGCGAGAGCTACTGATAGGCTGTTTATAGTTAAAGTGAATAAGGCACTGGACTGGTTTAAATGCATTGGAAGCTATTGAGTGAAGTAAGTAGACAAATTATTAAAGCACTGACCACAATTTTTCAATTTTCCTTAGTGTAGGGGATGGTAGTGGAGGATTGGAGCATTGCAAATTTTATATCTTTGTTCAGAAAAGGTGCAAAGATGAACTCAGCAAATATAGACTAGTCAATTTAATCCTGGTGGTAAGGAAGCTTTTAGAGATGATAATTTGTGACAAAATTGATGATTATTTGAGAAAATTGAGCTAAAATGAAAAAGGCCAAAAGGAATTTGTTAAGGGCAAATCGTGTTTAAACTTCCTTGAGTTCTTGATAAGGTAACAGAGAGGGTTGATGACACACTGTTGTTGGTGTGTGTACATAGACTTTAAAAAGACAGTTGTGAGCAAAGTTATTCTCACAGAATAAAAGAGACAGGAGGAATATGCTTGTGAAATTTACTAAGTGAAAGGAAACAAGGTATAGTGGAGAACAGTTTAAGGACTGGAGAAAATTTATTGTGGAGTTCCCACGGATCAGTGTCATTATTGCCCGATATACATTATTGAGCTCTGTATGCAGTGTACATTTTCAGAATTTGGAATTGTTGTGATCCCAGCTTGGGCTATTAGATTAGATTACTTACAGTGTGGAAACAGGCCCTTCGCCCCAACACGTCCACACCGACCCTCCGAAGAGCAACCCACCCAGACCCATTCCCCTACATTTACGCCTTCACCTAACACTATGGGCAATTTAGCATGGCCAGTTCACCTAACCTGCACATTTTTGGACTGTGTGAGGAAACCGGAGCACCCGGAGGAAACACACGTAGACACGGGGAGAATGTGCAAACTCCACACAGACAGTTGCTTGAGGCTGGAATTGAACCCAGGTCTCTGGTGCTGTGAGGCAGCAGTGCTAACCACTGTGCCACCATGCCGCCCGTAACTGGACAAGTCAGATCCCAGACTGGACAAGTCAGATCCCAGACTGGAATCTAGCTGAACACATTTCTTCTCTATTTAATAAAATGTTTTTTCCTGAAACAGAAGCATATAATGCAGCTGATTTGGTTTCAACAATTAAACTGAAGTTTATTATGCAAACAAAATGAAGATGGAGCATCGGATGCTGAAGGGTGACTTGATAGAGGTTTGTAAAATCATGAGGGGCATGGAAAGTTAATCGATAAGGTCTTTTCCCAGGACTAAGGGAGTCCAAAACTAGAGGGCATAGGTTTAGGGTGAGAGGGGAAAGATTTACAAGGGACCAAAGGGGCAACTTTTTCATGCAAAAAAAGGTATGTGTGTGGAATCAGCTGCCAGAGGGAGTGCTGGAGGCTGGCACAATTATAATATTTAAAAAGCATGTGGATGGGTATATGAATAGAAAGGGTTTAGAGGGATATGGGCCAAGTACAAACAAATGGGACGAGATTAATTGAGGATATCTGTTCAGCATGGTTAAGTTGGACCAAAGCTGTACATCTCTATGACTCTAAATAAACCAAGCCTTTTAACACAATTTGAAAGATTTCTAAACACATTGTAAATATACAATCCCATCTATCCCAATACCATGACTTCACAGTACTCAACAACAAATTTCTTTTATCACATCTATAGATTTGACCTAACTTTTTCTTTTAGTTTATAGCCTTAAGACTTTGAATGTTTCTTCTTTGAATATTCACACACCTGAACGTAGATGTTCTCAGCTTTGAATAACCCCATTAGGGTTCTAAATAAACTCTTCCAATCTGGAACTTTCAAATTAAGACCCTTACACTGCAGTATCTACTTCCTAACTTTTAAGAATTAAACACCTTTCTGTAAGAAAAACATTTTCATACATGTAACTTCAAACAAGTTGATTTTGAACTGAAGCCAAAAGTGTTTCAGATTACTGGTTTTTCCTGTGAGTAAAAGAAAAATCCTGATTCTTCTAACTGAAAACAAGCTTAATGCTCTTCATTGTTCATTTACTTTATTTGTAAAACTCTCAAGCACATTCCCATTATTACTGCAGGAGTTCTGTCTCTCTCTCTCTCTCTGTGCTTTGAAAAAAAAATCATGGCTCCAGAAATAATGACCAGTTAATCATACCCCTTCACACACATGGACTAAAACCCACATGTCACTCATTCAAAATCCATACTCTGAGATGAATCATATTAAAATATGTATCAGTCACACACCTTATAGTACCTTCTCCAAAAGAAGAATGTATCTTTTGCTGGCAACAAAAATGCCTCCTAGAGCTGAATCAGTGCCTACCCTTGGCTTCAGATAGCCTGCAATATGAACTTCAGTTACTGCTTGTTCAAACAGTTATTTACAGTGCTGTCACAGGTATTGATTTACTTGCTTACAAAATGGCAGCTACTCTGCTTTTGAAATAGTATTTTTTTCTCATTTAAGACCACAGTGGTCCTCTTGCCTCCCATCCATATGAGATCAAAAAGACTAAATTGTGTAGACTCATTAGGAGTAGAAACAAAGGAGTTTCTTTATCTGAATCATTAGGTCATCTTGGAAATAAGCTCCTAATCATGATCTTCAAAGTTTGATGCCCTCTTTTCAACACAACTTGAGATTGTGGTTGATAAGAGGATATAAAATGTTTTGTTCCTAAATTAACCATAATTTATTTTAAATATTTGGGACATGAACGATTATCAGCTATTGCAGAGAATCTGTGAGAATCATGTGAAGCTGGGCAAGGAGCTGGGGAAATGACATTTGGGAAAGGGAAATTGTATATGTGGGAGGGAATATGGTAAAGCATGAATGGGAATGAGTTCATGCAAAGGGGCTTTTCAACCACGATAAGGATCAGTCTGTCTTCCAGGGGTGAGGGAACAGTGTATTATCACATTTGATATGGTCAGCTCATACACTAGGGGCTGGGAGTAACATGGGTAGGTGCAGTCTCATGTAGATGGGTTGAATATGGACCTGAGGAGGTGTGAAGCTTATGGGGATTGATGAGGAAGACTGCCTGAAGGGGATTTGGGTGTTCGGGGCCTCACCAACATGTAAAGGTGTGTTGGTAAATTACTGTCTGAGGAGTGCTTGCTGTTGCATTCCATGATCCTGGAAATTATAGCTCCTCAGTCTGAAAGAAAATGGGCATGACCACACCGGAGGTGCAGGGAAGGTACATACCCCAACCTCTGAGGGAGGGTCTGCAAAATCCTTCACGGGTGAGGCCCTTCAAGCAGCAACAAGACTACACATACATCCATTTGCTGCAGAGGACACATACCTGTGAGCTGTCAATCTCTGGCGTTACTGACCATTTCATAGAATATAAACACCTTTGGCCACTGAGGTCTTGATGCAATAACATTATCAGTGAACCTGGAGCAATGATTCCTGTTTGCTGGAGCTCTTTTCAAATGCAGTATTCAGATTGCCTACATGTGGTGCAGCGTTTCTCAATTCAGGCATTGCCGCATGGAATATTATGTATACAAACTAATGTTTAAACTCACAGTATGACAGGTATATAGACTACATCAAGCTAATTTAGTAAAAAAAACATAGAGGAGGAATCAGCAACAGTCCCGTTGAGGTGAAATTTCTGGATTGTGTATGGGATGGCTTTCTGGGTCAATACACTGAGGAACCAACTATTGAACAATCATCCTAACTGGATGTTGTATAATGAGGATTGAATATTTGGCAGTCTAGCGGTGCAAGGCCCCTTGGTAAAGACCATAAGACATAGGAGTGGAAGTAAGGCCATTCGGCACATTGAGTCTGCTCGCCGTTTAATCATGGCTGATGGGCATTTCAACTCCACTTACCCGCATTCTCCCCGTAGCCCTTAATTCCTTGCCAGATCAAGAACTTATCAATCTCTGCCTTGAAGACATTTAATATCCCGGTTCCACTGCATTTCATAGCAATGAATTCCACAGGCTTACCACTCTCTGGCTGAAGAAAATCTCCTCATTTCAGTTCTAAATTGATCCTCTCTAATCCTACGGGTCCTAGTCTCCCCGCCTAACAGAAACAAATTCCCAGTGTCCACCCTTTCAAAGCCACGCATTATCTTGTAAGTTTCTATTAGATCTCCCCTCAACCTTCTAAACTTTAATGAATACAATCCCAGGATCCTCAGTCGTTCAATGTACGTTAGGCCTAGCATTCCAGGGATCATCCGTGTGAATCTCCGCTGGACACGTTCCAGTGCCAATATGTCCTTCCTGAGGTGTGGGCCAAAATTGGACACACATAATGGGGCCTAACTAGAGCTTTATAAAGTCTCAGAAGCACATCATTGCTTTTATATTCCAACCCTCTTGAGATAAATGACAATATTACGTTTGCTTTCTTAATCAGGGACTCAACCTGCAAGTCAACCTTTTGAGAATCCTGTATTAGCACTCCCGTATCACTTTGTACTTTGGCTTTCTGAATTTTCTCATCATTTAGAAAATAACCCATGCTTGTATTCTTTTTTCCAACGTGTAAGACCTTGCATTTGCGTGAACAAATTATGATCAAATTCAACATTAAGTTAGAGAGTGATGTAGATTATTCTGAGACTAGGGTCAAGAATCTAAATAAAGGAAGCTATGGTAGTATGAGATGTGAACTGGTTATGATAATTGGGGAATGTTAATTAAAGGGATGACAATGGAGAGGCAATGACGAACATTTAAAGAACGCATGGGTGAACTGCAACAATTGATAAATTGTGGTGCTGGAAAAAGCACAGCAGGTCAGGTAGTATCTGAGGAGCAAGAGAGTCAACATTTCGGGCATAATCCAATTGTTCAATTCTGTGTGGTATAAAAATAAAATGGGAAAGGTTGCCTGACCATGGCTAACAAGGGAAATTAGGACAGTATTAGATCCAAGGAAGAGGCATACAAATTAGCTAAAAGAAGCAGTAAACATAAGGATTGGGAGCAGTTTAGAATGGAGCAAAGGAAGACAAAGGGATTGATTAGGAGGGGCGAAAATGGTATAGTCCGTTATAAAAGATGTAGTAGCAGAGCAATTGCAAAACAGTGACAGGATCAGACAGAGATAGCACGGTCTTCACCAAGGGAAATCATGCTGACAAATTATTAACATTTTTTGAGGATGCAACTAGTAGAGTTGAAAAGGGGAGCAGGTGGATGCCGTCTGCTTGGATTTTTAGACGGCCTTCGATCTGGTCCCATATTAGTAACTGACATGTAAAATTAAATGAGTTTGGGATACTGGAATAAGTGTACTGAAATGGGTGGAGAACTGATTGGCACACAGGTAGCAAAGTTGGAATAAATGGATCTTTCCCAATCTATTACCACCTATCTGCTTTCCTGATTTTGCTACCAGTCAATAATCTGAAAGGTAAGTATTGATTAGTGGGGTACAAAAGGATTCATGATTGGACCCCAGCTATTTACAATATATAGTTATTTAGTGATAAATGTAATAATCCCAAGTTTACAGATGCCTCAAAGCTGGGTGGGAGAGTGAACTGTGGGGTGCATGTAGAGATGCTTCACTGTGACTTGGATAAGTTTAGTGAGTGAACAAGTGCATGGAAGATGAAGTATAGTGTGGATAAGTCCAAGATTATTGACTGGTAGCAAAATCAGGAAGGCAGATAGGTGGTTATAGGTTGGGAAAGAGTGAGCTGCAATGAAACTGTGTTCTTGTCCGCCAGTCACTGAAAGTAAGCGTGAATTTCAGCAGATAGTGAAGAAGGCAAGCAGTATGTTGGCCTTCATAGCAAGAGGATTTGAGTCCAGGAGCAGAGATGTCTTGCTATAATTGTTCAAGGCCTTGGTGAGACCACACCTGGAGTACTGTGTGCCGTTTTTGTCTCTTTACCTGAGGAAGGATGTTTTGGCTATACAGGGAGCGCAACAAAATTTTAGCAACTAATTCTTAGAATGGTAGGAACTGATGTATGAAGAGAGACTGGATTGGTTATGACTATGTTTACAGGAATTTAGAAGAATGAGAGGGGATCTTATAGAAACCTGTAAAATTCTAACAGGTCCAGAAATGCAGGATGGATGACCAGGTGACCATGGAGTCTAGAACCAGGGGTAGAAGAATACAGGTTAGATCATTTAGGACTGAGATAAGGAGAGTGTTACCACAGGAGGTCTACTGTTCAATGCTCTAAATGATTTTTTATCTTTTTGTCTCTTAAAAAGAAATAACTATGAGTTTTTTCAGAGGAAGAAGAATCTGGACCAGTGTTTTGAGCACATGATTATTATGCTGTTTACACTTGTATATTCTCCAGAAAATTATGCTGCATTTTTGAAAGATAATAGTTTACAGATGTACTGAGACAACTGTGCCTACCATCACGCAAGTATATAATCAGGCTCAGCAAACTACTTGATTGGAGTTCTGTTGACTTTCTGTTTTCCTATTGTTGTGTACTATATAAATTAAATTGCAGCTGGTAGGTTACTTTCTCATTTCAAGTGCAAACCCAAATAATGAATTTTTGACAATTTATTTATTTTTAACCTATGTTCTACTTGTTATTTATGTGCATCATGTGCATTTTGTAGTTAAAAAGATATATAAGAGTCCTGTTCCTATGCATCCATTAATACCAGCTGATCATGAAAAGTTTGGAATGCGGACTGTGGAGGGAAAGCTTTCACTTTTTTTCTTTTTACTGTCCTTTAAATTTATTCCAAATTCCAATCTCCATGTTGGTTGTTCACTGAGGACAGCATGTGTGAGTAATTGCTGCCACGGAATTACTGCTGTTACTGTGGGCCACAGAACCACAACAACGAGCACCCGAGCTACAAATCTTCTCACAAACTTTGTACTGCTGTTACTTTCATCCCCAGTAGGAGTATGACAAAGAGGGTTGATTGTGCCAGCCAATGGTTTGTAGGGATAGACTGTTAGGAACTGCTGTGGAAATGGAAAAATATTATTTGGCTTCACTTCATTTAAAAACAGTTTTAAAAGAGGAAACTGGTGTGGTGATGGATCAGGCTATCAAATATAGGGGGAGTTTTTTTTTTGGAAAAGTCCAGAGATCTTGTTTCTTGAGTAAACCTTGGTAATTTGACAGAAAATGGTGTACAATAATTTATGATGTACTGTGACACAACAATTTGCATTCGTATAGCACCTTTAGCCTAATAAGTGCTTCACTGGAGTACTGCCTAATCACTGAGCTATCTAATGAGGTATTGGGCATCTTGGTCAAGGGATTGGTCTTAGAATGTTTAAAAGGAGGAAATAATGACTGAAAAGTTTAGGCAGGTAATTTGGAGCTTGCTGTCTTGTGGGGTGAAGACCTTACCATCAATGGTAAGATGTCTAAAATCAGATATATAAACAAGCTAAAATTGGTGGAGTGCAGATAGGCAGGGTGTAGGGAAAGAAAAGGTACAAAGAAAAGGAGGATAAAGGCCTTAGAAGAATTTGAAATTAAGCATAAGAAGTTTAAAATTGAGCTATTGTTCACTGGGAGGCATTGTAGGTCAGTGAGTGCAGACATGTTGGATAAACCGGACTTGGTATGGGTTAGGATTTTGATTTGCTCGATTTATTATTGTCACATGTATCTAAGTACAGTGAAAAGTTTTGTTTTGCGTGCAGTACAGGCAGATCATAACATACAAAGATCACAAATGATTGAACAAATCAAGGAGTACAAAGTTACAGCTACAAAGAAGATGCACAAAAAGCAAGTAGGAGAAAGTGAGGACTGCAGATGCTGGAGATCAGAGTCGAGAGTGGAGTGCTGGAAAAGCACAGCAGGTCAGGCAGCATCTGAGGAGCAGGAGAATCGACATTTCGGGCATAAAAGGGGTAAAAACAATGACTGCAGATGCTGGAAACCAGATTCTGGATCAGTGGTGCTGGAAGAGCACAGCAATTCAGGCAGCATCCGAGGACAGGCAAAATCGACGTTTCGGGCAAAAGCCGATGAAGGGCTTTTGCCCGAAACGTCGATTTTGCCTGTCCTCGGATGCTGCCTGAATTGCTGTGCTCTTCCAGCACCACTGATCCAGAATTTCGGGCATAAGCCCTTCCTGATGAAGGGCTTATGCCCGAAACATCAATTCTCCTGTTCCTCGGATGCTGCCTGACCTGCTGTGCTTTTCCAGCACTACACTCTCGGCAGAAAAAGCAAGATCAACATTAGGTTTGAAATTTGAGAGGTCCATTCAGAAGTCAAATAACAGCAGCGAAGAAGCTGTTCTTGAATCTGTTGGAACATGTATTTAAGGTTTTGTATGGTCTGCCTGATGGAAGAGGTTTGAAGAGATTATAACTGGGGTGGGAGAGGTCTTTAATGATATTGGCTGCCTTTCTGAGACAGCGAGAAGTGTAGGTGGAATCAGTGGATGGAAGGTTGGCTTGTGTGACGGTCTGAGCTGTGTTCACAACTTTCTGTAATTTCTTAATGGTTCTGGGCACAGCAGTTGCTGTACCAAGCTGTGATGCATCCAGATAGAATGCTTTTTGTGATGCATCTATAAAGGTTGATGGGAGTCCTTATGGATATGCTGAATTTCCTTAGCCTCCTGAGGAAAAAGAGGTGTTGTTGTGCCTTTTTGACTGTTGCATCAAGTTGAGTGGTTCAGGACAGATTGTTGGTGATCATTGCTCCTAGGAACTTGATGCTTTTAATGGATATTCTCTATGTAGTTTTGGACAGCATAAATTTATGGAGATTACTAATTGGAAGCTGGGCAGAAATGTGTTGGCACATTCTACTCTGGAGATAACATAATCATGGATAAGGGTTTTAGTAAGCAGTTGAGCTGAGGCTCGGACATTATTGTGAAGGTGAAAGTAAGCAGGCATGGTGAGGCAAGTAAGGACAATTGATAGCACATGTTAGAAATACTGTGTATTGAATACATGATGACTCAAAGATCAAAATTGAGAAAGGCAAAATAAATGCCAAAATGGAAACAAAATTCTAGAAATACTCAGCAAGGTAGAGGCAGCATTTGTGGAGATTCAGGAGAATGACTAAACTTTATTTTTCTCCTTAGATTTCCTGAATCTGCAGGTATCTTTTTTTGTGAAGGAGAATTAACAGTTGGTTGGAGATCATGATGGATGAAAATAGTGAATTTAAAACATTGAAGATCATTAGTTAAGGGAAGGCAGAGTTGAGACCTGAAACAACTCCACAGAAGCTGGTTTCCTGTCACCAAGTCATCCTTCATTTATATGTGGAGAGTCTTTGACACTGATGCAGCTCCCTCAGAGCCAGCTGTTAGAATGAACAGAACTTCTGACATTCTTGCTTATTTTTGTCCAGAGGGAACAGAACCACTGGCACTCTTGTTGTTTTTTTATTTTTTTTATTTTTCCCCAGCACACATGTTGTTTTTCACTGTGTCCAACACCTTGCATGTGTGCAGGTGTTGGACACAGTGAAAAACAACATGTGTACAAAACTTTATTCATTTCCCATCACCAAGAAGAAAGGAAACACCAGAGTGGCCAGTGATAAGCAGTACCCTTCTCATCAAAAGGCAATGCTGTGTGATCAAAAAATGTGAAGGGGAGAGCAGGAATTAAATCAAAATAGAGTGACACTCCTGCTTTTTTTTTTCTTCTTTTTTTTTATATTAACCCCCACACTATCACCTAAATGCGGTAGTGCTTATTTTTTCCCCAGCACCCATGGTGTGTGTGTGCAGGTGTGAGACACAGTGAAAGACACAAAGTGCAGGTGCATTGTTTCTTTTTTTTTCCTTTTTTTTACACAAAGTGCACGAATCTTTATTCAAATTCCACCACCAGGAAGATAGGAAAACACCCGAGTGGCCAGTGACAAACACTGACCTTACACTCCTGCTTATATCTGTCAGCAGTTATTTTTTGTAACTGTGCCTGGGACGTTTTAGCACTGGGTCAGGTTTCTCGAACTCTGCCTTTGCTAATGGCAGTGTGTTACCCACAGTAGCTTGTCTCTTGTGCCCGGAGGTCTTGGAAGAAATTCATTCACTTCTTCAGGTGGCAAAGGCGTCCAGGTGGCAAAATCTGCTATCTCCGTCCCAGAGTTTGAAGTATCTTCACCACTTGATGGAAAGGAAGAACCTACAGGTTCTAGAACAGTTGGAAAGACAATCAAGGTGCCGGATACATTTTGCTCCCGCACCATTTCCAAATTTGCAGCTTTTGTGTGGTCCACATGTTTGTTTAGGATTGTCTGAATTATAGAATTTTATAGGTAAAAACAAGGACTGCAGATGCTGGAAACCAGAGTCTAGATTAGAGTGGTGCTGGAAAAGCACAGCAGGTCAGGCAGCATCCGAGGAGCAGGAAAATCGATATTTCGGGCAAAAGCCTATTCCTGATGAAGAACTTTTGCCCGAAACGTCGATTTTCCTGCTCCTCGGATGCTGCCTGACCTGCTGTGCTTTTCCAGGACCACTCTAATCTAGACTTATAGAATTTTATACATCACTGGACCTGACCTCACATTGACCATGCCTCTTACCCATAAAGGACCATTCTTGTGGTTCCTACACTAAACTTTGTCTCCTGTAGTAAACTGTCTCTTTCGCTTAATGGAGTATTGCGTCTGGCTTAGTGTTCCTGATACCGTTTCACCCTCATTGCCCAGGTCATGGAAAAGCCGATTCCTTCTCCCCATTCGCAACTCTGGTGGAGCTTCTCTGGAGTTGCATAAGGGATTATCCAATAATCATGTCGGAATCGGGACATTTTGGTATCTAGTGAACCTGTAGGCTGTTTCTTTAAGCCTGCCTTCAAAGTTTGAACTGCATTTTCTGCCAAACTATTGGATGATGGATCATATGGGGCTGTCCTTATATGATGAATACCATTCAACTTCAGGAAATACTCAAATTCACTGCTGGTAAACGATGGCCTGTTTTCTGTGACCAACACCTCCAGGAGTCTGTGTATTGCAAAAGATGCACATAGCTTTTCTATTGTCATCCGTATCTTTAACAAATGAACTCTGCCTACATCCAGCCATTGTGAATGGGCGTCCACAATGACTAATAAGATTGAGCTCATGAAGGGACCTGCATAGTTGATGTGTAACCTGAGTCCAGGGTTACCCAGCCATTTCCATGAATGTGGGGGAGTTGCCGGTAATAACTTTTGCCCTTATTAGCATTCTGTGCACGGCCCAGCAACACAGCTATGTCTGCATCCAACCCTGGCCACCTGACATAACTTCTCGCCAACATCTTCATTTTGGAGACCTTAGATGACCCTTGTTGAATTCAGGAGAAGGTGAAGACTGCAGATGCTGGAGATCAGAGTCCTGATGAAAGGCTTATGCCTGAAATGTTGATTCTCCTGCTCCTCAGACGCTGCCTGACCTGCTGTGCTTTTCCAGTGCCATAATGCTTGCCATCTTGTTGTGTTCAGCCAGTACCTTTGCTCGGGACAGTCACTCTTCCTCCCCATATTAATATGCTATCCTCTACTGTGATCTGGTCTCTCCAAGTCCAGAAACATTTTAATTCTGTTTGTGATGGTCCTTTGGTTTCCTCATCAGCACCAGCAGTTTCAGTTTTGCTAGGACCAGATCTTCCTGGATCCAAAGTCTGATATTGTCAGCTGTGACTGTAAGTGTGTCCAGAAAATTTAAAACCAGAATGGAATGTTCCAGTGGCGCACCACCAATCGTATATCTCCCAGTGGGAGGCGGCTCAATGCATCGGTATCTGCTACTTGGCCTCCTGGATGGTGCTCCAATTTGTGATTATGCATACTTAATATGAGAGCCCACTGCTGAATTCAGCTTGAAGCAATGGGTGGCAGTGCCTTGTCCTCTTTGAGTATGTCTAGCAGGAGTTTGTGGTCTGTTACTATTACAAGTTTATGTCGAGAAAGGTATTGGAATTTCCTGACTCCAAATATGACCGCCAAACTTTCTTTCTCTATCTGTATTAACACTCTGCATTAGCCAAAGTCCTGTCTGCATATGCTATGGGGGTGTTCTTCTCCTTGAGCTACCGATAAGATAATATGGGAAAACATCACATGTTGATATCAGATCCTGCTTGGGATCTTAATGTGCCAGCACCTTTGAGGATGAGAGCTGTTTCGTCACTTCCCTGAAAGTGGTGGTATGGTGGCTCAGCGGTTAGCACTGCTGCCTAACAGCGACAGGGACCTGGGTTCGATTCCAGTCTCGGGCAACCGGCTGTGTGGAGTTTGCAAATTCTCCCTGTGTCTGTGTGAGTTTCCTCTGGGTGATCCAGTTTCCTCCCACAGTCCAAAGATGTGCAGGTTAGGTGAATTGGCCAAGCTAATTAGTTAGGGGTAGATTAGTTAGGGGTAAATGTAGAAAAATAGGTAGGGGAATGAGTCTGGGTGGGTTACTTTTCAGAGGGTTGGTGTGGACTTGTTGTGCCAAATGCCTGTTTCCACACTAGGGATTCTGTGAAAGCTATGGCTTGACTTTACAACCATTTCCAAGGCTGACCCTTTCAGACTTGAATTCACCAGCCCAAGAAAAGATTTAAGCTCTGGTATAGCCAAAGCACCACCAATCACCTTTGCTTTATCTTCCAATGGCCTTGTTGACTCTCTAGCCCAAGAAGGTCACTTGGGGTGCTTGGAACACACATTTTTTCCTTCTACGTCGCATGTGTGTCTGGACGAAACATCTAAGGCTTATGTCCAAGTTTCCAAAGTGCTCCTTATTGGTCTTCCCTGTTATTAGAATGTTATCTAGATAAATGGCTTCCTGGGGTAGACCTTGTAAAATGTTCTCCATTGTCCGCCGAAAAATTGCACAGGCTGGCAGTACCCCAAATGACAGTTTTGTATTTTGGTACAAACCCTTATGAATATTAACTGGAGCATACATCTCGAAACCTCATCTAACCGCAATTGCAAATATGCATGGCTCATGTTCAGCTTCGTGAAGGACAGTCCCCTGCCAGGCTTTGCATATAAACTCTCTATATGGGGGATTTGATATTTATCCAGCTGCAAAAGGCGATTTACCGCTTGTTAAAAATCCCCACAAAAACAAACCGATCCATTGGGCTTCAGAATCAGTGCAACTGGTCTGCCCATTCTGCAAATTGGACTTGTTTGATGATTCTTTCACTTTCCAGCCTTCTAATTTCTTCCTTTACCGTAAGGCAAATGGCACTGGTGGATTTGCAGATTGTGGATTTGCTTCCTGGTTAACATGCAAGGTGGCCTAGGCTCCTTTGATAGTATCTAGACCTTCCTGAAAAACCTCTGGATATTTAATTAGGACTTCACTCAGGCAACCATTTTCTCATCAAGAAATGTTGAGCCAATTAAGCTGAATTTTTCCTGATCAATTTCGTCCTAACAAGCTTTTGTCCGAACCTTTTACTACAATCTCTTAAGAAAGTGGAATCAAAATTGTATCCTTAATCCGTAAAGGCTCCCCAGTGTCAGTTCTCAGTCTAGCTGAGGTCTTGCCCAAACTTAAAGGTTGGAGTCCAGAGCGAATTTTGTGAAAGACTGATTCTATGATCACTGAAACGGCTGCACCGGTATCGAGCTCCATTAGAACCCGGTGACCATTTAACCAGATGTTTATTTTGATTGGTTTGATTTGGATGTTGCAAAGCAATTTAACTGTTCCAAACCAGATGTAAGTTGAGTTTTGGGATGTGCACTCTCCTGTATACCAGCCTATGAGTTCTCTTAGTCAGTTTGGGTTGGGTGGGACTCTTTTGCTGTCTCGAGTCTGCATACTGGCAGCAATTATAATGGCTTGCCAGACCTGATCCTAAGGAAAATTTTAAACGTTTGTCCAAGGCTTGGCTTTGTTTTGGGGTTTTGCTGTAAGCTCACCTAGATTCCTCTGTTCAGGGTATATCCTAGGTAAGGCTATGCCATTGCCTTCACTCAAGTGGTGTTCTTCAAGCTCAGTCAGACTGGCGAGGGTGTCCACTTCCATCGGAGTACCCTGCATTTTGTATGCTCCATTTGCCACATTTTACAAGGATAAAGCTAGTTATAGTGCCTGTTTGAAGTCCATTTGAGCTTCGGTTCATAAACACTTCTGCATGGTTACATAGAACATAGAACGGTACTGCACAGTTAGGCCATTCGGCCCTCAGCATTGTGCCGGCCTTTTATCCTACTCTAAGATAAGACTAACCTACATAACTTTTATTGTAATAACTTCCATGTGTCTTTCCAAGAGTCGCTTATATGTCCCTAATGTATCTGACTCTACTACAACACTAGCAGTGCATTCCACACACCCACCACTCTGAGTAAAGAACCTACTTCTGACATCTCACCGAAACTTTCCTCCAATTACTTTAAAATTATGCCACCTTGTGATGCACATTTCCATCATGGGAAAACGTCTCTGTCTATCCATTCTAACTATGCCTCACAATATCTTGTACCCCGCTATCAAGTCACCTCTCATCATTCTTCATTCCAATGAGAACAGCCCTAGTTCCCTCAACCTTTCTTCATAAGAAAGGTAAATCTCCTCTGCACCTTCTCTAAAGCTTCCACATAATAAGGTGACCAGAATTGAACACAATATTCCAAGGGCTGTATAGAGCTGCGGCATAACCTTGTGGCTCTTAAACTCAATCCTTTCTTCACCTATCACCTTGGGTGGCACCTTTGAGGGATCTATGGGCATGGACCCCAAGATCCCTCTGTTCCTCCACATGGCCAAAAATCCTGCCTTTAACCCTGTATTCTGCATTCAGATTTGACCTTCCAAAGTGAATGACTTCACACTTTTCCAGGTTGAATTCCATCTGCCACTTAGCAGTCCAGTTCTGCATCCTGTTAATGTCTCGTTGCAACCTACAACAGCCCTCCACACTATCCACAACTCCACCAACCTTCATGTGATCGGCACCCTTCCATTTCCTCATCCAAGTCATTTATTAAATCACAAAGAACAGCGGTCTCAGAACTGATTCTTGTGGTATACCATTGGTCACTGAGCTCCAAGCTGAATACTTTCCATCTACCACCACCATCTGTTTTCTATGGGCCAGCCAATTCTGTATCCAGACAGACAGGTTTCCCTGTATCCCATGCCTTCTTACTTTCTGAATGAGCCTACCATGGGGAACCTTGTCAAACGCCTTGCTAAAATCCAATTACGCCACATTCACTGCTCTACCTTCATCAACATGTTTTGTCATATTCTCAAAGAATTCAATAAGGTTTGTGAGGCATGATCTGTTCCTCACAAAGCCGTGCTGACTATCTCTAATCAGACTATGGTTTTCCAAGTATCATAAATTCTGTCTCTTAAAATCCTCTCCACTACTTTTCCCACCACTGATGTAAAAATGACTGGCCTGTAATTTCCAGGATTATCCCTATTCCCTATCTAGAACAAGGGAATAACATTTGCCACCCTCAAATCATCTGATACTACTCCATTGGACAGAGAGGATGCAGAAATCATCGCCAAAAGTGCAGCATTCTCTTCCCTCGCTTCCTGCAGTAACCTAGGGTAAATATCCCATCCGGCCCAGGGGATTGATCTACCCTTATATTGTTCAAAATTTTCAGCACATCCTCCTTCCTGACACCAACCTGTCCTAGCATATCCCTGATCAGCCCTACCCTCACTCTGGTCAACCTCTTTTTCCTCACCTAAGTGTAGAACACTTTAGGGTTTTCCTTAATCCTACCTGCTGAAGATTTTTCATGCCCTCTTGTAGGTCTCCTAAGTCCATTCTTCAGTTCTATATCTGACACTGATCCAGCTCCCTCAGAGCTAGCTCTTAGAGTGAACAGAACCTCTGACACTCTTGCTTATTTTGTTTTGCATGTGTAGGACACAGTGAAGAACAACAAGTGTGTAAATCTTTATTGATATTCCACCACCAGGAAGAAAGGAAACACCCGAGTGGCCAGTGACAAGCAGTGCTCTTCTCATCAAAAGGCAATGCTCCGTGATCAAACAGTAAAGGGAGGGTAGGGATTAAATCAAAATAGAGTTGGAGGGGGGAATAATACATTCCACTCCCTGCCTGTCCCTGAAAACCTCGAGGGTGTTGGTGGACACTGCGTGCTCCTTCTCCAGGGACACCCAAGCTCTGCCATAACTGCGGAAGGGGTCAGGCAATTGGCCCTAACAACCCCCTGCATGGTCCACTGCCTGGACCTGTTTATGGCCAGTTCGGCCAGGCCCAGGCGCAGACCCACAAGGAGGACACTTTTTTATTACCCCCACACCACCGTCTAACAGTGGTAGCGCTTACTTTTCCCCAACATCCATGTTGTGTGTGTGCAGGTGTGAGACATAGTGAAAGACACAAGGTGCACAAATCTTTATTCAGTTTCCAACACCAGGAAGAAAGGAAACAGCCAAGTGGCTAGTGACAAGCAGTGCCCTTCTTATCAAAGCTGCATGATCAAACAGTGAAGGGGAGGGCAGGGGTTAAATCAAAATAGAATTGGACAGGGAAATAATACACTCCACTCCCTGCGGTGCCCACCTCTCCCTGAACAACTCCAGGGTGTTGGTGGGTACCGCATGCTCCTTCTCCAGAGACACCTGGTCTCTAACGTAACCGTGGAAGACGGGCAGGCAGTTGGCCCTAACGACCCCCTCCACGGCCTGCTGCCTGGACCTGTTTATGGCCAGTTTGGCCAGGCCCAGGAGCAGGCCCACAAGAAGGACACTCCTGCTGTTTTGTTTTCTTTTTTTTATTTTACCCCCACACTACCACCTAACTGTGGTAGTGCTTTTTTCTCCCAGCACCCATGTTGTGTGTGTACAGGTGTGATACACAGTGAAAGACACAAGGTGCACAAATCTTTATTCAATTTCTACCACCAGTAAGAAAGGAAACACCCAAGTGGCCAGTGATAAGCAGTGCCCTTCACATCAAAAGGCAATGCTGCGTGATCAAACAGTGAAGGGGAGGGCAGGGATTAAATCAAAATAGAATTGGACGGGGAAATAATGCACTCCACTCCCTGCGGTGTCTGCCTTTCCCTGAACAACTCCAGGGTGTTGGTGGACACTGCGTGCTCCTTCTCCAGAGACACTTGGGCTCTAACATAACTACGGAAGACGGGCAGGTAACCAGCCCTAATAACCCCCTCCACAGTCTGCTGACTGGACCAGTTTATGGCCAGTTTGGCCAGGCTCAGGAGCAGGCCCACAAGAAGGACACTCCTGCTTGTACATGTCGGCCAGGACTGCCTGATTGAAGCAGATGAACAGTCTCAGTCAGGAAACTCATATTCTATGAGGTCCACCTAGCTGATCTTGTTACAATCACTACAACACCTTTTCATGGAGGTAGAATATTTTCCGGTGGACAGTGGTATTAGCAATCATCAAAAGAACTGACGTCTTTAATGTACTTAAGAAACAATATTGCAGGATGTTTTTTCTGGAAATGTGGTGTCATTGCTGAAGTAGGTCAGTGAACTTGTTTGCTTTGAACACCCTTCATTTTTGAACTTATTCTGTTATTTATGCTATTAATACAGACACCAGAGTATGGCAACTTAAACACATTTGTATCTTCTGTAATTACTATTCTGTTCTATTCTATTCTGTTTCCAATTATATATTGATTCCTGTGCTTTTTTATGGGTAGTGTATTATGCTTATGCAGTAGCTGAATTTAGTTCTGATGTATTATCTGCTTACTTCATGCAGATTTGGACTAGCACAACCTATTCATTTGCTCATCCTAGGAGATACCAGTATATTAACACACATTAGGATATGTCGTAGATGTCTCATTGTCACTTGTTTGGCAGTAATACTATTTGAGAGCTAATGTTACTTTCCTCATAAAACTTATTGAACAATCTAAAAGTGTTACTGCAAGTGAATCAGTGCTGTTTCATGTTTAAAGAAGTCCCAGTTTTTTATGTGCAGTTCATTATTTGCATATTTTCAAATCTTAGTCTCATGTGCAGTCTTGGCCCAGTACTCTTTATATGTTTGTTTCTCTGCATTAATGATCAATAGGTGAAGATAGAATTAACTGAATACAACTGAAATCAATTCATCCTTGTGGCGCAATGGTTGCGTCCCTGCTCCTGGATCAGTAGGCCTGGGTTGAAGTCCCACCTACACCATAGGTATGTAATAACATCATGAAACGGATTGATTAGAAAAATTGGTAGATGGTCATGAAAGGGCTTTTGTGGTGCAATGCTAGTGTCCCTATTTCTGGACCAGGAGGTCTAGGTTAAAGTCTCACCTGCTCTAGGTAATAACATCTCTGAACAGGTTGATTAGGAAGTAATCAGGACATTTTTTGACTTTACATCTTCATGATAGGCAATTTGAATGTTGGACCCAACATGTCAGAGCAAGGTGAGAGGAAAGGGAAGTTATATGAAGCCTAGAAATTTGTCTGTTTCAGTAACAGGGGGAACAGTGGTGGTGCAGTGGTAATATTACTGAGCTAGTAATCCAGATTATTAACTTGGGGACATTGGTTCGAAACTCACCATAGCAGATGGTGAAATTTGAATTCATTAAAATTCTGGAATGAAAAGCTAGTCTAATGGAGACCACAATCTATTGTTTTAAAAAAAATCTGTTTCACTAATGTCCTTAGGCCAACCTACATGTAACTCCAGATCCACATGAATGTGGTTGACTCATAATGGTCCACTGGATAATTAGAGATGGGCAGTCTTAGCCAGCAATGCCCACATCCCATTAAAAAGCACAAATCTTGGAAGAAGTTTGGACAGAGTAGGTAGAATCAGACTGATTGCATTAATCACGAGATAGAGAATAAAAAGACAAATTTAAGATAGAGAGCAGGATGAATTTTTCTTTACGTGTTACATGCTCCACAGCCCTCTGTCAAAGTTGGTCAGTGCAGCTTTGTCAATATTGAAGTAAGATTAGTTATGTGATTGAACAAAAGGGGAATAAAGGCATTTAAGTACAAGGTGGGCACTTGGGGTCAGTGCTGCTGTTCAGGTGAAGGTTCATAATCCACACAAGCTGGTTATGGGGATGTGAATGTCAGTAGCTAGACTAACATTTATTTGCCATCCCTAGTTATCCTTGAAAAGTGGTGAGCAGGCTTCTTGAACCTCTCCATTCCATTTGGTGTAGGTAGACCCACATGCCTTAAAGGTGGAAGTTGCAGGACTTTGACCCACAGACACTGAAAGAATGGCGCTATATGTCCAAGTCAGGATGGTGAGTAGCTTGGAGAGGAACTTGCAGGTGCTGGTGTTCCGTGTATCCTATTGTTATTGTAAATGGTAGTGGTTGCAGTATTGGACAGGGCTGTCTAAGAATCCTTGATGAACTTCTGCAATGCATTTTGTAGATGTTACTGTACATACTGCTGCTACTGAGTGTCGGTGGAGGGAGTAAATTTTTTTTGTAGATGCAATACCATTCAAGCAGCGTGCTTTGTCCTGAATAATATCTAACTTCTTGAGTGTTGTTGGAGCTGCGGTCATCCAGCAAGTGAGGAGATGAGTTCCTCTTTGCATGATTCCAAGCTTCTGACAAATTGTTGTAGCCACAGTATATATATGCTGGATCCAGTACATTTTCAGGTCACTGGTAATACATGATCTTAATAGTGGGGGAATTCAGTAATCATAATGCCATTGAATGTCAAGGAGTGATGGTTTGATATTCTCTTGTTGGAGATGGTCATTGTGTGGCATGCATGTTCCTTGCTGCTTGCCAGACATTGTATAGGTCTTGCTGCATTTGGACATGGCGTACATCAGCATCCGAGGAGCTATGATTTGTGCTGAACATTGTGCAATCATCAATGAACATCCCCACTTCTAACCTTATGATGGAGGTTAGATTGATGAAGCAACTCAAGATGATTGGGCCTACAATACCATCCTGGACAATGCCAGATGACTGGAGCTGTGATGACTATCCTCCAACAGGCCCAACCACCTTCCTTTCTGTTAGGTTTGACTACAATCAGAGGAGACTTTTTCTTCTGACTCCCAGACTCTGGTCTTGATTTTCTTCCTTGATGTAACTCTCTGTTAAATGCAACCATGGTGTCAAGGGCCATCACTTTCACCTCCCCTCTACAAGTCAGCTCTTTTATCTGTGTTTTAACCAATGCTGTAATGAGGTTAGTAGCTGAGTGAACCTGATAGAACTCAACCTAACCAGTGAACAGGTTATTGCTAAGCAAGTGCTGCTTGATAGCATGGTTGATGACATTTTACATCAGTTTACTGATGCTTGAGAGTAGATTGATGGGGTGGCAATGGACAAATTGGATTTGTCCTGCTTTTTATGCACAAGACATACCTGAACAATTTTCCGCTTAGTTGCATAGATGTCAATGTTGTAACTGTACAGGAATAGCTTGGCTAGGAGCACAGCATGTTCTGCAGCACACATCTTTAACACTATTACTGGAATGTTGTCAGGGCCCATGCTTTTGTGGTACCTAGTGCTTTCAGCCATTTCGTGATGTCATGAGTGAATTTAATCGTCTGACAACTGGTATCTGTAATGCTGGAGGCCTCTGGTAGAGGCTGAGATAGACTGTGCACTTCTGATTAAAATTGTTGGAAACGCTTGAGCCTTCTCTTTTGCATTGATGTGCTATGCTCCCCATTATTAAGGTTTGGGATATTTGTCCACCACCATGCACAAGTGGGTATGTCAGGACTACAGAACTCATATTGAATTATTGGTTGTGGAATCACTTATCTCTGGCTATCACACTGAGGGGTGATAGATTTAAGACTGATGTCAGAGACAGGTTCTTTACTCAGTGGTAAGGACGTGGAATGCCCTGCCTGCCAACGTAGTTAACTCAGCCACATTAGGGAGATTTAAACAATCCTTGGATAAGCACATGGATGATGATGGGATAGTGTAGGAGGATGGGCTTAGATTAGTTCACAGGTTGTCACAACATCGAGGGCTGAGGGTCCTGTTCTGCGCTGTATTGTTCTATGTTCTATCACTTGCTGCTTATGCTATTTGGCATGCAAGTAGTCTTCTATTCTAACTTCACCAGGTTGACATCTCATTTTTAGATATGTCTGATGTTGCATCTGTAAGCCAGCACGCTTCTTTGACCCAAGGTTGATCATAATGGTAGGGTGGGGGATATTCTGGGCCACTATAGAAAGCACAGTGTCTGGGTGCATAATGGCCTAGTACGGCAAATGCTCTGCCCAGGACCATAAGAAATTACGGAAGATTGTGTTCACTAGCCCAGATCATCATGGAAGCCAACCTCCCATCCATGGACTCCATTTATGCATCTCGTTGCCACGGGAAGGCTGCCAACATCATCAAAGACCCATCCCACCCTTCTAATGCTCTCCTGCAACTTCTTCTGTCAGGCAAAAGGTACAGAAGCTTGAACGCATGCACCAGCAGGTTCAGGAACAGCTTCTTCCCTGCCGTTAATAGATTGATGAATGGACTCTCTAACTTCAATTAATGCTGATCTTGTTAACGTTGACCTTGTCTAGCACACAACCTGTGCAGTATGACCTGTATGCCTTACATTGTCTGAGTTTTTTTTCACTCTATGATCTGCATGTCCTTGCTTACTATGATCTGCTTGTACTGACCACAAACAAAGCTTTTCACTGTACTTAGATTCACATGACAATAAAGAAATCAAATCAAATGAAGTTGCAGATTATGATAGAGTACAATTCTGTTATTGCTATTGGCCCAAAGTGCCTCATGGATGTTTGAAAGAATCTGTTCAAAGTCTGTTCCATTTGATAGTGCCACACAACATGATTGAAGGCATATATTAGAGTGGTGCTGGAAAAGCACAGCAGTTCAGGCAGCATCCGAGAAGCAGGAAAATTGACGTTTCGGGCAAAAGCCCTTCATCATGGTTGAAGGTATTATGAAGATAGGACTTCATCTCTATAAGGATGTGTATTGGTCAGTCTTACCAATACTGTCATGGATGGATGCATCTTTTGCAGACACATTGTAAGGATGATTAGTATGATTTTCCCCCTTGTTGTTCCCTCACAATATGTGTTACAAAAGGAAAAGGAAAATTGTTTCTTCCTCCTGTGTGCTGATATGCGGTCAACATGACACAGAGGAGTTTAACCTCAACTCAAAGCGGGAGGTTTTCTTGCTCATGTTTAGTCTGATGCCATGAGAGTTCACAGGATTCTGGGTCAACATTGAAAACTTCCAGGACAACTCTCTCCCGACTGAATACTTCTATGCCACCAACTCTGCTGGGTCGGTCCTATTGGATGGTGATGATGCTGTTTGGGATATTGTGTGTAAGGTATGATGCTTTGAGTATGACTATGTCTGGCTGTTGCTTGACTAGTCTATGAGACAGCTTCCCTAAATTTGATACAAACCTCCAAAGGAAGTCTTTGCAAGGTCAACAGGGCAGTATTTTCTGTTGCCCTTTTAAGTGCCTTAGTCAGTCTGGTTAATCTGATTTTGTTCTTTTTTGAGACTTTCTATGGTCAGTACAACTAAGTGGCTTGCTGGGCTATTTGAAAGGGTTTTAAAGAGTAAACCACATTAGCTCTGGAGTCATACGTAGGCTAGACCAGGTAAAAACAGCAGTTTTCTTTAGTGAATCAGATGGGTTTTCACGACAATCAACAAAGGTTTCGTGGGCATCATTAGACTTTAATTCCAGATTGTCATTCAATTTAAATTCCACCATCTGCTGTGGATTGGAATTCAGGTCCCTAGTACATTACCTGGGTGTCTGAATTACTAATCCAGTGACAATACCACTAGGCCATCACCTCCCTCATTAATTAATATGTATTAAAATTGATATATGATGCCTGAGCTTATGATCTGAGAATGTCTCTTTGGGTTGCCTCCTGATTAATCTTGTCTACAGTTATTTCTCCCTCTAACACCTACATAACTGGAATCACCTCGTAGTTCTTCTGGAGGAAAATGCTGCTCTTTCCATTTCCAACTTTAACTTGCCGATAATCTAAAATCAGTAAACCTGGTTCTGGAGAAGGGTCACTGGACTCGAGATGTGAACAATGTTTTCTTTCCACAGCTGCTACCATACCTGCGGAGTTTCTCCAGCAATTTCTATTTTTGTTATAAACCTTTTACAAAAATAGGTCACTTGGTATAATTAAAATCTGAAAATAGCTGCTGAAAGAAAAGCTGATAGTCTTAGCCTGGATTTTTGCAAGAGGTGGTGGTTTTAATGCCCTATTTTCCAAGCTAGAGAAAACCACTGTGCACTTGACATTGTTAATAATGCTTTAGTTTTGTTTGTGTAACAATGGGATTAAGAAGAAAGGAAGGACAAATTTGTGGCTTGCTTCTGCATGACCACCTGTGGTCAACATGCCAACCATGATTTTTAACATTGACTCAAAGTTGATTCAGAGACATGCATTTATGATTGATCACTAACTACTCATGTGAGTGATATTTCAAAATAATGGCGTGTCATTAGTGTTCTATAATATCTTCACCAAGGAGGAAAGCACAAGTAGATGGGCTAAGTTGTACATGCTGTAGCCAGAGTTGTCCTGTCTGATGGTTCACTTTCATTTGTGAATGTCTTGCTTGTTATGGAGTTTCACTGAGTGCTTAATGCCCAATTCTATCGAGTTAGCTGATTTCTGCAAAGGTATTGCCAGAGGCACGTGTAAGTGACTAATAATTTTTCCACAAACTCACCGACGCACTAAAATATCAGAGCAAAATGGCTGCATAATACTTAGAGAAATGGTTAATGCTGCCCACACCAGATTCCGTAAATACACCAGGAAATTCTGCATCAAAAAGCTTTACTCACTAACATACACACAAAACATCGAGCCATAGACATTAGACAGTAACAAACACAGAAGACAAAATAACTAGACCTGCAGAAAAAACTAGACAAACTCATACAAAATAACAACATAGACAACACAGTAGCATGGGTAAAAAAACGTATCTGACCGACCCTTAACAGACACTGAATAAGATGTTTTAGTTTGAGGATTAAATTACATCTTCTGGGATGTGGACAAGCAAGATTTCTTGACAAATGTGGTGCTGGAAAAACACAGCAGGCCAGGCAGCATCTGAGGAGCAGGAGAATCGACATTTTGGGCATAAGCCCTTCTTCAGGAATGCCCGAATGCTTATGCCCGAAACGTCGATTCTCCTGCTGCTCGGATGCTGCCTGGCCTGCTGTGTTTTTCCAGCACCACATTTGTCAACTCTGTCTCCAGCATCTGCAGTCCTCACTTTCTCCAAGCAAGATTTCTTATCAGCATTAGAAACAACACTGAAAGACAACGAACTCACAGAAGGAATTCTTGAAACCATCAGACAGACAGTCGCATTAACATTAATCAGGGAAAAGGAAGGAAACACATGCAATACACAAGAAAGGAAAGCACTAGAAGGGCTCAAAAAAGATAAAAACATTGTTACCCTACCTGCAGACAAAAGAATTTTGACAATCATTTTAAACCGAATAGACTAAATCGAGAAAGCAAATGCACTACTTGCAGATACCAACATTTACCAACAGGTGGCATTAGACCCAACCCCACAACTAGAGAACCGAATCATAGCCTTACTCAAAAAACTTCGGAAATCTGGAGAATTAAACAAGACAAAAAATGAAACCAGATGGAGCCAACACACCATGCTTCTATGGATTACCCAAAATTCACAAACCAGGAGCCTACCTCAGACCCATAGTCTCACTACCTGGAACACCAATGTACAGGTTAGCCAAGGAACTACACTAAAGACTAAAACACTTAGTAGAAGACTCACACCACTCCATGCACTCCACCCAAGAATTCCTGAATACCAACAAAGACACCAAGATAAAAGAGGATGAAATAATGGTCTTCTTTGATGTAACAGCCCTGTTCACATCCATCAACATCAACCTTGCCATAGAAACACTGACTACACTATTAGAAGAACCAAAGATATATACACCAAACACCACCAACTTCATCAGCAAGGACAACATTGTCAAGCTAGTGGACCTATGCCTTACTATCTGCTTCACTTCCAATAACAAAACCTACAGACAAACCAACGGAACACCCGTGGGATCTCCGATATCAGAGTTCTTAGCAGAGGTAGTAATGCAGAGAGACTCGAACAAACAGTTCTGCCAACCATCCAACTCAAACTTTGGGTCCTCAACGTGGATGATACCTTTGTCATCACTAAACGAAACAAATTAGAAGAGATGTTCAAGACCATCAATAATCCCCTTACTGACATAAACATCACAAAAGAGGAGGAAAACCACAACAAACTGCCATTCCTAGATGTCACAGTGGAGCTAACAACCAGTGGGGAACTTCAAACCAGCGTCTACAGGAAAACAACACATACTGACCAAATACTGAAGTACAGAAACAATCATCCTAACATCCACAAACGAAGCTGCATTAGAATATTATTTCAATGAACCACCACACACTGCAGCACTGAGGAACTGTAAACAGCAGAAGAAAATCATCTATACAACATAATCAAAAAGAATGGATACCCAATGAACACAGTCCGTCGATTTCTCAGCAACAAACCCAAACAAACAGATATAAAGCACCCAGAAACCCTTGCCCACCCCCCTCCATCAAAGACACCTCTGAAATGACTGCCAGACTATTCAGACCTCTTGCCATCATGGTAACCCACAAACCCACCAACACACTAAAACAGCAGCTAATGAACTTAAAAGACCCTATGCAGACAAGCAAAATGAACGTCATTTACAAAATACTTTGCAGGAACTGTAACTAACACCACATTGGACAAACAGGCAGAAGACTAGCCACCAGGATACATGAACATCAACTAACCACAAAAAAGCATGATCCACTCTCACTAGTATCCTTACATATAGATGAGGAAGGACACCACTTTGACTGAGACAACACATCCATGCTAGGACAAGCCAAACAGACACGCACAAGAATTCCTAGAAGCATGCCATTTCAACCAGAACTCTTATCAACAAACACAAATGTTAGATCCCATCTAGCAACGTCTGAGAAAAAGAAGAGGAAATGACATCACCAACACAGGAAATAATATCACCACAGGAAATGACATCACCAACCCAAGGAAACCTAAACACATAAATAGAAAGCAGGCTTCACTGGAGGCTAACTGATGATGTTACCTAGTATGGTGACAAAACATCTGAAAGCGAACCTTTCAGCTCAGTGAGCAAACTTGCATCTACAATCTCAACCTGAGCTACAAATTTTCTCCAAATTCGCTAATAACTTTCCTTTTGATTAGGATTACTGGTTCTGATCATTATTCATTAAATATGGATAGAAACAAGATTCAACATGATTTAGATGACCTCATGATGTTTTCACGTGTTGATACATGTAGCCAAACCAACTTGCAGAAATGATTAGATGGGCTATTGGTAACAGATTTATACTTCAGCCTAGCACCTTCAAATTGGAGAGAAAATTGAGGATGTGTTAGTCATTTAATTGAACTGAGATTTCAGGATTGATTAGCGAATTTGTGTTCAATCATTCCTTTAAAACATCTGTGTGTGATCAACATTTGAAAAAAAACCCAAAAGAACGACGATTTGGACGGAAAGATCTGCTTCCATGCTATATAACTCAATGACTCGATAACTGCGGATGCTAGAAATCACTTTTAAAATGTGTTATGTCTGTAGAATGTAGTTCTAGGAATTAGACATAGGTGGTGATGTGATATTACTGTGCTGGATGTGTAATGCAACTTCCCCAGCAGTAGGACAAATAGTTGTTAATTCTTGTTATACATTAGTTCTGTAACCTTGAGTTGTATTCCCCTAAATTTAAAAGATTAAGATGTGATCTGATCAAGATATCTAAAATATTCAAAGGATTCATTGGGATAGATCGAGAAGTGGTTTGTTCTTTTGGAGGAACCAGGAAAGAGAGTGCATAATCTTAAATTAGTGGTAGACGTGTAAAGACAGTGTCGTTTAATTGTTCTGTATTTTTGATTGAGGACTAAAACATTCATGTACGGGTGGGAACGAGGGGAGTTCTGTTTAAAAAAAAAACAAGGATTTGTGCACCAAGATATAAAATAACCTGACACTTAATTGTAAGTACTGTCGAGATAGGCTGGTGACTCAGGCAGTAGCAAATTGTTTGCAAATGAATTGGAGTCATAAGCGGTGTAAAATGGCAAAAAGATCTAATAAAAACCGAAAGAACTGTGAATGTTGTAAATCAGAAGTTGCTGGAAAAGCTCAGCAAGTCTGGCAGCTTCTGTGAAGAGAAATCAGAGTTGACGTCTTGGGTCTGGTGACTCTTCCTCTGAGGAAGATATTTTGCAGTTAAGATATTTTGTCCACATCCCCCACATTGGGGAAGTCTGGAACTGGAGGTGCCGTGTTAAAAATAAGGTGATGACCAGAGAGGTTAGAGACAAGGGAAAATGATTTGATTAGGGTTGAGGGTGGGGTGGACAGGATTGGGTAAATCTATGGGATCCTCCCCCACGGGGGCTGTGCAGTTTTAGTTTCTGAGGATGCTGGTGGGAGAGATGGACAGATTTCCGTTTCCTTGTGGTGTACAGGAGTCATGGGGAGCAAGCTGGGTCAAAGGCTTCAAAGAGTTCAAACCGCCATCCATGTGCTAACTGGTGAGCAGGGCTCAATGGACAGCATAGCCTCTTCCTATCCCTCTACTCCCCCCAATTGTGAACAGATTCAGGAATGAGAACAGGACAGCTGCCCACTGAATGGCATCGGCCGTGAGTTTGAAGCCAGTGCAAAGTTGGTGAGGGGTCAGAAGGGTGAAGCCAGATTGGGTAAGGAATGGAACAAGAGAAATGAGTGTGATTTGATTCATTATTGTTACATGGACTGGGACACAGTAAAGATTGTTTTGCGTACTGACCAGAAAATTATACCTTACATAAGTACATCAGGGTAATAGAACAGGATGCAGTGTGGCAGTGTTTGATTGTGTGTGCGTGAGAGAGGGAGATGGGTTGAGTATGAGTGAGAGAGAGGAATTCTCTGCCATGGAAAGGGGCTAAGACCAAAACATTGAATGTTGTTCAGGAAGGAGTTGGATAGAGTTCAAACAAATACAGTATGCACTGGAGAAGCTAAATAGGTCTTGCAGCATCTGTGTGGGGAGAGAGTAGGAGAGAGAGAGAGAGAAACATTTCAAGTCCAGTGACCCTTCTTCAGAACTGAGAGACAAAACTTGAATCATCAAATTGGCATTCAGCCCATCATGCTCTTGGGGCCAAAAGATCAAAAGGACAGAAAGTTAGGGAAAGGAACTGAGTTGGATGATCAGCCATGATCCCATTGAATGGGGAGAAGCAGGCTGGAAGGGCCTATTCCTGCTTCTATTTGCGACGTTTCTATAATTTGTTGTAAAGCCCCATCCACCACAGACTGATTAGCACACACCCCCAATGCTGTCAAGTTAACTCGTAGTTTTGTATGTTCGTCGAGCTGAGAAGTTGATTTGCAGACGTTTTGTCCCCTGCCTAGGTGATCTCTTCAGCGCTTTAGAGCCTCCAGTGAAGCACTGCTGTACTGTGTCTTCTGAAATTTATTTGGTTCTGTTCCTGCTGTGTCCGTTTATTGGTTCCAGTTGTTTGTTGTAGTGGTCGGTATATTGGATCTAGGTCACTATGTTTATCGATGGAGTCCATGGACGAATACCATGTCTAGAAATTCTATGGCTGTCCTCTGTTTAGCTTGTCCTACTATTGTTGTGTTGTCCTGAATTTGTGGTTCCTGTCATCTGTGTGTATGGCCACCAGGGATAGCTGGGCTAGTTGGTATTCATGGATGCAGATTGCTAGTTGTCTGATTCTTTGTTCTGAATTGGGATTCATAACAGCCACACTCAGACAACAACTCACCAGAACAAAAGACCTAATACTCATCATGTGCAAGACAAATGTAGTTTACAAGATTCCATGCAAAGGCTACATGAAACATGGTCAGACAAACAGGCAGACAACTAGCAATCTGCATCCATGAACACCAAGTAGCCACTAAATGCCATGCCCAGCTGTCCCTGGTAGCCATACACACAGATGACAAGGACCACAAGTCCGACTGGGTCAACACAACGATAATAGGACACGTTAAACAGAGGACAGCCAGCCAATTTATCGAAGCATGGCACTCATCTACCATCTCCATCAATAAACACATTGACCTAGACCCAATATACTGACCACTACAACAAACAACTGGAACCAGCAACGTGAAGCAGCAGGAACAGAACCAAATAAATTCCAGAAGACACTATACAACAGCGCTTCATAAGAGGCTCCTAAGCACTGAAGATGTCATCTAGACAGAGGACAAAACACCTGCAAATCAACTTCCCAGCTTGACGAACATACCCACAACTACAGCAACTGACACCCAAGCTGCAAATCTTTACGCAAACCTTGAACACTATGGGGGAGACAAGTTAAACCATGGCTGGGGACCACGTTGATGACATTAACCACTATCATTTCCACACCGATCTGCCTCACATCGCACGGTACCATTAGAGTTCAGCTTCGCCCAGCTGTCAGTCAAAATATTTTGCAGCAGGTGGATTACTGTTTGAGGGGAGCTCACCCAGTTGAATTGAAGCAGAGATCAATCAGTCAAAATTGTACTGTCACTCGAAACAGTTGGCACAGAGGTGATGGGCTGAACATCCTTTTCAGTGCTCTTCATCTCTATTGCTCCGAAGGCCAAATCCTTAGAAATCCTGAGACTGTGGCCACCCACTCAACTCAAATTCATTCTTGGGAGGTGGGTGTCACTGACTGGACCAACATTTATCGCCCTCATTCCTAATGCCCCAGAGAGCAGTTAAGAGTCCATGGCAGGGAGTTGTAGAGATCTGCAGTGCAGAAAAAGGTCCATCGGCCCATTTAGTCTGTGCTGGTCAAAAGCAACCACCTCACTATTCTGTCATCCCATTTCCCCAGTGCTTGGCCCGTATCCTTGGCATCGCAAGTGCACATCTAAATCCTTCTTCAATGTGATGAAGGGTTCCCCCCACCCTCTGGGTGAAAATGTTTTTCTACACATTCCCTCTAAATCTCGTGCCCCTTTCCTTTAGTCACATGCTCTTTCACACATACTCTTTCAGACACAAGGTTGGTAGAATAGTGGACAGTGAAGAAGGTTATCTGGGAGTGCTGTGAGATGTTGATGAACTGGGCCAGTGGACTGAGGAATGGCAGTTTTAGTTTAATTTCGATAAATGCAAGGTATTGCATTTTGTAAGGTAAACCAGGGCATAACTTACACTATTAATGGTAGAGACTTGGAGGAAGTTATAAAGAGATCTAGGGGTGCAGGTTCATAGCTCCTTGAAAATGGAGTCACAGGTAGACAGGGTAGTGAGTAAGGCTTTTGGATGCTTGATTTCATTCGTTAGAGCATTGACTACAGGAGCTGGGACGTCTTGTTGCAGTTGTACAAGACATTAGTGAGGCCACATGTGGAGTACTGCGTGTGGTTCTGGTCACTACCTGGACTGGAAGGAAAGGTTGGAGAGGTTGGATAGGCTGGGACCTCTTTCCCTGGAGCACAGGAGACTGAGTGGTGACCTTATAGAGGTCTATAAAATCATGCAACACCAGGTTATAGTCCAACAGGTTTAATTGGAAGCACACTAGCTTTCGGAGCGATACTCCTTCATCAGGTGGTAGACCACCTGATGAAGGAGCGTCGCTCTGAAAGCTAGTGTGCTTCCAATTAAATCTGTTGGACTATAACTTGGTGTTGTGTGATTTTTAACTTTGTACACCTCAGTCCAACACCGACATCTCCAAATTATAAAATCATGAGAAGCATAGTTAACGTAAATAGCCGACAGCTTTTCCCCATGGTAGGGGAATCCATTTAAACTGTAGACCTCTATGACTCTATAATAAATATTAATTCTTATTCAGAACAGAAACCTGTCTGTACCTCCTGTTAACATGGATTTAAAAGCGAGATAAATTGGGAAAGTCTGCACTTTTTTTTCGAATCTTGAACTTTTGTGATGACTCTGGGAATCACAGGGTTTGAATTTCTGGACACTACCCCAATAGATGTAGCAGTAGTTCTAAGCTAATGTTACTGTCAGACAAGTCAGATTCCAAATTGAAATCTGGTTTGATAGATTATTAAAAATATATAATGTGACAGCTTTTCATTGAAATGTAAGCTGCCAGGCAGCAGATTTAGAATAAAACAGAAATTTGTTAAGCAAAATAAAGCAAAACAAACATAAAATGCATAAAATGCTATGTAAAAGATTTTGAACACCCAGCAAAACAAATTCTCATCTACTCTGCAACATCATTATTTTACAGTTAATGAAAATCCATATAAATTCTCCTTCACCGTTCAGTCTGTATGTTTGACATATGTTTTTTTGCTCCGTATCTGTTCTGTAGGATTCAATGCTTTTTTCCTTGCATTCTCAGACAGATGAGATATTTGACTTTTCCTGAATTTTTAATAATCTACAGAGTTCTAACCAAACAATTCCGATCTAAAAGTTTTCATAAACTGCAACCCTTACATTGAGGTAGCTTATTCACCTAACTGCTTTGCAAAATCTCCTCTTCTATGAGAGACTGTTCTTGCACCTGATCCCCAGTCACATCTTTGAACAGATTTCAAAAGCTTTTAACTAATTCAAAAAAAAAACTTTCTTACTCTAGCTGCTGCTAAGGTAATCACTTTTTTGTCCCCTGTCATAAATCCCACTGTATAACCTACCATTAACACTCCAGGATGTCATGGAATATTTGTTCTCTGACGCATACTGGTTTAAATTCATGGTTCCAAAGAGACTGATATAGTTAAGTACTAATTGCTTTCACACAAATAGATCAAACCAATGTTTAAAATCCAACTCTCAAAAAATCATATCACGCACCTTTCTACATATGGAAAAGAAATTGGAAAGCATTTTCCTGGCATGCTACAATTGAAATAGAACATAGAAGAATACAGCGCAGTACAGGCCCTTGGGCCCTCGATGTTGCGCCGATCCAAGCCCACCTAAACTACACTAACCCACTATCCTCCATATACCTATCCAATGCCCTCTTAAATGCCCATAAAGAGGGAGAGTCCACCACTGTTACTGGCAGGGCATTCCATGAACTAACAACTCGCTGAGTGAAGAACCTACCCCTAACATCAGTCCTATATCTACCCCCCCTTAATTTAAAGCTATGCCCCCTTGTAATACCCGACTCAATACGCGGGAAAAGGTTCATACTGTCGACCCTATCTAACCCCCTAATCATCTTGTACACCTCAATCAAGTCACCCCTAAACCTTCTTTTCTCTAGTGAAAACAGCCCCAAGTGCCTCAGTCTTTCCTCATACGATTTTCCTTCCATACCAGGCAACATCCTGGTAAACCTCCTCTGCACCCGTTCCAATGCCTCCACATCCTTCCTATAGTATGGCGACCAAAACTGCACACAATATTCCAGATGCGGCCGTACCAGAGTCTTATACAACTGCATCATGACCTCAGGACTCCGGAACTCAATTCCTCTACCAATAAAAGCCAGTACGCCATATGCCTTCCTCACCGCACTATTTACCTGGGTGGCAACTTTCAGAGATCTGTGTACATGGACACCAAGATCCCTCTGCTCATCCACACTACCAAGTATCCGACCATTAGCCCAGTACCCCATCTTTTTGTTATTCTTCCCAAAGTGAATCACCTCGCACTTAGCTACATTGAATTCCATCTGCCACCTTTCTGCCCAGCTCTGCAGCTTCTCTATATCCTGCTGTAACCTGCCACATGCTTCCTCACTGTCAACAACTCCTCCGACTTTCGTATCATCCGCAAACTTGCTCACCCAACCTTCTAACCCCTCTTCCAGGTCATTTATAAAAATGACAAACAGCAATGGTCCCAAAACAGATCCTTGTGGAACACCGCTAGTGACGGCACTCCATGAAGAAACTTTGCCATCAACTACTACCCTCTGTCTTCTTCCATCCAGCCAATTTCTAATCCAAACCTCCAACTCACCCTCAATGCCATATCTCCGTATTTTCTGCAGTAGCCTACCATGGGGAACCTTATCAAACGCCTTACTAAAATCCATATATACCACATCTACCGCTTTCCCCTCATCAACCTCCTTCGTCACCTTTTCAAAGAATTCAATAAGGTTTGTGAGGCACGACTTGCCCTTCACAAAACCATGCTGACTATCCTTGATCACATTATTCCTATCCAGATGTGCATAAATCCTATCCCTTACAATTCTCTCTAAGACTTTGCCCACAACAGAAGTGAGACTCACCGGCCTATAGTTACTAGGGCTATCCCTACTCCCCTTTTTGAACAAGGGAACCACATTTGCTATCCTCCAGTCTTCTGGGACTACTCCTGTAGACAAAGAGGACATAAAAATCAAGGCCAATGGCTCTGCAATCTCCTCCCTTGCTTCCCAGAGAATCCTAGGATAAATGCCATCAGGCCCAGAGGACTTATCTATTTTCACCTTTTCCAGGATTTCCAACACCTCTTCTCTACATACCTCAAAGCCATCCATTCTACTTATTTGTGCCTCAGTATTCTCATCGACAACAATGCCCTGTTCCTGAGTGAATACTGAAGAAAAGTATTCATTCAGTGTCTCCCCAATCTCTTCCGCCTCCACACACAACTTCCCCCTACTATCCTTGACTGGACCTATTCCTACCCTAGTCATTCTTTTATTCCTAACATACCTATAGAAAGCCTTAGGGTTTTCCCTAATCCTATCTACTAAGGACCTTTCATGTCCCCTCCTTGCTGCTTTTAGCTCTCTCTTCAGGTCCTTCCTGGCTACCCTATAACTCTCAATCGCCCCAATTGAACCTTCACGTCTCATCTTGAGATAGGCCGCCCTCTTCCATTTAACAAGGGATTCCAATTCCTTATTAAACCACGGCTCCCTCGCACGACCCTTTCCTTCCTGCCTGACAGGTACATAATTATCAAGGACACTCAGTAGTTGCCCCTTGAACAAGTTCCACATATCATTTACACTCTTGCCTTGGAGTCTACTTTTCCAAGCCACACATCCTAAGTCATGCCTCACCGCATCATAATTTCCCTTACCCCAGCTATAATTCTTGCCCTGTAGTACACACTTATCCCTCTCCATCACGAGTGTAAAAATCACCGAATTATGGTCACTATCCCCAAATCTTGATCTCTGTTCCCAAATTGTGTGGATGCTTGTCATATGCCAAGACTGAGTTTAGTAGATTTTCAATAGATCGTAGCAAGAGTCATGGAAATAAGGAGAGTAAATGAAATTGAGATGAAGCGCATTCGTGAGGTAATTGAATGGCAGATATGCTTGAGCTGAATAGCCTACTGTTGGTCTTATGTAAGTCAATAGGACATAATTTCATCCCTTTTAAATTTTCTTCATGTGCCTATCTAATCATACATTAAGTCATGGGTGTAGTAAGGTGTCAGGCAATGGAATGAATGATAATGTGAGAAGTTAAGCATTGGATTCGCTTGTTAGTTCAGACCGAGATTGAAGATTCAGGAAAAGGTTGTCTTCCCTCTAGGGATGGTAAATAATTTGGACAAATCAGGGAAAGGGAAAGAGTAATTTTTTTGAGAGAGAGCTCTGTTGTAGAATTCAAACAAAATATGGATAGGAAGAAGTTATTTTCTTCAAATTTGGTGAAATTAATCAGAAGTTTATATTGTGTACTCAAAATAAAAATGAACGTGAAATAAATTCTGTATTCTGGTTGTTGTTCCTGCTATGAATGGCAATTGAATCATATAATGGTGTTGTACAGCATGGTGTAAGATTCAAATTCCATTTTCTATCAAATATTAATCAATGTTGGTGTTCTCCTTGTGTTGGAAGCGACGTGTGATACCACTGATCAAGTCTAGCGCACTCTTTGAATAAAAACAAAATTCTTTGACAAGTTAAGTCTTGCTTTGGCTGAAGATAGCTGCACATTATAAACTGACACACCTTTTATGATTTGTTTGACTTATTAAATATGACTTATTTACTTTTCATTTCTGTTCAACTTTGCTCTGAAATTTTTACAGGTAGGTGAGTGTAATAATGTCCCTATTTTTGCTCATGGGAAGCAGTTCATATCACCAATCAGCTGTAAGGATCGTTTAGTTTTGATGAGATTAATCACTGCTATCATTATTATATAATTGGGCAACAAAGGCTAACCTTTGCAGTGGAATGACTATCAATTGTTATATGTTCAGAAACTCTAGTATGAAGCATCCCCATGTATTGACTCAGTCAAGATCTATTAAAACCTTCACCAGATATATGGCAGTTAAACTTTGGTATTTTGTAATTTTGCTTGAATATTTCTTCCAGTTGGTTGAAAAATGAGCAGTCTTGCCAGCTATCCTGTCAAGCCACTGTGGGAACTAATTTGGAGTGATGACTTGGTATTTATAGCTGGACAATTTTGAAGTTAAAGAACACTGCAGATACCATACCAAGCTTTCTGGGAAAGATTAAAAATCAGTTAATTAAGAACTATGGGAATATATTTTCATAAGATGATTGCTTTTGAATCAGACACATTGGACTGTGGTGCTGGTCTTTTAACGTACAAATACTAACTTGAGAATCCTTATTAGTCTTTTTCTCAGCAGATCTGGCAGCCTCTGTGAAGAGAAAGCAGAGTTAACATTTTGAGTCCAGTGACTTTTCTTCAGAAGTTCTGAATAAGGGTTACTGGACCCAAAACTTTAACTCTGCTTTCTCTGCAGATGCTGTAGACCTGCTGGGTTTTTCCAACATTTTCTGTTTATGATTCTGATTTCCAGCATCCACAGTTCTTTGGTTTTTATTTTGTTATTTTTTACCTCATCTTGGTTGTACTCAGGACTGGATTTGACCAGTGCAAAGCCCAAATGCACAATGGGGATACAGCCAAATTAAATATATTTATTTACCAAACTATTTACCAAATTAACTGTGACTGTGCTGAGTTCCCAATGATAAAATTTCTGCAAATAGCTGCAAATTGAGGAGTGATAGATTTAAGACAGTTGTCAGAGGCAGGTTCTTTAATCAGAGTGGGAAGGGCATGAATGCCCTGCCTGCCAATGTAGTTAACTCGGCCACATTTGGGGCATTTAAACAGTCCTTGGATAAGCGTATAGATGATGATGGGATAGTGTCGGGGGATGGGCTTAGATTAGTTCACAAGTCGGTGCAACATTGAGGGCCGAAGGGCCTGTTCTGCGCTGTATTGTTCTGTGTTCTAAAATATTTTCTAGAATGCCCTCTACTACCAGAGCTGTGTAACTTTGAAGATCTGTCAGTCTTCAGCTCTCAAAACCAGAGCAAGCTTAGAACAATAGTGAGGGACTGTGTAGTGACACGACAAATAGAAGGAAGTTGCACCAGATAGTGTATGTTCTAGATTAATGCTGAAAGCTTTCCAAAGAGGGAATTTAAAGTTCATTTTTCTAAATTCTTGCACATAGTTGATTGTGGCTTACTCATATGTAGAAAGAAAGAAAGAATTAGCATCCATCACAAAGCTGGAACATTCAGGTTTTACAGGCAATTGTAATTATTTAAGGTGTATTTGTAAGAAAAGTGGCAGTCAAGTTAGTTGGGAGATAAATAATGGCCAGGACACCAGGAAGAGAACTTCCTTCTTGTTTTAAGGAGCATATAAAATCTAATACATCTAGGTGAGACAATAATAAAAAATTAATTTAACATTTCACCTGAAGTATGACACCTTTCTACAACACTGAAGTATGAGCCTAGATTTTTGAACTAGGATTTGAACTCATTGCTGGATCAAAGGTGACAGTGCTGCCACTTGGCTATAAATGGTAAATAAACATAAAGAACTTAATCATTTTATGTGGGTACCAGATTATAATATTGGACCTAAATGTAAACACTTCATGATTAGCCACCCTTGTATATGAATTTGCTTACTTTGGCAGTGGAGTTTAATTTAGCCTGAAATATTAACATTCAACTCCTGAGCTGATTTATTCTTAATCTTCTGATTTTAGGTAATTGCAGTCTTTTACTTACCATTATATCTGTGCATCCCTTAATGTCAGTCAACTGCTTTGTTGATTTCTAGACTTCACCCCTTCATTGACTGAAGGAGAACATATGATTCTGAAAATACGAAAAATATATTTGTATGGTGGTTTCAACATTGGAATTTTCCTTCATCAGCCAATCAAGACTTTCACTGGCTGAGATGTAAAGTTTTTATGTTCAGCACCACTTCTCTGTGTTGGGAAGGGAAATGCTGCATTTTGGCTGCCATTAGTTCGTTCATTTCACTGCAATTACTCACACAAAGGCCAGATTCCTTCATTTGCAGTGGGTGTTTCACTCATTTGCTGAAAATGTGACAAGGCACTCAAACCAACTCTTTAGAATAAGGCCCACTGTAAATTCCAATCAGGTGATTTGGAGGGAAAGAGTGAGCCCTTTTTCCCAAAATCAGAACCATGGAGTGAAAATCATGGGAGAGCTGCTGACCCGTCAAAGGATAACCAGGATCTATTTTTTTGAGCAGAAACATGATTCTAGGGTTGGGGTTGTGGGTATAGTGAGGTCAGAAGTTAGGTCAGGGTGCGTTGAGTCTCAGTGACCATCCCATATCTAGCCCATCGTTGTACAAAACTTAGTTTGGATTGAATGGATCCCCCCTCGCCTAACCACCTCCACGCTTTCACCTGTCAACCAGCCTGCAATGGTTTAATAATCAGCTGAGTGAACTTTATTGTCCATTCTTGAGCTGTGATAATTGCAGCCCAGGTGTGAATAGCCCTTACTTTGTCCTGAGTGATCATTAATTGACAACTTAACAGATTCATTTGGTGGTAGAGTGGGAAGTTTGAGTTCAGTGGTACCTGGACAAAACTTATTTCAGGAACGTAATCAAGGTGGGAAGGTAGAGAATTTTTTAGGACAGTATCACTGTCTAATTAAGTTGTTTTCCAGCATTGAGAATTGCTGTTGCATGGAAGATTCTTCCTGAATATTTAGTTTTCCTCTGCTTAGCTGACATGAAGCACTCTTCAAGTAGCGCTTGAATCTTACATTTTTGCATCTCCAATTGTGGAAAGGTGCATGAAGGTATGCTATTTTTATTTTCTTAATGGTCTGGAAGAATTGGAAGAAAACAAATGAAAATTGTTTTGGGAGAAATTAATTGTGTTTGCATGCTATATTTGGGACAGTAATCATCTCAGAGTGTTAATGGATAGTGATACTATAAACAAGATTGCTATTGGTGAAGTAATGAAATTCAAGGATATGGAAGAAGGCACATTTTGTTTCTACAAAGTAAAGGCTTGCATTACTGCTTTGTTTACATCAGATTTTAGCCATACCATTGAGCTCTTCGTTCCATTCTTAAGCTTTAATCTCTATTTTATTGAGTTGCACCTTTTAATACTTTTAGAAAAGAAACATAATAGTTTAATTGTGACCTCTAGTTAAAAGAATTTGGGTGTTAATTGACACAGTTTAACCTTGATTAATGCTAGAGATGCTTTGTTGAAAATGGAGAACATATTTTTAAGTGAAAATGCTTTCATTATTGAAATTCAAGAATGATTAAAAATGCTGTACATTATTATCACATATTGGCCATTACTTTTGAAAGTAAACTCTTGAGTTGACTTTTATAATAAAGCCAATATAAATTAGTCTGGTTTACTTACTGTACAATTAAATTCTTATTAGACTTGGATTTTCCAGCACTTTAACCTATATTGTAGGAAAATCTTCCAAGCTTCAGTTTCTGTATTTCCCTAATTATCATATGTTTTCTGTATGCTGCTATGTCACCTCAGGAAGCTAATCAACCTGATTGTCCAAACGTGTCCCTTTTTTTCCATGGGGACTTGCTTCTTTTGATACATTTAGAAATCCACTAAAATAGAAATGAGTTTGTCCTAGTTCTTGTTTGACTTTTACTTGTAGTTCATTTATGTGTGTCTGTCTCTGTTTGTGTGACTTATATTCTTTGATATCTAACCTTTCAATTTCTATTTGTCAAAGAAGCAGTTCCCAATTTGACCTTGATTATCTCATTTTAAAAAAATGAAATCAGACAACTTCCAATGTTTGTCATCATAATTTCAGCATAGAAGGAGAATTTTTGGCCCATCGAGTAACATCTGCTTTTCTGGGGAAGTACTTGCCTTGAGCTTGTGGTTGTCACACAATTCCAGTTTTGTAAAGGGAAATCTAGTTACATTGGAAATAATAGTTGCTAGTATGTATACTATCAAGCTTTTGGTGTAGTTATGTCATCAGTACATTGTACTGCTTACTGCAATGAGATGATTAACAAACTTGGTAGGAGAGTTCTAGGAAAGGAGTAAGAGAAAAGATGAGAAAGTATAGGCCGATTAGCCTGACCTTGGTTATTGGTAAGATTTTGGAATCCATTGTGAAGGATGAGATTTCTGAATACTTGGAAGTGCGTGGTAAAATAGGGCAGAATCAGTATGGTTTCATCAAGGGGAGGTCATGCCTAACGAACCTGTTAGAATTCTTTGATGAGGTAACAAGCAGATTTAGATCAAGAGGGGCCAATGGCTGTTATCTATCTGGACTTCCAGATGGCCTTTGATAAAGTGCTGCACAGAAAGCTGCTGAGTAAGATAAGGGCCCATGCTGTGAGAGGCAAGGTACCAGCATGCATAGAAGATTTCCTGTCCGGCAGAGGGCAGAGAGTAGGGATAAAAGGGTCCTTCTCAGGATGGAAGGTAGTGACTAGTGGTGTTCTAAAGGGTCAGTGTTGGGATCACAACTTTTCACTTTATACATTAATGATCTGGATGAAGGAACTGACAGTATTCTGGCAAGTTTGCAGATGATGCAAAGATAGGTGGACGGGCAGGTAGTTTTGAGGAGGTGGGGAGGCTGAAGAAAGATTTGGACAGGTTAGGAGAGTGGGCAAAGAAGTGGCAGATGGAATACAATACGAGAATGTGAGAGGTCATGTATTTTGATAGGAAGAACAGGAGCCTTAGTCCAGGTTTCTCTTAAGGTAGAACTGCACAGCAGGTCAGGTAGCATCTAGGGAACAGAAGATTCGACGTTTCGGGCACATGCCCTTCTTCAGGAATGAGCAGAGAGTGTTCAGCAGGAGAAGATAAAAGGTAGGGAGGAGGGACTTGGAGGAGGGGCGTTGGAAATGTGATAGGTGGAAAGAGGTCAAGGTGAGGGTGATAGGTCGGAGTAGGGTGGAGGCGGAGAGGTCAAGAAGAAGACTGCAGGTCAGGAAGGCGGTGCCGGGCTGGAGGGATCCGGCTGAGACAAGGTGGGGGGAGGGGGTATGAAGAAACTGGATTGGGGAGACAGGCCGCCTACTTGCGGAGCGATTCAGAGAGCACCTCTGGGCCACCCGGATGAACCAACCCAATCACCCTGTAGCACAGCATTTCAACTCCCCCTCCCACTCCACCGAGGATATGCAGGTCATTGGACTCATCCACCGCCAAACCACAACAACGCGACGGTCGGAGGAGGAGCGTCTTATCTTCCGACTGGGAACCCTCCAACCACAGGGGATGAACTTGGACTTCACCAGTTTCTTCATCCCCCCTCCCCCCACCTTGTCTCAGCCGGATCCCTCCAGCCCGGCACCGCCTTCCTGACCTGCAGTCTTCTTCTTGACCTCTCCGCCTCCACCCTACTCCGACCTATCACCCTCACCTTGACCTCTTTCCACCTATCACATTTCCAACGCCCCTCCTCCAAGTCCCTCCTCCCTACCTTTTATCTTCTCCTGCTGAACACTCTCTGCTCATTCCTGAAGAAGGGCATGTGCCCGAAACGTCGAATCTTCTGTTCCTTGGATGCTGCCTGACCTGCTGTGCTGTTCCAGCAATAAAGTTTCAGCTTTGATCTCCAGCGTCTGCAGACCTCACTTTCTCCTTCTCTTAAGGTAAACTTGCAAGTTGAATTGGGATGGCACAGATCATGTTGTCATTCATCTTGAGAAAACTAGAATTTAAAAAAAGCAGGGATGTACTTCTGAGGCTTCATAAAGCTGTGATCAGATCACATTTAGAGTATTGTGAGTAATTTTGGTTTCCACTCCTCAGGAAGGTTAAACTGACCCTGGAGCCGGTGCAGAGGAGGTTCACGAGAATGATCCCAGGAATTAAAGGCCTAATATATGAGGAACATTTGAGGGCTCTGGGACTAAACTTGATGGAGGTTAGAAGGATGATTGGGGGGGGATCTAATTGAAATTTACAGAATACTGAATGGCCTGGACAGAATAGATGCTGGGAAGATGTTTACATTTGCAGGAGAGACTGGTGTTATGAACCGGGCCAGATCCCCTCAAAACATTTCAAGAAGGTAGCCCAGACGCTAGCATTTCTAGTTGTTTTAGGCAAATGTTAAGGTGGATATCCCAGGAGTGATGCAGCTGGTCAAAGCACTTGCCTTCAAGTAAAACAGAACTTATTTACATCCCACCAAATGAAACACAAACAGAAGAAAACAGAATTTAGACTAACAACGATTTGAGAACCTGACCGACACAATCTAACTTAAAGAGCTGTTCCGACTTCCTCAATATCCCATAAACACACTCCTTGACAAAAAAGTAAATTCATACACAGGTTCTTACAGGGGAGAGAGAGAGAGAGAGAGAGAGAGAGAGAGGATCAGCTAAAGAACATCTGAAACATGGAACTTTTTTTTCCCCAACTAAAACTAAACCAAATTAGAAAAATCCCTGAACTGGAAGAACTGGTTACTCCCCTTTCATTGTACAAGTGTTTTTTAAATTAGAAAACCCTAAAGGCCTCCTCTGATTGTTCACTTAGGCAGCATCTGTTAGCCATCATTAAAATAGCCATTCAGATAAAACAGCACCTCTGCTTTTACAGACTCTTTCAGAAATAAAGGGCAAAATAAACTTGTTAAAGGGGCAGCATCATCGCATTACGACCTGAGGGCACAACCTGAGAGTGAAGGGAAGACCCTTTAGAATGGCGATTAGGAGAATCTTCAGCCAGAGAGTGGTGAATCTGTGGAACTTATAGCCACAGAAGGCTGTGGTGGCCAGGTCATTAAGTATATTTAAAACAGAGGTAGATAGGATTTTCATTGTCAAGGGGACCAAAAGTTATGGGAGAAAACTGGAGAATGGGGTTGAGGAACTTATCAGCTATGATTGAATGGCAGACTCGATGGACTGAATGACTTAATTTCCGCTCCTATGTCTTATGGTCTTATTTTCTCCAGATGTGCTATGTTTTGCAGTGAACTAAAATTTCATTTGTACAGTGTATGTCCTTTTTGATTATGTTAATTTGGGCTATTGACTTGAAGCTTCTGGATGAATTTAATGCATCTGACACCATTGGGTGGATGGTGCTTGATTAATGAACTTGCCTTACTGCTGTATCTGTTCAGATGACAGCTGTTGCCACACCAGAATTGTATAGGTTTCCTTAATCATTTATCTGTCCGTTTTAGAGAATAGAACTTTATCATAAAATCCCAACAGTGTGGAAACAGGCCATTTGGCCCAACACCGACCGTCCAGAGAGTAATCCACCCAGACTCATCCCCCTACCCTATTAATGTATATTTCCCCTGACCTACACATGGGCAATTTAGCAAGGCCAAATAAGCTAACCTGCACATCTTTGGACTACAGGAGGAAACCCACGCAGACGTGGAGACATAGTCAGTCACCTGAGGCTGGAATTGAACCTGGGTCCCTAGTGCTGCAAGGTAGCAGTGCTAACCACTGAGCCACTGTGCTGTCCCAGTTTCAATCCTTACTACCTGTTTTCTATGACCTTGACTTGGTTTTAAATTGACAGATTAGTCAGAATGTTACAAGAAAATTTAAAAAGCTTTTAAAATAGAAACTGTTGCGGTTAAAAAATGTTTCATGTAGCTGCTGAATGTTATGAGTTTTGTAGGGCAGTCTGTGAGAAGCCTTGGCAAAAGGATGTTACAACTTTAAGGTTGTATATGCTGTCTCAAATATTCAAACACTTCTGATGGTTCATAACAAAATTTTCAGAAAGCCTTTTTAATCTGCAACCATGGTGGTATACATGTGGACTAAGTTGTCTTGCTATTCAGTTTTTCCGATTTAAAATGGAACTTTAATTTCAATTACAAATTTCAATTCAATAAATTTAATGTTGCAAAATACTGTAAATATTGGAAATATGAAACAAACACAGTACTGGAGAAACACAGTCTGGCAGCATCTGTGAAGAGAGAAACCGAATTAATGTTTTGAATCCAGAATGACTCCTCTTCACAAGCCTAATATTGATCTTGCTTGCAGTGTGGGAATAGGAGCAAATCATAATCTTGAGAAATAATTTATAATCTGGGCAAAACCGAAATGAGTGTGGATAGAATATGGTTTTGATTCTATTATTTAAGAGTACTATTAATTATAGCATGTATTATATGCACAGCTGTCCAAGCTGTTTCTTTTTAGTAGTCGCCATAATCTGACAATTGTCTTTTCTCTTGTAAGTGTGACGTTGAACACCATGCATTCTAATGAACATCATCTAATGGTTGAAATTCTCTTCTTCCAGGTTGATCAGAAATTCCATATCATTAAATAAAGTGATAAACAGTAGCTTTGAGTTTGTGATAAAACCTATTTATTATGGGCTGCAACACAATAGTGAAGCAGGACAGGCCTATGACATGTGATATGAAAGATTTCTTGGCAATAGGCTTTGATATTGTTGCCACTTTTTTTTTGTACTTACTCTATCATTCGCATTGTGCATTTTGTAGATAGATTTTTATTGATCCTTTCCCTAAAACTGGTCTTTTCAGGTTTGGTGTTGTGTGCTGGTTTATCTTGCTAGCTGACAAATTTAAGTATCGTTTTGATTAAATATGATCCCTATATCTATTGTCCATTTGAACATTTGTTTGGTGAAATTACCCATGACTGTGCTTCATATGCAGTACATTTTAAAAGAGGTTGGTGGATTATTACAAAAATGCCTGAATGGTTTCATCACAAATGTGAAGAAGTTACATGATTAGATTCCCTACAGTGTGGAAACAGGCCCTTCGGCCCAACCAGTCCACACTGACCCTCTGAAGAGTTACACACCCAGACCCATTTCCCTCTGACTAATACACCTAACACTATGGGCAATTCAGCATGGCCAATCCACCTGACCCGCACATCTTTGGACTGTGGGAGGAAACCCACACAGACACAGAGAGAATGTGCAAACTCCACACAGACAATCACCTGAGGTTGGAACCAAACTTGGACACTGGTGCTGTGAGGCAGCAGTGCTAACCACTGAACCACCGTGCCACCTGTGACTTGAGAGTTTACTCAAATGTGTTATAAACCAGATCTTGTGATTGCTGTTTTTCCTACAGAAATTAACATTCTTTAATTCTGGGTTACAGTTGATGGTGCTGTTAACTTGTGAAATTATTGCAACTGTTTCTATGTTTGCTTTCTTAGCATTATTGTTTTTTCTGTGTTTGCTTCTACAGTTTTATAATTAACTTTATTAGAGTTTGTCATTGAACACCAGAATAGTAACGCGAATTGGCCTGCTTTTATAGGTAAAGCCAACGTGGCTGCAGTTTCTTTTGGTGATGGAAAATCATTTTTACTATACTGCATCCCATGTCATGTCCCTGACCTTGTCAACAGGAACCTGGGAAGTCTACAGGGGTGTAGAAGCCTCATCCTTTGCAATTGTCCAGCGGGTTTGAAGTTCTTTCAGGTGGATAAGTTAACTGACCATGTGATACAAGAAACCATTTGAGTGGGGGAAGCAAAAAGGAAGGTAGTGTGGTATGAGAGAGAATAGCGAGATGCATTGACACTGTTCTCTGTAGCAAAGAATTAGAGTCCTGAAGGCTGTGTTGTCTACTCAGTGACAGGGTTCAGGACATCTGCACAAGGCTGGAAAAGTGGGTGGAAAGGGATCCAGTCATGTAGGTATCAATTACACAGGCAGGGCAAGGAAAGAGGTTCTGCATAAGTCAGTGTGAGAAATTAGGCACCAAATTTAAAATCAGAACTTCAGAGGTGATCTTTAGTTTATACTTCATCCATGATCAAATTGGCATGAGGTAAATAAAATTAGGAAAATGAATGTTTGGATTTCAGTTCCTGGGGCATTGGCTTTAGTACTGAGGAAAGTGAGATCTGTGCTGTAGGGACAGTATACACTTGAAACGTGCTGAGTTTGGTGTTTTGGTGAGCTACATAATTAAGAAAGTAGAATCTTGTAAACAATAAATGTTTTAGTCATCCTGTTTGGACATGTTATGACATATCTCCAGAACAGATGTGACTTGAACAGTAACCTTCTAGCCCAAATGTAGGGACACTAACACACCATTGCACCAAATGGGCTCTGCTTTTAAGCGAGGTACTGGGAGCAAGGGATCAAATTTGTAAATATGGTAAATCAAAGAGGAAAGGCAGGATAAAGGAGAAAAGCATTACAATGGGAAATGATAGACAATGACCGGAAGGGACAGAGAACTAATCCAGCAATGAATCAAAAGATAAGGCTAGAAGTTATAAACATAAATACAAAACTGAAGGTTTTTGAATGTGGATGCACATAGCATTCAAACCAAAACATAAACCGATAGCATAAATGGAAATAAATAGGTATGATGACAGATTGGCAGTACCTGAATATTGAGGCAACTGGAAGCTAAGAAAAAGTAGAGAACTTGCTCTGTTAACTAATGATGATTTTAACACCATAGAGAGAGATGACCTAAGTTCAGGAAACCACTATGCAGAAGCAGTTTGGGTAGAAATCAGAAATGATTGAGGCAAGAAGTCATTTCTGTGAGAGGTGAACAGGCCTTCTAACAGTACCCGCACAGAAAGGGGTATTTTGATCTACATATAAACTGGAAAAAAATCAGATGGGCAATGTTCTATATCATTCAACGTTCTATAAAAAATTACCAGGAGATGCAGAAAATCCTTCACAAAATTAAACTTTAATCTTGCAAAATCAAAGCTGTGGGAGCCAGCAAAATGTTTTCCCTGACTCCCCCCAAACTCTTTGTTCTCCTCTAGTTTATACAATTTGTTGTTCCCGCGCTTATTGGATAACATTAGCATAGCCAATTGTGCTGGCTTGCTTTGTCTTTCTAAACTAATCATCGCCTGTCACACTGGTTCCCTCCCTCACACTTAACCTATTACATTACAACACCATCATCTTCAGCATTAGCTCTTCTCCCAGTGATTTAACTAACCTATCACAATGCACTACTATTATCTGTTACTGGAGCACTGTAACATGATCCTGGGCATACACTGTAACACCAAGTTAACTACATAATTGCCAGAATAACCTCCAAAGCAAAAGGTAACCTAGACCAGTCAAAGAATGTTTTTCAGAGAGTTTTTTAGAACAGTGCATTCTGGGGCTCACCAGAAAACAGGCCATACAAAACCCGGTATTATGCAATAACATAGGATTAATTAATGACTTTGTAGCGAAGGTGATCCTAGATATTAGTGACAATGATATGATTCAGTTTGAAGAAGGGAGCAGTGGATCTAGGAATATTAAACTAAAAAAAGGCAATCAAAAGATCGTGAAAACAGACTTGTCTAAAGTGAACTGACAAGTTTAAGGGATAGTTCAAAACAATTAGAATGGCAGACATTAAGGGGATATTTCATAAGGCAGAGGAGCAGAAATTAGGCCATTCAACCCATCATGTCTGCGCCACTGATAAGTTTCTCAACCCAATTTTCCCACTTTCTCCCAATAACTCTTGATCCCCTTGATACTCAAGAACCTGTCTATCTCAGTCTTAAGTATACTCCGTGACCTGGCCTCCACAGCCATTTGTGGCAATGAAATCCATAGATTCACCACTCTCTGGTTGAAGAAGTGTTTCCTTTTCTCCATTCTAAAAGATCTTCCCTTTTTACTCTAAGGCTATGCTCTCGACTATATTCCATACTTAATCCTTTCAACAAGGAAATAAAATTATAAGGGGAATACCCATCATCTGTTTTTAACCAAAAAAGTTAAAAAATAGTATCAAACTTAAAACAAAACCTTTAATTGTACAAAGATGAATGGCAGGTCAAAAAATTGGGCACTGTGCACAAAAACAGCAAACATTAACTACAATCAGAAAGCTAGCTAGAAATATAGACGTAGTAAGAGTTTTATAGACATCTAAAAATCGTTAACAAATTGAGTGTTATTCGTATAGAAAGTGAGTTTGGGAAATGTAAAACAAGGAGTTAGCAATTGAATCAAACACATTAGTATGGGTCTTCACTATGGTGGTTACTAATAACATCCTAGAAAGAGCTATAAATTAGCAAATGGAAGGAGTGGAGGAACTGGAGTAAATTACAATTCAAGGCAGTGGGACTGAGCAAATTGTTGGAGCTGTGGGCGGATAAGTCCCCAGCTCCTGAAGTACTCCACCTGGAGTCTCCAAAGAAGCTGCTAATGAGAAAGTTGATACATTGGTTCTAATTTTCCAAAATTCCCTTGATTTGGGGAATGTTCTTGTAGATGGGAATATACTCCTTTCATTCAAAAAGGGAGGAAGAAAACTGGAAACTATCGGCCAATTAGCGTAGCATTTGTCACAAGGAAGATGTTAGAAGCTATTATTAAATACAATATAACTAGGCTCATCAAGATAATCAGGCAGAGTCAACATGATTTAGTGAAAGGGAAGTTGATTTATCAAGTTAACCAACTTGTAAGAAGTGGCATGTGCGGTGGGTAAAGGGGAACCAGTTGATGTGCTGTATTCTGATTTCCAGAACATATTTGATAAGGTGCCACATTGAAGTTTTTTGTAGAAAATAAGACTTCATGGTGCAGTTGTAACATATTGGTATAGATAGAAGATTGGCTAGTTAGTAGGAAACAGAACAAGCAAAAGCTAATCAGTTTCTGGTTGTCAAGGTGTAACAAGTTTGTCCCACAGGAATCAATGCTGGGCCTTAACATTCTACAATTTATATAAATAACTTGGATGAAGGGACCAAGTATGGTTGCTAAATTTGCTGACACAAATCTGGGTAGGAAATTAAGTTGTGAAGAGGAATATAGAAGTTATGTGAGTGAGCAAAGATCTGACACTTGGAGTACAATGTAGAAGCTGTGAAATTGTCCATTTGGTAGGAAGAAGAAAAACAATTATTTTATCTAAAGAGTGAAGGACTGTAAAGCTCTGGGATGCAGAGAAATGTGTGTGCTAATGTATGAATCACAGAAGGTCAAAATGCAGGCATAGTAAATAATTAGGAATGCTGATAAAATGTCATTATTTATTACAAGGGGAATTGAATACGAAAGTAGTGAGATTATTCTTCAACTATATAGGACATCGAAGATGCTACAACTAGAGTTTTGTGTAATATAAGGAAGGATGTAAACTCATTGAAGGTAATTCTGAGAAGGTTTACTGGAATAATAGCTGGGATGATTAAGTTTTTATAACACTGGACAAACTAGGTTTGTATCAGCTAGAGTTTGGAGGTGTAAGAGGTGACTTGATTGAAATATACAGTATGTTGAGGGGTCTTGACAGGATGCATGTGGAGAAAAAGCTTCTTCATGGCAGATGTTAGAGGTAGAGGTTAACACTTTTTTTTTTAAAAAAAGAGGGTCACCTTTTTAAGAAACATGTAAACATGTTTTCTCACAACGAGTCAGGAACCTTTTGAAATTTGCTTTCTCAAAAAGCAGTGGAGCAGATTCTTTGATTCTCCTTTAAAGCCAGAAGTTGACAGATTCTTGATAAGCAAGGGGGTAAAAGTTCATCATTGATTGAAAGGAATGTGGAGTGATCCAATTAATCATATTCTTTTGTGGCATCGTGGAGCAAGCACGAGGTGCCAAGTGACCTGTTCCTTCTAATTCATATACGGTTTCTTGCATGTTATTGGTGACTCGTGTAGTTACTTGTTTGCCACCCCAGTCATGTGAAGGATGTCATGGGATGTGGTAAAGTTCTTGGGAGATAGACCTCCTTAATGTTCAATTCCATTAAGAGTGGCAAGGAAATTACACAGACAGTGTCCTCACCTGGTGGGTGGTCATTTTGGGGATATTGGTTGAGACACCATGTCAGGGATGTATGTGCAGGCTTGTTTTGCTCAATTCCACTTCTCTGCAGGGACCTATTGCAGTTGCATGTGTAGGATAGAGAAGAGGCACATTGAGCTTATTTATTTGAGATGGAACTCTGAGGCAGCAGCTTGAAGGTGTTAGGGAGTCAGCAATGATTTGATTATTTCATTGAGTTTCCAATTCACAGGGCTAGTTTCCATTGGAGCATTTACCTATCAGACAACACGGAGAGAAAAAGTATAAAGATCAGCACTTGTGCTCAGCTGCAGCTAATGCTTAAGCAATTGCTGTAATCTATCAGTACTTGTAACCAACATAGTAGTTGAATGTGGTGGGCATTTCATTGGTCTGATACTCCTTTGATCTGCTTACTTGTGTGGTGGACCCATCTATAGACCAAGGAATGTACTGATCATGGGAAATATTTCCTCTTCTGACAGGTAATGAAGGTCTGTTCCTGATGCAGAATTAAACCCACCTCTGCCTCTTTAAAGAAAACTTGGCCCTTCATCTTTAAATGCTTCTGAGGCCCTTGCTTCAAGCCCCTTTGAAATCTCATCCAACATTCTGTTGCTCTCGACCTTCCAACTTTGGTCTTTGTATGTTCTCTATGCTGCAACATCGGCTGTCAGAGTTTTCAGCCTCTCAATCCTACTGAATAATTAAACTGTTGCCATGTCTCCTCACCCTGTGTTTTTCTTTAAAAACCCTCAAAATCCATCTTTTAGTTGCACCTCTTAATTACTCTTCCTGTATCCCTATCTAGTTTTAAAAAAAAAACTTTGAAACTGTTTCTACATTTAAGGCATTCATAGATGCTATGAGTGTACTTCATCAAAATTGTGATTAAAATAAAGCTGGTTCAAGCTTCAAGTATAAAGCAGAGTTGTTTGAATGGCAGCTGTGTATTCTGAGCTTGGTATTCAGACTTTTGCCTGTTGTCTCATCAGCATCCACTTGCCAAATGCTAAGCTGACTTTTGTGATTCTGTTGATGCTTTCATATTGATATAGACTTTGTTAGGCAGGGTGCTGCCCAAATAGGTGAATCTGACTACAGCTTCAAGTGTGTGATCGCTGTTTATGAAGCTGGGCAAATGTATTCCTTGACTATATAGTTTTGAGAAGTATACAGAAGTGGGTACTGCAGATGCTGGAAATCAGTGAGTGATAGCAATTGTATGCAAACTATTGCAAGTTTTCTTTCTCTAGTATTTGGCTAAAAGAATGGCAACTATGAACTTGCATTTCTCCACTCCACAAGCTTATTTAAAACCTAAATCGTGACTTTGATACTCATATTTGCATTATTATTGAATGTTGCAAGTGAAAAAGTTAAAGATTTTCCTTGCTTCAAAAAAAGAGGTGAAAAATATTAAGTAACAAACAATACTGTGCACTGCTTATAGATGCTGCATAAAATGATGCAAAAGTTACCCATGTCTATGTATCTTTCATTGTAAAGTTAAAACAATTTAAGGTCAAGAGTTGAGACCTGAATTCAAACTTAGTTTTGTCCTTTGTGCCTCTTATGTGGAGGCCTTCAGTGTTTGAAAGAATTACGTTGACATGACTTCACATGCACTTACTGGAAGTTAGATGGTACAACTAATTGTACTTGGAACAGCTGAGTATGCATATTACATGTACACATGTGAAATCTACTCATGCAAAATCCTCTCCTTCAATGATTCGCACCATATCCATCCACTCTGCCACAAATGCTCAGCAGCAGCATTTTGTACTAACTTCAAGCTGCACTGCAGAAATTCGAAGATCCTTCGATGCCTTCCAAAGTCATGACCATTTTCATTTGGAAGGACAAGGGCAGCAGTATGTGGGAACAACATTACCTGCAACTGTCTCCCCTCAGTCAGACACACACACCCTTCTGAATGCCATTGAGAGTCAACCCATAGCAGGTGAACTGCAATGTTCAAGAAGGCAGTTCGCCACTGCCTTCTCAAGGGCAACTACGGATGGGCAAGAAATACTGGCCAGCCAGCAACACCCACATCCCACAAATGAATAATAAAAACAATCCTTTCTGTACACTAAGCTTAATAACTCCCTTCCTATAGAAGGGAGACCAGAATCATATGAAGTAGTTTAAAAGTGACCTCAGTAATGTCCTGTACAGCCACAACATGACGTCCCAACTCCTATATTCAAAGTACTAACCAATGAAGGCAAGCATGCCAAACATTGCCTTCACTACCCTGTCTCCCTGTGATTCCACTTTCAAGGAACTATGCACCTGCACCCCCAGGTATCTTTGTTTTGGCAACACTCCCCAGGGACCTATCATTAAGTATATAAGTCCTGCCCTGGTTTACCTTACCAAAATGCAACACCTCATTTATGCAAATTAAATTCCATCTGCTACTCCTCAGCCTGTTGTACTCTGAAATGATCTTCACTGACCACTACATCGCCTCTTTTGGTGTTATCTGCAAACTTAGTAACCATATCTCTATATTCACATCCAAATAATTTATATAAATGATGAAAAGCAGTGGATCCAGCACCGATTCTTGTGATGCACTGCTGGTCACAAGGCTCCAGTCAGAAAAGTAACTTTCTATCACCACCCTCTGCCTCTTCAAGCGAATTTTTTTTAATCCAATTGGCTAGCTCCCCCTGGATCCAATGTGATCTAACTTTACTAACCAGTCTACCATGCAGAACCTTGTTGAAGGCTACTGAAATCCATGTAGACAATGTCTACCATTCTGCCTTTATCAATCTTCTTTGCCACCTCTTCAAAGGAACTCAATTAAATTATGCATCTCTAATCACAAATGGTATACAGTCAGGAACAATTTTGCCCAAGAGTCCTCAGTATTGACTTTGGACCCCATGAAATGATCTAGCATCATGTCAAATATGGCAAGGAAACATTCTTTGATTTTCACCTACCAGGCCCACCCCCACTTTGACTGATGTATCGTACTCTTGCATGCTGAATGCTGCTTAGAGACAACACTCGAACGGCAAGTGCACGTATTGTACTCTGGGCAGGGGACTTCAATGTCTAACACCAAGGTTGGCTCAGTGGTATTGTGGTTGAGTCCTGAAGGATGTAGTACCTAGGCTGGCTCTACAGTAAGTGATGAGGAAAACACTTACTTGATTTCTGCCTCGCCAGTCAACCTGTTGCTGATGCATCTGCCCATCATAGTATTGATAGAAATGACCAACTGTCAGTCCTTGTGCGGATGAAGTCCCTTCTCCACATTGAGCACTTTCAAATTGCATTCTTTTTACCACTCAAGCACAGTTGCAGCTTTGTGTACCTTTATAAGAAGCATATACAGTAAGATACCAAGACTTTGGTGACAGTCCATCCTAGAAGTGGGCACACCATACTATTTCCCTCTAAGGTGTACACCATCCCGTCTTGGGATAAGATTGCTATTCCTTCACTGTCACTCAGTCAAAACTCTAAAAATCCTTTAACAGTGCTGTGGGTGGACTCTCACCAATAGGCGAAAGTGAGGACTGCAGATGCTGGAGATTATAGCCGAAAATATGGTGCTGGAAAAGCACAGCAGGTCAGGCAACATCCGAGGAGCAGGAGGATCGATGTTTCAGGCGAAAGCTCTTCATCAGGCCCTCCACCAATTGACGGCAGCTCTCCATCACTTTCTGTAAGGCCAATAAGGATCGACAATAAATGTTGGTCCAGCTAATGATGCCCATTTCCTTTGAATGTATCTTAAAAATCGTAATCAGCATTTAGTTTGTTAAAATGTGTTAAGGTACTTCACAGGAGCATAATTGGTAACTGACTTGAAGCCAAAGAAAGGGATATTAAGTAGCTGGATCAAAGTTTGGTTAAATAGAGAGACATTGAGGAAAGATTGCAGGATGGAATTTCAGAAGGAAATGTTAGGGTCTAAATCACAGAAGCCAAGATGGCTGATTTGCGAATGCACAAGTTTATAAGGAATGCCGATCTTTTGAGGGGCTTGTAATGCTGAGGGAAGTTAGATATAGGAAGGAGTGACACTATTGAGGATTTTTAGCATCAGGGATGAGAATTTAAAAATCAAGGTGTCGGTTGACGTGGAGCCAATGCCGGTCAATGAGTATGTGTGTAAAAATGACATTTAGAGACTGGGAAAGAGTACAGGATGGAAAAGGCAAGATAGGAGATCATTAAAATAGTTGACTGTAGAAGTGACAGAATTGAGCTTGACTGATCTAACAATTGGGCATATATGGATGATGTTGTGGACATGGAGGTAGATGACCTTTTATGTTAGAGGAATTGTAGCTGGAGTTTTTTTTTAATATCCAGAAGTATTATTACACACAACTGAATGACTTTTTACCAGTAGCAGTTTCCTCATGATTCTTTTCATCTATTATCCACCACCATTATACCATGTGTTTACAAATTAATCAAATTAAGTGCGCTGCATGGCAAGGGCAGTCAGTTTAGAGTTAATTAGAGCTGTGACTATGAACAATCTAGTTTAATCTGAAACCGTAATCAAGCTATTAAGGGGCATGCAGAGAAAGTGGGAATATGGCCTAGTGATAGAGAATCAGCCATGATCATATTGTATGGTGATGCAGCCTCAAAGGGGCCGAATGGATTACTGTTGCTCCTAGTTTCTAACATAATCATGAATGGGAATAGAATTGGTAATTTGCAGAATGAAGCTGATGATAAAATGTTTTAAATATTTACTTGGAGGTTATAGTCAGCCAGGATTGAATACTAGGCAAATGGTCATCAACAAAGAGTGATTGGATTGAAGGAAGCAGTGTTTAGGTATTGTCATCAGTCAACAGGTGAAATCTGACATGTCATTGCTAGTAAGTGGCAGCATGTAGATGAGAAAAAGTAGGAACAAGGATTGATCCTTCGGGCAGAGCAAAGAGAAACCAACATTTGGGGGAAAGATATGATCTGGGTTGATGCAGGCTGATATTAGAAATAGTTAAAAGAATAAACCTCCTGTGTTTGTTTTTTTCGAGAGTAATTTTCCGCCTTGCCATATCCTTCAAAGTTTATACTCCCACAAATTCTGTATTGCTCAACACAAGGGTATAGTGTTGCTTTAAATATTTTCAGGCTTTATAGAAGTAGCTGCTATGTGTGGCATGCAGTGCAGTTGGCAACAATGCTGAGCCGTGGTATATCATGAAGATAGACTTAGAGAAGCTAGTTCATCTAATGTACTTGATAAAGGACATGGAGTAGATAAAAGTAACTTGACACAAAGCGAAGTTGGAATTCTTGGTCATAGAATGAGCTAAAAATAACCTCAGAGTAGCAGTCACTTCAGCAGCGATGGGAATTTCATGATTACCAGTTTGAATGCTGGAGTTCTTTTATAAAGGCATATTCTCATAAAGCAAGCAATTATGTAGATGGTCATTCTAGATTGTTAAATAATATCAGGCGTAGCCAAATTGGAGAAACGCTTTTTTTTGGACAGGCTGTTGGAGGCAAGTGTGACCTTACCTTTATTTTAGACCATTTTCAGTATTTACTGCTTGTGCTACACTTGTTGATATTGGTGCTATTATGGTTTTAGTTTAGATTTACTTGCTATAAGTTTCATTGAATTTAAAACAAAATACTTTGTATAAGCAAAAGGAATATTCTGCAAAAACTCTTCAAAATATGTCCTACAGGAAAGCGTTTGGATATTTCTTGCATAATGAAGATTAAACTTCACCAAACAAGCTATGTAGTGTTCTCTGAAACTTCACTTGTAAGAGTCAGCCTCATCTCTTTTTATCATTAAAAAAGTTATAAAACCAACAATTGAAATTTGGCAATTTTTAAATTAAAATAGCACATGGTATCCTAGTTTTGCCATTTGCTGTGTAGCCAGTCACACCTTTTTAAATAAGTTCTTCTTTTATCACTTGTCATCAAAATAAACTCATCTTAACTTTCAAACAGTGATGTGACTGAATCATTATTTAAAGAGATTTTTTTCATCAAAATGAAAATATTTTAGCATGTATGAGGGTTTAGGTACTTCTAAGCTGTTTAGTGCATTAATACATCAAGAAAATTGCAGCTCCAATTTGATAAACATGGGTCATTTTCAACTGTGAGTTCTCTATATATCTTGTATGAAAAATGAGTGAGGTAACAGTTTAATTTCTGGGGAACCTTGTGCATCCACTTACGTGTCTGATTCTTTTTTCATGCAGGTTTTTTAATGAGCAGTTTTCTACCTGAAAGTTTTGTTGTGGAAATGAAAATTGGCAGATATATAAAGGGCAACAAATAAATGTTGCCTGACCACACTGTTATCTGTGTGGTAAAGAATCTGCAGATAATTAATGTGAACATCTGACGACTTGATAATGTTACAGAAAAATGACTATTTATGCCAAAGTACTGTGTACCCACTTTCTCTTAGTATATTTTAGTTCATGCAGTTCAGCTGGCATTCTGTCTAGCATCAGTAGATATTAGTTTTAGTTTAAAGCTTTTCAGTTTGTACTCGTACAACTTTTCTGTGCCTCCTTAATTTAAATGCTGTCAAAGAAATGATATAAGTTTGTTGTGCATTGGTGAGGAGTATGATCTTTTGGAAGCAGATTTCTTTTTTAAAGTTCAACTTTTGTTGCAGTAAGTCAGCCTTCAGTTTAATTTTACTTGATAATATGATGCTTTTCCACTCTGTAACAAAAGGAACACTGTAAACTATGCAGTTAATAAATGCAGATTCCTGCTTTATAGTGAATACTTGTATTTAACTCACAATTGCTCTGCCTCATGAAATGAAATCCCTCCTGTGAGGAAAACAAGCATTCTACACAGTACTTGGAATTCCACACGGTACCCTTGTACTTGGCTCAAAATTCTTGTTTTTAAAGGAGCACATTCATATGATCATAAGTTTGGTCTGGAATGTCTTTAGTGACTTGTGGGAACCCTTTGTTGGAGTGGTCAAGGCAGCACAAAGCAGGGAGCCTGCTGAGTTCAAAAGTGAAAAATTGGACCACAGTAAAATGATTGTTCGGTATGAATCTGGATGAAAAGTGTTGATTAGGTTGGAGGTAGCAATTTTTTTGCTCCCAGTAAGCTGTAACCACTACTCGGCATGATGATTATGAACTGAGCAGTTTCTAATATTCCTTATTATGAAGACCAGACAATATTTGTCCTTTCTGCTTAGTGAGGGTATGATTGGTGAAAGTTAGCCAAGAATGTTGTTGCATAATCTATTGGAAGTTAAATAGCTTTGTCAGTTTTTCAGGTTGGGAATAACAGTGTTGGAAATATCCTCTACCGGGATAAATGCTTTATATTTGGGCTGAGCTGGTCTTTGATGAAATACTTCTCATTGAACTTTGCCAACTATTTGTGTCACTGTATTGACTTGATTAATCAAACCTTTGAGTTGTTACATATGTGAAATGTTCATATAGTAGTTTGCATGTACTCGGTGACGTTTTCCCTGTGTCCTTAGTGAATTTACATATGTGGTTTTATGATAGTCTTACTAAGTAACTTGATCTCCACAGTATTCTTAATATTTGGAAAATAAATGGCCTTGGTTTATTTGTAATACTTCCTGACTTGTATTTTGCCTATAGCTTTATCTCCAGTCTTTTTGACTTGCTTTCTGTCTGACTCTTTGCCTTTGTATGGGGCTTGGTGTTTGACTTCATCTGTATGGTCTTCCTCCTCTGCAAACCTCTGAATATTACTTCATTGATCTATTCAGTTAGTATATATTACTTCCTTTGCCAAGGAAGAAGTGGATTAGATCTCTGCTTGAAAACGTGAATCTTTATATCATAATTTGTGAATGATCATTGAAAAACCCTTCAGTTTTATTTTCCCCTTTCCTTTTAACATAAACACTTGTAACCATTTTTCAAAAATGATTGACGGTACAGCTAACCATGGATGGAATGTAGTCTGACTTTGTTTTTGACCTCTTATCCAATTTGGTTTGAGCATAAGATGAGAATCTTATTTACAATTGGAAGACTTTTGTAATCAGGAGATGCCTTTTCTTGTATTAAACCTTTATGAGCAGGGAAGAGATTGTAAACCCACAACTCTGCTCAGATTTGAGAGAAAGGCAGATCTGAGGAAGGAAAATTTTATTTGGGTAGATTTACTTTTATCATGGATTATACATTTTGTGGATTTAATATAATTTTTTACTTCAAGCATGGTAAAATTAAGTCATCAGTTTAAAATATCTCAATTTGGGAATATTTTTATTGGTCACTGTTGTTAGTTGTTGATTCAGATTCTTCAGTGGCTGTTTTCTACTTTTTTTTACTATAAGTATTAGCATAAAAGTTGAAAGCTGACCCTGACTTTTGACAAAAAAATCACCAACCTCAAATTCTACTCTCAGCCAGTGTGGAGAAAAGCAGTTTGTCCCCTTCATGTACTGGCTGGCTTACCTTGGTCATGTGACCTGCATATCTGATGTAAGTTGCCTTTTGTGCACTCTGGGAATCATTAAATCACATCACTTGCGACATTGTGAGAGCGGTATAGCTGAACATCTTGATATTTGGTATTCTAAGAGAGTCAGCTACTGAAAGAAATGGGAAAGGAATGAGTAAATGAAAATCTGCGATTTTGAATGACCGGGAGAGTCAAAATGGTCGTGAATTTTCCACTCCCTGCTGTTATGGAAATGAAGGGAGATCTGAGACAGATATGGGAATTTTTCTACCCTCTACAGCAAAATAATTGATAGTTTCTTTAAAAATCAATTCTGCATTCTGAGTGAATTGGGTTAAAAATCACACAACAACAGGTTATAGTCCAACAGGTTTAATTGGAAGCACTAGCTTTTGGAGCACCGCTCCATCTGATGAAGGAGCGGTGCTGTGAAAGCTAGTGCTTCCAATTAGACCTGTTGGACTATAACCTGGTATTGTGTGATTTTTAACTTTGTACACCCCAGTCCAACACTGGCATTTCCAAATCATGAGTGAATTGGGTCAGTGATCTAGATTATCAGTGCTGGGTAAAGGGTACTGAAACTTAAATTGTTTGGATTTTACTGAGGAGCACCAAAACCAGATAGAAATTTTGGAGACATTCGTATCTAACGTTGATATGGAGTTTAAAAGAATGTTATGTGCTCAACATTAGGTCTTGGGTAAAGAAGGAAGCTATTTAAGTTTGGACTTTTGAATTTCAGCTTGAAAGATCAACTCAGCAGAGAATTGTTTTAGGCATTCAAGATTCTGCTGTGAGAGGACATCTATTGAGAGAGGAGGAACTTGCTTTCAAGAAAGCTATTGACATGTGTAGAAGCATGGAAGTTGTCAATCGTCATCTGGAGTATATTGATCTGAGATCAGGTGAGGTATTACCATAAGATGTAGGAGAAGAAATAGGCCATTCAGCCCATCAAGTTCGCTGTGCCATTCATTGAGATCATGGCTGATCTGATAATCCTCAACTCCACTTTCCTGCATTTTCCCCTTAACCCTTGATTTTCTTAATGATTGACAGATTTTTGTTCTCAACTTTGAATATACGTAACCCAGTCTCTACAGCCTAGCAGAAAATGAAGCTAATGATGAAACCAAATGAACTGTATTGGTCACAGAGTTTTAATCCTATGATGGGTCTGTTTAACTGTGCTGTACTTTAACTGTATGTGGAACAGTGATTTATATTCACCTAGTAGTGAGGATTGATGTATGGTTAATGGAAGTGTAAACGTATAACTTGCTTTTGCGTTGGATGATGGCAACACATTGAGATCACTAAATAGAGTTGTCAATCCACATAACATGGCAGGCATTATATCAGTATTGATCTGGTCTCTAGTGAGATACCTTTTGCAGTAGAGTAAAACTTCTATGCAAAATGAAAAGAAAAGAAACTTGACATTAAGCATAATAAGGAAATTCAGTGAGTCAGGACATGATTGATCTCCTTAACATGATATTTCTCATCAGAATATTAGCTACATATTAATGGCATCAGATGTGCATCAGAGGGAATAAGCAAATTATCGTAAAGTAACTGAGACAATTTACTCACCCTACTTGTCAGAGGTTAACACTTTTTCAGAAAGGATTCTGGTGCATTGAGAATATGACTGAGGATTAATCAGAAATATGAAATCTGTTGGTAAAAAATGTTATCAATGAACAGTTTTATCCTTTTTTAATATAAGCTTTCCATTAGCACATGACTTTAATGAGATTGTTGAACTGAAAGATAGATGACAGAATTTTTTCTGTCTACATTTTCTAGTTTATTTTTTTTTCTCCTTTTCCCTTTAACCCCCACACTACCACCTAACTGCGGTAGTGCTTATTTGTTTTCCCCAGCACCCATGGTGTGTGTGTGCAGGTGTGAGACACAGTGGAAGACACAAAGTGCACGAATCTTTATTCAATTTCCACCACCAGGAAGATAGGAAAACACCCGGGTGGCCAGTGACAAATTTTCTAGTTTATTAACTGCATTTTAGTATTTCTACAATAATTAAGAACAAAAGGGCGATTATAGGCAACATCATGGGGAAATAGATTGGACTTGAGGCACCAGTTAAGTGACAAATTCCCCTCATTCTGAAAATGTCAAGAAATGTTTTTTAGTTGAGTGTGGTGCTGGAAAAATACAGCAGGTCGGGTAGCATCTGAGGAGCAGGAGAATCGGCAGGGGCTTTTTCATCAGGAATGAGGCTGGGAGGCTCTGGGGTGGAGAGATAAATGGGAGGTGGGTGGGGCTGGGGAGAAGGTAGCTGAGAGTTGTTTTTTGTCATGTGGCATCATATACTTAGCTTGCACTATGTAGATGCTCACTGGTTCAGACTTCATTTTGTCAAAGCAGACTCCAGAAAAGATATCTAGCTTTAATATGATAAGGTACATGTGCAGGTAGGCCAGAATGAAAATTACATGACTGAAGGCTGTGTTCACTCTGCATTGAGCAACCTAGGCCCAGGATGTGCCTACTGTTTACTCTGTAATACATATGTGTGTGATATCGATAGCAAAAGGAGTCACGACATGTGTAGCGGTAGAGGCTTGAAGACCAAGATGAGAAGTAGGGCACCAGATATAACTAATCTGGAAGTTCTCAGTAAAGAAAACAGAAGAAAATAAGATTTCTTCTTAAACGGTGAGTATTTAACCTCCTTCTACCTATTGTATTCCCAGCGCCCCTCCCCCAAGTCCCTCCTCCCTCCCTTTTATCTTAGCCTGCTTGGCACACCCCCCTCATTCCTGAAGAAGGGCTTATGCCTGAAACGTCAATTCTCCTGTTCCTTTGGTGCCTGACTTGCTGCGCTTTTCCAGCAACACATTTTAAGCTCTGATCTCCAGCATCTGCAGTCCTCACTTTCTCCTAGTATCTTTGAGCTAGCCAGGTCCCTGCAGCCAGCCAGTTGAGTCAGGGTTGCATTTTTTAAGATTTTGAGGGTGTTGATGCCAATCCTACACAGATCAAAATATCCAAACAGAAGAAAAACAGAATGGTTGCAATTGAGAACAGAGCACAATCCACAGAATAATGTCTAAACAGAAAATAGAAAAATCCTTCTTAACAACAGTGCTGAAGATGCACACGCAGCTGACAGAATGGAGAGCATAGAAAATACATTGCTGTAGGAACTCTCAGGAGTATAATGCTAATAGCAAAGCTACTACAAATCTCTCCATTTCCAAAGTGCTTAGAAAAGGCAAAAGGAGAAAGTGAGGTCTGCAGATGCTGGAGATCAAAGTTGAAACTTTATTGCTGGAACAGCACAGCAGGTCAGGCAGCATCCAGGGAACAGGAGATTCGACGTTTCGGGCACAGGCCCTTCTTCAGGAAGAAGGGCCTGTGCCCGAAACGTCGAATCTCCTGTTCCCTGGATGCTGCCTGACCTGCTGTGCTGTTCCAGCAATAAAGTTTCAACCTAGAAAAGGCAAAAGCATTGCTGAAGGATAGATACCTATTCCTGCAGAATCAACTAGAAGACCAGGGATCTCCCTGTTTGAGTTAAACATTTTTTGAACAAAGAATGCATGTATGTTTCATAAACCAAGTAGTTGCAGAATCAGATAAGCAAGCTGTAAAAATACTGATAGCAGTTAGAAATGAGGGATTGCACTGAATCAATGCTTCTGGTTTATCTGAAGCAAAAATATCCTGCAAAGATTTGCAAAGTGCTAGAAGGTCAGCTTCATACAAGCAGTAAATTTTACTGTCGCATTACCAAAAAATTATATGTTACAGGCACCGGCTATAGGAATCATGATATTGGGTATTCTTTGCTTATGAAGCTATAGGTGGTTGACTTAGTTAGCAAACTCACTAATTACATATCAAAAGGTAAATATTCCATTTTCTGTGCTTCTTCAGCTTTGTGAAGGTTCCTTCCATTGCTTTTTAAAACACACAAACTTTTGTTTATTTTCCTGACTCAAAGTACTTAAAGAAGGTCCTGGCTGACTGCAAAATGGTGGGGGCTGCCTGAGGCAGTTAACAAAGGTGGTGAGAGACTCCAGGAGGATCCAAAGATCCAATCAGTAGATCAGGTTTGTCAATGCTGTACAAGAGCAATGATTGCGAATACTCAGAAACTGAACAGTCAAGAGTGAATTATGGAGTTGTGATTGCCTTGACACCTATTGGATTTCTTGAGCTTCTTTGGTCATGTAGTGAATCAATGCCATTGTAACTGGACAGCAGCACCTGCAAATACTGGGTGCAGTTCTGGCATTGGAGCCAGGATACAAAAGCAAACAAGCTATGTAGTAATTGGATGCTTTTGCACCCACAGTGAAGCTATTGTGCATTCCAAAGTCTATGCAAACCGTGTGGTACAAAAGGATAACAGGACCCACCTATGTAATGTATCTGTGACTCCAGAGGTGCAGCCAAAGCAGAATGCAAACATGCTTTCAACAATGTTAATATAACAAATTACATGGAGGATGCTGGACAGCTGAAAACTTTTCGCTCAATTAATGTAATTTTCTCAATGAAAACTGGCAAGCACTCATTCAAAATCAAGTTTCATATGGGGACTGTTATTAGTGTCCGAACAATCCGAATCCTGAAAGAACCAACCTGGAATTTTGGAATTCAGTGGTAAAAATGACAGCTGTTAAAATAACTGCATACAATGTGTCAGCCATCTCTTGTGTTGGCACATTAACAATGGGTGAATATATTTATGGAAATTTGGCCTAGAAACCATAATTATTTTGCCTGCTAGACATGACAATCAACAGTGGCAGGGACTACCAGCATATATGCCAACTTTGACTATCTACAGTCAGTTCCGAAGAAGGGGATCTGAAATGTCGACTCTACTTTCTCTTCGTGGATACTGCCAGACCTGCTAAGATTCTCCAGCAATTTCTTTCTTTCTTTTTTGTTTCTGACTTCCAGCATGTGCAGTTCTTTGTTTTTTGGCAAGTTTATTTTAGTCACCAATTATTTCTCCACATTTCCAATGAATAAAGAACACTTCAAATTGCATCTGAATAGACAGTGTCATATTGAGACTTGTTTGCTTGTTTTTTGATGCACCTGAAGAAATCTTTTGACAATGATCTGCACTTTACAGGCAGACTTTCAAATCAAACAGTCTCGCCAAGCGATTAGTTTGCATCATTGCCATTTCTCCTGAAATAGAGAACAATGAAACAGGATTTACATGTTACCATGTTAAACTTCAGTTACAGGTTACTGTCACCTACAACGATCATGTTCAAAAGGCAAGTGAGAATGATCTTCCACAACTACCAAATTCTCCAACGTGCGTGTCACACTTCTCAGCATGCAAGAGAGGATGAAGATGATGCATGACTGATGTACACATGCAGAACTACTTCAACTATACGTAGAACAAAATCTCACACCTTACAATGAGAACCTGGTTGCCTACAAATTTATCCAAAGTGTGGATTGAGTCTAGGTCTTGGAAAGTCTTGACACCTGTGATTCCAGCTGATGATAACACTAGACAAGTCAGATTCCAGAATGAAACCTGGCTTGATTAAACAAAAATATTTATTTTAATAATTTGCAATGTCACTCAGTATTGCAACACAGCAGGTCAAGCATATATTTACAGATTATGTCTAATTTATCCTATAGTTTTAGATGTGAGTAAAATAACATCTTTGTTTGTGTTAATATAGTAAAATAGTCAGGTAAACTGAATGTGTACCTCACTTTTGTTATAAGCACATGGAATCACCACTTATCTGTTGACTTTGTAATAGGATGGGTGGCTTTTGTGTTGTAATCTAGAGAAGTAACACATCTTGGGATGGTTAGGTTAAACTCAAGGTTCATTTTTATTAAAGTGGTCCTGGATGCCACTGAAAAACATTTTTTGGAGGAGGCAAGGGGCCATATTTGAAGTTCTAAAAATTAAATATGATTTACCATCACTTGTTTTGCACCCAAAATTATTGGAAACCTAACTGTTAAATATTAAATAACTGTTAACTCTTAAATATTGGCATTTTTTTCTTGATTGTTCTCAGAATGTAGACCTATAATTAGCAACATCTATGCATTATTGACTGACTTTGCTAATCAACAAAAATCAGCAAGCACAATACAGTTCTATTTCCCTTGAATATAATGTTAACAAACTCCTGAATTGAGGATGAAAAGCTTTTCAGTACTACAGTTAATTTTTGAGCATGATATTTGGTATTCTTTGCTTATGAAGCTATAGGTGGTTGACTTAGTTAGCAAACTCACTAATTACATATCAAAAGGTAAATATTCCATTTTCTGTGCTTCTTCAGCTTTGTGAAGGTTCCTTCCATTGCTTTTTAAAACACACAAACTTTTGTTTATTTTCCTGACTCAAAGTACTTAAAGAAGGTCCTGGCTGACTGCAAAATGGTGGGGGCTGCCTGAGGCAGTTAACAAAGGTGTTGTGAGACTCCAGGAGATCCAACTTCACAACGCAGCAAGATGTTATTTCTTTTCGTTAATGTGCCTCCTCTGTATCCTATGATTTTTTTTTTGGTCTCCAACAGCTACAAATTAACTCTGGCAGATCTGAGCCATTTGCTCATCTGGATTCTAGGAAGTTACTTAGGCTCTTGAGCTTGATCTGTTGTTCGTTTTAACTAATTTCTGAGCATCTACCTCAATGTCACTTCCTCATGTTATCTCTACTTCTAAGTTCTCTGGCCTGAGAGCCTCCCCATTCTGAGAATGCTCTTGTGCTTTTCTCACCGTGACCCCATAATCCTCTTTATTGCTCCCTGACTTCTGTTCCCAAATTTTGAGGAATACTGGGGCCCTTAGACCTTATTCCTGTACTGCCAAAATGTGTAATGAAAACAGTACTGGAGAAACTGAGTAGGTCTGGCAGTATCTATGTGGGGAGAAACAGAGCTAACGTTTCAACTCCAAAATAACTTCTTTAGAATTGAAGTGGCTGGGAAAATTATGGTTTCAACTCCAAAATAACTTCTTTAGAATTGAAGTGGCTGGGAAAATTATGGTTTTCATGCTGTTCAAAGTGTGTGGGGAAGGAGGGGAGCAAATTGAACAAATTGTCCAGAGCAAAAGGAGTGTTATTGGTATTAAGAAGAGATAGAGATGAAGGATAGATGTTAATAGTAGAAAATCGGTCCGCTCTACTGAAAGCAAAACACTGAGGATGGAGGTGTAGAAGATGCTAATCAAATTGGATGAAAACTTTCTTATGCTATGAAGTTGTTGAACTGTAAGATGATTCTTTGAAATGACAAGCAACTGGCAAGTCGGGGTCATTCTTATGGACAGAGCAGAGGTGTTCTCCAAAATGATAACTGCGCTTACCTTTTGGCAGACTAGATTGAAAGAGTAAATTACTGCTTCATCTGGAAATTGTACTAGATTTTACGCTGAAAGATCCTAAAATCTGTTCTTCATGCTGTGCTTCCATGTCCACAGCCTTGCTGTTGTTGACAATGCACTTTACCTGTAGTACTGTTTAGCATTACCCATTGTAGATGCATTGTTCAAGAAAGCACAACATTGCCTCTGCTTCCTCAGGAGGCTAAGGCAATTCCGTATGTCCATAAAGACCCCGACCAATTTTCATAGGTGCACCATATGAAATATCAGAATATATCATGGCTTGCTATGGCAACTGCTGTGCCTAGGACCGTAAGAAACTACAGAGTTGTGAACAAACTCAGTCCATGACAAAAGCCATTTCTATCCATTGACTCCCATATACTTCTCGCTGCCCTTGGAAAGGCAGCCAACATAAAGACCCCTCCCACACCAGTCATACTCTCTTCCAAACTCTCTCAACCAGAAGACACAAAAGCCTAAACATGTACCAACAGATTCAAGAACAGTTTCTCTCCTCTATTATTAGACTTCTGTGTGGAACTTTTCAAATTTTAAATTTGAATGTTGATCGCGCTTTTTGTGCACCTTTTCTGCAACCACAACATTCTATTCCTTGCTATGTTCTATTACCTTTGTGTTTTGTATGGTACAATCTGTCTGTATTGCATGCAAATAAAACTTTTCACTGTGTACGCAAGTACATGTGATAGTAATCAACCCATTCAAATCTTCAGGTCTTTAAATTACAAATGTTTGACTTTGACCAAGCCCACAGGAAGTCTGCTAGTAATATAGAACTTGCTATTTTTGAGGCATGGCTGAGCTTTGCTTTCACTGATCGCTGATTTTAGGATGATAAAACCAACTGGAGATCAGTGGGTCAGGCAGCATCCATGGCGAGAGAGCTGATGAAGAGTCATCTAGACTTTGTTAGCTTGCTCTCCATGGATGCTGCCTGACCTGCTGTGATCTCTTGCATTTGTTGTTTTCAGTGAATATTTCAGCATCTGCAGTAATTTTGGTCCTACTGATTTTTAGATGTCTGCCTGTTTAGTATGAGCAGATTTTAAGATCTCTGAATTGAATGTCTGCTATCTGCTGTTCAAAACCTTCCCTCCTTTTTTCCATTTGTCTCTCCTCTGGTGTTACTAATTTTTTTTAAACAAATCTGTGAAGTCTGTATCTCCGTGCTGACTTTTCAATAATGGTTTAAGCATTAAACTATAATGAAACTATAAACTTTGAACCTGCTCAGCCAGTGTAAAACTGTTCACTAATTTGCTTTAAAAGACCAATATTGAATTTGGATATTTGTTTTTAAAAAACATGCTTTTTAAATTGGTTATCTGGTAATTATTTCAGGAGCCTTTTTTATGGTTTTTTTTTTTGAAGAATAGTTTTTTATTTTATTGTCATGTGTACTTTTACAGTAAGGATACAATAAACTACAATGTAAAGCTTTCATTTGTCGCAATGATATAGTGCCATTTAGAATAATTTACTAGTAAGAGAAAAAGGTAGCTCTGGGAGTATATCAAAGGTGAGTTAAAGGGAGTCTTAAATGTTGGATACATCTAATTTCTTTGCATGCAGCCCCACAAATACATATGGGGCAGTTTTCACTTTATTCGTTTGTAGACATTAGACAAAACCAACTGTTACCAACATGGAGATGAATACACAACCAAAAATAAATACAGGTCGTTCTGCGATAACGCAATAGATGAATCTAAAGCGCGAACTTTTAAAATGTGTTGACTGTAACATGATTACATTCCAACACTAAGTGCTGTTTCTAAAGCGCGATTTTTCTATAACATGGGGTTGCACAAAAATGCAACCATCGCGTTATTGAAGAACTACCTGTAGTGCCATTCTCTTTGTAGCTGAAATGTAGTCCCAGCAAGGTTGAGGCTCTCTCTCACTTGTGATTTGCTGTCATCATTTCCTGGAAACATTAATGCACTGAACTTTAGTCAGCAATTTTAATTTCTGACCAAATACTGACTGATTTTAAGTTTAACTTTTCCTCTTTGTCTTCTAATTCCAGACCAGTGGCCATGTTTGTAATACAGCATACAATTCTGGTCTCCTTGCTACAAGAAGGATGTTGTGAAACTTGAAAGGATTTACAAGGATGTTGCTAGGTTTGGAGGGTTTGAGCTATAGGGAGAGGCTGAACAGGCTGGAGCTATTTTCCCTGAAGCTTCAGAGGCTGAGGGGTGACCTTTTATAGAGGTTTATAAAATCATGAGGGGCATGGATAGGTGGAATAGCCAACGCCTTTTCCCCAGAGGGCATAAGTTTAAGATGAGAGGAGAAAGAGATTTAAAAGAGACCTAAGAGGCAACATTTTCATGAAGAGAGCGGTATGTGTATGGAATGAGCTGCCAGAAGAAGTGGCGGAGGCTAGTACAATTACAACATTTTAAAAGGCATTTGGATGGGTATATGAATAGGCAAGGTTTAGAGGTATGAGCTAAATGCTAGCAAATGGGACTAGATTCATTTAGGATATCTGGTTGGCATGGACGAGTTGGACCGAAGGGCCTGTTTCCATGCTGTACAGTTCTATGGCTATGGCAAGTGATCTGTTGCTAAAGGTTTCCGATTGTAATTCTGAATTAGATCTGATGATGTGAAGATTGAACTTTCTTAAATTTCAGTGACCAAAGTAGTTTAAAAAGATTATTCACGTAAGGGATTTTTTAGATAAAATTTCTAGGGGTGCAGTTAGTATAGAGCGCTTGTCCTTACAAATTGACTTCAGTATAGCTGGCCTGGATTTTGCAATTAATGGTTTGCCACTGACCATGAAATAAATTTCCCAGAGAGATCTAGTGATCTCTCCCCTCTCTCCCTCTGCAAATTTCATCTCTAGTTCCTTGCAATTAATTGCAGTGTTGATATTTAAATCAGCTTGTTCTGGGCAGACACAACCTGAATCCAGACCTTCTGGCCCAGATGCAGGGACACTACAAGAACCCTTCTGCAGTGTTGTATACAGAGGAACCTTGATTATCTGAATAAGATTAAGGTCCCACAAAAAACATTATATCATAGAGGTAAGTGTAATTGATTTATCTGTACTGAAGAATATGTGAAAGTGCTGGCAAAAACAAAGAAACACAAGCAGGTCAAGCCTCAGCACTTGTAGGTAAGGGTTGTTACACAGCATTTTGTAAAAGTAAGTGTTTTACAGCACAGGGTATTCTCAACACTTTAACAGGCCATTTATTTTAAAAAAGGACTGAGAACATAAATGCATGCGCGAGGCGGTGCTTCTGTCTTTCTGTTGCGAGACTGAATTCCTGGAAACTGACAAATGCTCTTGTGATCGTAGAAGCTGTTCAGGACTTCGTATATCAAATCCCAGCATTAAACAATATTTATGTGATAAATCCTTCTCATTTTAACCTGTAATTTGCAAACTGCAAGGATTAGTTTGTTTAAATGACAGACTCATTAAAATTATAAATTTAAAAAAATTCTCCAGTAGAGCACAGCGTTAGATCAGTATGGCTTCACTTGTTTAAGGTAAAATCAGTTATCTGAATAATCGGTTTTCCAAAGAAATAGGGCCTACCCATCTTGTTTGGATAATCGAGATTCCTCTGTACTTAGCATCCAGAGTGGAACAGCAGTGTTGTGATCAATCTATCCAAGGAGGCATACAAGGAGGGGAAAAAAACCAAGAAAATAAACTGAGTTGAGCAAATTAAGGATTGCATCGTGGTGAATGTAGAAGCTAAAATATTCTGAAATCGTTTGAAGAGAAGTTAGTAAAGATATAGCGTATATATGCTAATTAATTTTAACTGAACTCCATGAATATGGATTTTTTTCAGGAAAATGGCTGCTGTTCCTCACACACTATTAATAGTGTCTCTTATTTGAAAGTCCAGTTGTATCTTATTAAGCTAGGTATAACCATTTAGAGTGAAAACAATATATTTTGACAAGACTATTCAGTGTGGGAAAGGAGGAGATAAGATGAAGGAATTTAAGCTGGTAGTTCCTGAGCTGGGAATAATACCTGAAAGTGTAGTTGAATGTTGAAGTATTAATGAAGAGCAAATTGTTTGGTGCCAAAAGCAGAGGGATCCATGACCAAGGAAGAGGTTTATCTGGGTAAATCAAGGTGGTTAATGTACAAAGCAAAGATTTTGGAACTGATGTGAGGATTACAAAAAGTCTTGCAAGATCTGGGGAGATGGAATTATGGGGCTTTGAATGGGTAAGGATGCAGGCATTGAAGCAGATCCTGATGCTTTTGCAATTTATAGAGGGTACATTCTCCCCCCACTCCCTCTTTTTCTCCTCCTTTGTCTATTTATAACTTGGTTGCACATCAACAAAGTAAATCCTATACAGTACAATAACATCCTATACAGTACAATAACTCTTTTTAGGCATAGATGTAAGCAAAGATAAGAAACTAATAACCTAAAAACTGAGAATGTTTGTTGAAAATGTTTTCTTCCTACAAGTTATAGTAGGATTTATGTTGCTATCTAGTCAGCTACCAAAACATATGAATGATGCTTGTCCAAGTGTTCCATTTCTGTCATTCTCTGTTCATGACGCTGCTTATTTGAGCCTCCAAATGGCTACACTTGGAATCTCTGTAGGAAGAGGAAATCAAGTCAATGTGTTAGTACCTAATGATGTGCAGGACTGAATATTTGCACTTAAGTTGGTGATCAGTCCATAAAACCTTTTGTATATTGATGGAGTTGTGTTTTGAAACCAATTTAAGCAAGTAAATAGTTGAAGATGATGGTTCAACATGCTTCGCCATCTTTCTTTGGGAGCATCATCAATAAATTTCCTTTGCAACACTTAATTTCAAAACATCTGTACAAATATTAGAGTTTATTTTTGTATAAAAGATTGCAGTAGTGGTGTATGTGAAAGAGGAGAAGATCTGAAGGGAATTAAAAGACATTTCAATCTCTGAATTTTGTTGAAGCAAATAAACTAATAGTTCTCTGGTTTATGGCTTCATTTCATTATTACATTGTAATCTTTTTATGTCCTGCACCGTATTTATTAGCTGAAACAAAATCAATGTTTGCAGATGTGCCAAAGTCTCTCTTCTCACTTACAGGAAGTGATATGGATTTTCAATTGTACTTGTTCAGTGCTTCAGCATCTCAAGAAATTCTTAGAGCTGAAATCGTGGTGCAATATGAACAAATTTCTGTTTTAAATTCCCTTGCTATTTTAGTAAGATAGTGAAGTAAATGTGAAATGATATTTTCTGTTTTGAGGATTCTACTTAAGGTTAGCTTAAATCTCATGATTACTGTATTAAAGTTATAATGCTTAGCTGTATTTTAAACTTTTGAAACATGCATTTACCTAAACTTTCACAAATTCATTGATACAAAAATGAATGAAAATCCTCACTTGAATTTCAGGAACGGAAATGAAACTTGTGACTTTTAAGTGAAACAATTTTATGTGAATTGTCTTTCCATTTAAGCCACAGTTAGATTTTGTACAATGTTGTTGATCAGAAAAAAATCATAGCGTCCCTACAGAGGTCGTTTGGCTCATCGAGTTTGCAGTGACCCTTCAAACAGCATCCTACCCAGATGCGGCCCCAGTTCCCCCATTCTAACTCTGCATTTACCATGACTAATCTACCCTACCTAATGTCCCTGGATACTGTGGGGCAATTTAGCATGGCCAATCCACATATACATTGACACATATTATACATTATATTTAAGCTGAAATATTTTGCACTGCTGAATTCCTAAACTGGTAACGATAAAACTCAAAAAAAGAGCTTAAGAAATATGACAGTTTTCTACCTATGGTATTTTATTTTCACTGCAGTTCACTAAACATGCTCACTAAACATACAACATGCTGACCCTTTGTTAAACAATTTCTTTCTCGCTGAATTACTATCTTGTCAATCCAGAAACTTGACCTCTTAACCCACCTTTTTGTTTGCTGCCCATCCTCTGGACTTATGGCCTTTCTCGCTCCCTAATCCTTCCGCTAACTGCCAATTCTCTGTGCTTGCAGCCTCTCTCATAACTAACATACTTTGCTCCTTTCTCTCCCTTTAGCCTTCCACTTTCTGACTCTCTTCCATACGATGCTTCCCTCTCCTGAATTCTCACTGTGAACATGACATCTGGAGATTAATAACAAAAGGCATCAAGAGCAGCATTAATATGCAAGAAACAAGTTATTTTTAAAGTGAACAGCTTCACTCTTTTGTGATCAAGTCTCTCTTTCTATCCCTGTGTGTGTTTTAAAGCCACCAAGAACAGGTTCAGCGTTCATTAGTGTAGGTGGAAGCAGAGTAAGCAAGGCTAATAAGCTGGTTTTACAGTGGTGGAGAGGAATTGTGTTTTAAACCTAACCTGCTCAACTTATTGATGAGTAAATGGGATCTATTACAAGAAGAGAGCACTGATCACAAACGGGTAAAGCTGATCTCAAGCTCACGTGAAGAGAACTTGCCTCCTTCAAGTTGGGCCGATCCCTTATTGTATTTGTCATTAGATTTTATTAACTTTTCATTATTGCAGTTGGTGGGGTTGCAAATTTTTTTTCTCTTGGGCCAAAATAAATTTAAAGTGTAATGGATGATTAGAATGTGCTTCTGATCAAATGTCTTGTCTGTCAAAACCAAAAGAAAACAGCAATTGGACCTTGTTGTTTTGAATAATTTTAAGATTGCCAATCTCTCAAATGGTAACTTAGCGAGGTCAACATTCTTTTATCTTCTTTATTTGACACAGTTAACAACTGGACAGTTGTAAGTCTTTGGAGAAGGCACTGAGTTTACAATTACAACACCAGGAGTGTAGAATTCTTTCAACAAATTGTTACTAATTTGTGACCATTTTTATCTCAACACATTCTTATCATGAAAATGATGTATGAGTATTTTTGTGTCATTGGATGTATCTAAATTGCATCACATAGTTTGGGGAGCAAAACTGAGTATACTTGGCACTGTTAAGAATGCATTTTTAAAGGTTTGTCTTCTGACTGATTTGTTGTTATTAATTTAAGTCAAGACTTGGATGAAAAGTTTATTGAGCAGGTTGCTTAGAATTTATTTTGGACAATTTGTAATTTTGTCAGAGACATCAAAGCCCAGTAATTTAGGAGGAGCTGCAAAGATAATTTTCTGAACTTTTACAATGGGTGCAATCTTACTAGGCTCTAAATGGCATGGTCTGTGATGAGATGTTGTTTCAACTTCTAGATATCACTATGTCACAATTCTTCTCCACAGCCCCACACTCCTTTCACCAAGCAGTGTGGTGAGATTTTTGCCTGAAAGCTGAGAGTTCCCAAAGGTTTATTTTAAACTCACTCTGACTTGGGGATTGCTAGCTGGCCAGCATTTATTGTCCTTCACTAGTTGCCCTTAAGATGGTGCTGAGCTGACTACTTTGAACAGCTGTAGTCCATATGCTGTGGGATGACCCACAATGTTCTTAGGGAGGGAATTCTAGGATTTTGACCCAGCAACACTGAAGGAATGGTGTTATATTTCCAAGTCAGGATAGTGAGTGGTTTGGAAGAGAAGATGCAGGTTGTGATATTTGCATGTATCTACTGTCCTTGTCCTTCTAGATTGAAGTTTTCCTGGATTTGGAAGGTGCTGTTTAAGGATCTTTGGTAAATTTCTGAAGTACACCTTTTATAGATAATACACACTGCCGTTACTGAGCATCAGTAATGGAGGATGTGGATGTGGTGCTAATCAAACGGGTTGCTTTGTCCTGGCTGGTGTCAAGCTTAGTTTTTGGAGTTTTACCCATCCATGCAAGTGGGGAGTATTTCATCACACTCCTGACTTGACTTGCAGATAATGATATAGGCTTTGTGGATCAGGAGGTGAGTTACTTGCCACAGCATTCCTGGCATTTGACCTGTTCTTGTAGCCAGTGTGTTTGTATTTTTTTATTTATTCACTTGTGGGACCTGGGTTTCACTGGCTGGTCAGCTTTTGTTATTTGTCCGAGCTGCATATGAACAGAGTGGCTTGCTTGTCCATTTCAGAGAGCATTTGAGTATCAACCACATTGCTCTGCTCTGTGGGAAATACTCGGTTAATTGATGCCAGATAACATAGTAACCCATGCGTTGGGACCTTACAATCCTGTTTGGATAATCCGAAATTCGGTTCATTTGAATGCTGGATAATCGATTCCTCATATGTAATACATATACATATACATATACATCTGGACCAGGTGAGGAATGCAGATTTCCTCCCCTGAAGGACATTAGCGAGCCAGATTGTTTGTTTTTTTTCTCTCTGATAATTGGCAAGTTTCCTGGTTATCAATAGATTCTTAATTTGAGATTTTGTTTCTTTAAATATTGAATTCAAATTCAACTATCTGCTGTGGTGGGATTCGAGCCCATTTTCCAGAATGTTAACTGAGTTTCTGGATTAATATTAGAGTGTTGGCTATCACCTCCCCTTCCCTGGTGAGTGCAGTTGAGTTTCTGGTCAGTGGTAACCCCAAGATATTGATGGTGTTGAATTCAGTGATGGTAACATTATTGAATTTCAGGGGCTGTATTGCAGGGTGTGGTTAGAGTGTCACTACCTGGTGTTACTGTGTCATGAATGCTACTTGTCAGTCCAAGAGTGGATATACTCGAGATCCTGTTTGATTTTGAGCATGGACTGTTTCAATACCTGAGGAATTGCACATGGTGCTGAATATTGTGTAATCATCGGCAAACATTCCCGTTTCTGACTTTATGTTGGAGGGAAAGTCATTGATGAAACAGCCAAAGATGTTTGGGCCTAGGACGCTATCCTGAGGAACTCATGCGGAGATGTTCTTGGTGCTCTTTATTATTACTTAACAGGCCTATTCCATGTGGGTTTCAATCTTACCAAACTTGCCATGCAAACTAGCTGTTGGGAAAACTTGACGTGTGCACCCGAGTCAGTTCTTGACAGGATCACTGCTATGCTTACTGCAGGAGATCACTGGCAGAGTAGAGGGCATGTCAATTTTGCCACCAACACCAGCTGCAAGCATTCTTCACAGTGGACATTAGCACTCTGCTTTCAGGAAGATATCGCAACATCTGACATCCTGCCAATACATTAATATTGTGCCCAATAACTGGTCTTCGAAGGTACACTGGCAGGCAACAGCATATGTCTGCATTGGGTACCGGCATCATACAGGGAAAGGAACCCTTTACCAGGCTGTCTACCAGGGCTGCTCCTTTGCTGTCTCAACATTCATCCCCTCGTGCCTTTTGGCATGCCTTATCCTGCCATGTCTAGCCTTGCATTAACAATTTGCACAGTGAGTCAACCGACAGGTGGCCATGCTGTGCAGTCCTCAGTCAAGGGCATTTGTACCTTGATGTCTGTCATTGTGCCATGTCACTCTAGCACCTGTACCCTGTGGCTTCTTTGCACCAAATACACATCATCTGCAGCAAGCACTGCAACTTCAGTGGAAGTCTTGGGAGCAATAGTGTGCAACACAGTCCATGGGGATACCTGGCAGTCAGGGGTGCCCAGCATAACTAGTCAATGGCAATCTCCTGTATCAGTCCGAGACTTTGGCTACAATCAGGCATCTGGTCAGGGTGGTATTGCACAGATGGACTGTTTCTCTGTGCTGCAGGCAGCAGTCATGGTCAGTTCTTATCTTTGTGTGTGTCCCTGTAAGATATCTGGGACACCCCACTTGTGTGTAATGACATATAGAGGCTAACTGAGCAAGAGGCCAGTGGGTGGCACATATGTTGGGGCTGGTGCATGTGGAGACAAGATGTATAAATGTTTCAAACCAGTGCGGAGATCATGCAGGGTTAGTGGTGCGGGAAAATAGAGGGTAAAGGGAGTGATTTTTGAGGAAAGGTATTGCATGCAACAGACAGGGTGCCTGAGTATAAGCATTGGTAGCTGATGGGGGCAGTGGATGAATAAGTATGAAACAGCAGGGAGCAAAGGATTGCACTTAGTCTGACAGAATAATGAAGATCATTTGACCTCCTTTGTGCACTTCTTTCTCACTTTGGACATGGCACTGATTTGGGTAGTGATCTCTGATCAGGCTGGCACGATATAATGACATGTTCTCCTTTGTTAGTCCTCTGGGAAGAGGATTTCTCTTGCCTCCACTCTCCCATCCATTGGAACCTGCAGGCACCATCTCTGAAAAGTGTGGTGCTGGCTTCCCTCTCTCTGCTATCTCTCCTGACCCCTAACACAGCTGAGCCTCACAGCTTGCAGATAGCAGTACTCCTGCAGTGGGCTTTGAAAGATGGTTTGGCCCCCAAAGATGTTATGGAGGAACCCTGCTGAGTGGCAAGTTCCTTTTGAACAACAGCTGTCAGAGAAATCAGGCATGGTTCTTGCTGCGAAGGCTAAAACAGCACTTAAAATGCCGAAGTTTGTAAGTTATGGAGAGAACCTGGCTTGGCCTGATGGTGCAAATCAGTCCACTAAACTGGATGCAATTTGCCCTGAGCCAAAAAAAAATGAGGTTCTGTAATATCTATTAATCTTAAGGAAAAATTCAAAGCTTTTTGTATTTTTTTTTTCTTCATTAACAACTGCAATCCTACCTTTGTAGGATAAATTTGGCCAATAAGGTCCTAACATTCATTTTCTGCACTATAAAAAGGAATTTGGGGCAATGACTGTGATCTAAAGATCCTCAAATTTGTTGTTGAATCACGTAATAAATGAATCCTGCTTTCATATAATGATCTATTGCCTTGTAGTGAGCAGATCTTCTTGCACATTTCACTTGATGAAAAGCATAAAAGTACTTCCTGCTAGAAGAACTGAGTTGTTAGTATCAGGCACGAATGTGGTAACCCAGAAATGAGTGCATAATCTGAGACCATCCTGTTACGTATGTGGAATGATTTGTAAATTAAAATGTAACTGCACTGGTAATTTTCAGGCAACAAGTTCTTAAACTTTAGTTATCTCACTCCAGTTTGTCTTGACTAGATTATGGTGCTGAGTGCATTGCTGGAGGTTCTACGGGGTTTGAATAAAATAAAGTGGTTGTAGCATACAGAAAAGCTGACACTAAGTTGACAGAGCAATGTTTGGTGAAGCCTGATGCTGAGATGACACTTACAACAGAAAATACTGGAAGTATTTGTTGTGTGTGGAATCATCTATTTTCTCATCGACACTCCCTTGTTGGATTCTGAAGATCATAAAACATAGAACAGTACAGCACAGTACTGTGTGTGTGTGTACACACAGAACGGGCTCTCTGTTATACCGACCTTTTATCCTACTCGAAGATCAGGCTAACCTACATACCCTTCATTGTACTATCTTCCACGTGCCTATCCAAGAGTCACTTAAATGTCTCCAAAGTATCTGACTATATTACCACCACTAGCAGTGCATTCCACACATCCATCACTCTGTGTAAAGAATCTACCTCTGACATCGCCCTTAAACTTTCCTCCAATTGCTTTAAAATTATGCCCCCTTGTGATAGTCATTTCTGCCCTGTGGAAAAAGTCTGACTATTCACTATATTTATGCCTCTCATCATTTTGTACAGCTCTGTCAAGTCACCTCTCACCCTCCTTTTCTCCAATGAGAAAAGCCTTAGCTCCCTTAACATTTCCTCATAAGACATTAGTCTCCAGCCCAGGCAGCATCCTGATAATTCTTCTCTGCAGACTCTATAAAGCTTCCACATCCTTCTAATAGTGAGGCAACCCCCCAGAACAGAATACAATATTCCAAGTGTGGTATAACCTGGGCTTTATAGAGCTACAGCATAACCTTGCAGCTTGTAAACTCAATCCCCCTGCTAATTAAAGCCAACTCTCCATATGCCTCTTTATTAACAGTATCAACTTTGGCAACTTTGAGGAATATATGGATGTGGACCCCAAGATCCCTCTGCTCCATACTGCCAAGGATCCTACCTTAACCCTGTATTCTGCATTCAAATTCGACTTTCCAAAATGAATGACTTCACACTTTTACAGGTTGAATTCCATCTGCCACCTCTCAGCCCAGTTCTGCATCCTGTCAATGTCCCATTGCAACCTACAACAGCCCTCCACACTATCCACAACTCTTCCAACCTTCGTGTCATCAGCAAACTTACAAATCCACTCTTCCATTTCCTCATCCAAGTAATTTATAAAAAATCACAGAGCAGAGGTCCCAGAACTGATGGTATGAGAGGATTAAAAAACTGCTAATGTGATACCCCTATTCAGAAAGGGATGAAGGCAAAAAGTGGATAACTGCAGGCTCATTAGCCTAATATCTATTGTTGGAAAGTATTGGAATTAATTGTAAGGAAATAAAGAGACAGGCATAGCTCAGGCCCATATGGGTGCCCATGGCTACCCAACCTTAACAATTTCTCCTTTGAATCCTTCCACTTCCTACAGACCAAAGGGGTAGCCATAGGCACCCGTATGGGCCCCAGCTATGCCAGTCTCTTTGGCTACGTAGAACAGTCCATCTTCCGTAATTACACCGGCACCACTCCCCACCTCTTCCTCCGCTACATTGATGACTGCATTGGCACCACCTCGTGCTCCCACGAGGAGGTTGATCAATTTGTCAACTTCACCAACACATTCCACCCTGACCTTGGGTAAATTTACCTGGACCATTTCTGACACCTCCCTCCCCTTCCTAGACCTCTCCATCTCCATTAATGATGACCGACTTGACACCGACATGTTTTACAAACCCACCGACTCCCACAGTTACCTGGATTACACCTCTTCCCACCCCACCTCCTGCAAAAATGCCATCCCGTATTCCCAAGTCCTCCACCTCCGCCGTATCTGCTCCCAGGAGGACCAGTTCCACCACAAAACACACCAGATGGCCTCCTTCTTTAGAGACCACGGTTTCCCTTCCCACGTAGTTAAAGATGCTTTCCAACGCATCTCGTCCACATCCCGCACCTCTGCCCTCAGACCCCACCCCTCCAACCGTAACAAGGACAGAACCCCCCGGTGCTCACCTTCCACCCTACCAACCTTCTCATAAACCAAATCATCCGCCGACATTTCCGCCACCTCCAAACTGACCCCACCACCAGGGATATATTTCCCTCCCCACCCCTTTCCACCTTCCGCAAAGACCGTTCCCTCTGTGACTACCTGGTCAGGTCCACGCCCCCATACAACACACCCTCCCGTCCTGGCACCTTCCCCTGCCACTGCAGGAATTGCAAAACCTGCGCCCATACCTCCTCCCTCCTCTCCATCCAAGGCCCTAAAGGAGCCTTCCACATCCATCAAAGTTTTACCTGCACATCCACCAATATCACTTATTGTATCCGTTGCTCCCGATGCGGTCTCCTCTACATTGTGGAGACTGGACGCCTCCTAGCAGAGTACTTTAGGGAACATCTCCGGGACACCCGCACCAATCAACCACACTGCCCTGTGACCCAACATTTCAACTCCCCCTCCCACTCTGCTGAGGACATGGAGGTCCTGGGCTCCTTCACCATCGCTCCCTCACCACCAGACGCTTGGAGGAAGAACGCCTCATCTTCCACCTCAGAACACTTCAACCCCAGAGCATCAGTGTGGACTTCAACAGTTTCCTCATTTTTCCCTTCCCCCACCTCACCCCAGTTCCAAACGTCCAGCTTAGCACTATCCCCATGTCTTGTCCTACCTGCCTATCTTCTTTTCCACCTATCCACTCCACCCTCCTCTCTGACCTATCACATTCATCCCACCCCCATCCACCCATTGTACTCTTTGCTATGTATCCCCACCCCCACTCACCTATTGTACTCTATGCTACTTTCTCCCCACTCCCATCCTCCTCTCATTTATCTCTCTACCCTTCAGGCACTCTGCCTGTATTCCTGATGAAGTGCTTTTGCCCGAAACGTCGATTTTACTGCTCCTCGGATGCTGCCTGAACTGCTGTGCTTTTCCAGCACCACTAATCCAGAATTTAATCCAGCAGAGTGAACTTCACTTCATGAAGGGGAAATTTTGTCTGACTAATTATACTTTTTTGAAGTCCCAATTAGAGTGGATAGAGGGAAATCAGTAGGTGTTTGGTCCAGGCTTCCAGAGGACATTCAACAAGGTGCCTCACAAAAGGTTAAGTCATAAAATAAAAATCCAGTGTTGGAGGTAGTACATTGGCACTGGTAGAGAATGACTCTTGTGCAGGAAAAAGCGAGTGGGGATAAGGGGTTCTTTTTCAGATTGGTGACCCATGATCAGTGATATTTCACAGGAATAAGTGCTGGAACTACAATTATTTACATTATACATTATAATGACTTGAAGTAAAAAAAAAAGCGAAAGTACTGCAACCAAATTTGCAGATGACACAAAAATAGGTGGAAAGGTAAGTTGCAAGAAGGATACATTCAGTTTACAGAGAGATATTGATAAGTTAAATAAGTAGTCAAGAGGTTGGCAAAAGGAGTCTGAATTGAGAAAATGTGAAGTTGCTCATTTTGGGAGGGAGATTAAAAGAACAGAATATTATTTAAATGGAGAAAAACTGTAGAAAGCTTTAAAACAAAGGGACTTGGAGATATTTGTCTCTAAAATATAGAAAGCTAGCATACAATGGTATGGCAAGTAATCGGGAAGTCTATTAGAATATTGGCCCATATTTCAAGGGGACTGGAGTGTAAGAGTAGGGAAGTCTTTTTGCACCTCTACAGGTGCTGATGAGGCCACATTTTGGAGTACTGTAAGCAGTCTTTGTCCCCTTTTATCATTTAACTGGAGGTATTTCAGAGAAGGTTCGCTGGGTTGATACCTGGAATGGAGGGATTGTCTTATAAGCAAAGACAAAGCAAATTAGGACTCTACTCATTGGAGTTTAGAAGATCTCATTGAAACATGCAGGTTTCTTAAAGGTCTTGACAAAGTAAACACAGGATGTTTTCCCTTGTGGGAGAGAATAGGACCAGAAGGCATAGTCTCAGAAAGTATTGCCAATGTAAGACTGAGGAAAACTTCCTTCCCTGAGAGGGTTGAGTGTCTTTGGAACTCTATGCCACAGGGAGCTGTGGGGCAAAGTCCTATTGGTATATTTAAGTCTGAGATAGATTCTTGATCAGTAGGGGAAATCAAGGGTAGTGGAGAAAAAGCAGGAAACTAACATAAGGAATGTTGGATCAGCCGTGATCCTATTGAATGGTGGAGCAGGCTCAAGGGCTAAATGGCCTACTCCTTTGCTATATCTTTTGGGCTTCTGAATGTATAATTCAAGGGAACCTAAAGAAGGACCCAGATAAGGAATAATGTAGATTGGTACACAATTTCAAACAGGAAGTCCCATCTTGTTGAAGGTGTGGATGTGGTGTATCTGGCTTTCCAGAAGACTTTCGACAAGATGCCACACAAAGGTTGCTACTTAAGATAAAGCTGCATAGCGTTATGATAATTGTATTAACATGGATAGAAGGTCAGTTAACTAACGGAAAGCAAAGAGTGGGTATAAACAGGTGTTTTTCTGGTTAGCAATCAGTGGCTTCTGGTGTGCCTCAGGGATCAGTGTTGGCAATGCAATTATTTACAATTTATGTAGTTGATTTCTGGCTAGGGATCAAGTATAGTGAATCAAATTTTTCAGATGACACTAAGATGAATGATAGAGCAAAGTGTGCAGAATACACAGTCTGCAGAGGGATAGAGATTGAGTGAGCAAGGGTCTGGCAGATGGGGTTCCATGTTGGTAAATGTGAGGTCATCCACTTTGGTAAGAATAACAGCAAAATGGACTATTATTTAAATGGTGAATTATTGTAGCATGCTATTGTGCAGAGGGACCTGGGTGCCTTTGTGCATGAATCACAAAATGTTAGTTTGCAAGTGCAGCAGGTAATTAAGGCAGCAAATGGAATATTGTCCTTCCTTGCTAGAGAGATGGAGTTTAAAACCCGAAACTTATGCTGCAGCTGTATAGGGTGCTGGTGAGGCCACACCTGGAGTTCTGTGTACATTTTTGATCTCTTTTACTTGGAAAAGGATGTACTGGCACTGGAAGGGGTGCAGAGAAGGTTTGCTAGGTTAATTCGAGTTGAAGGGGGTTGGCTTATGAGGAGAGATTGAGTGGACTGGCACTATACTAATTGGAATTTAGAAGAATGAGGGGGATCTTATAGAAACATAATTTTATGAAAGGAATTGATAAGATAGAAGCAGGGAGGTTGTTTCCACTGGTGGGTGAAACTAGAACTATGGAACATAGCCTCAAAATAAAGGGGTGTAGATTTAAGACAGGGTTGAGGAGGAATTTCTTCACTGAAAGGGTTGTGAATCTGTGGAATTCCCTGCCAAGTGAAGCAATTGAGGCCAACTTAGTGTCATAGAGATATACAGCACGGAAACAGACCCTTTGGTTTGTTGAATGTTTTAAAGACAATATTAATTTTTGAACAGTAAAGAAATTAAAGATTACAGAGAGTGGGCAGGTAAGTCTGAGTCCACTTAAAGATCAGCCATGATCTTACTGAATGCTGGAGCCGGTGCAAAGATCTAGATGGCCTACCCTGCACTATTTTTTATGTTCTTATAGCTCCTTGAAGGTGGAGTTGCAGGTAGACATGGAACTGAAGAAGGCAATTGGTCTGCTTGCCTTTATTGGTCAGTGCATTGAGTATAGGAGTTGGGATGTCACATTGCAGCTGCACAGGGCATTGATTAGGCTGCTTTTGGAATACTCTGTTCAGTTCTACCTGCCCTGCTGTAGGCAAGATGTGGTTAAACTTGAAAGGATACAGACAAGATTTACAAAGATGTTGCAAGAATTGGAAGGTTTGAGCTGTGTAGGGAGTGGCTGAATAGGCTGGGGCTATTTTGTTTGGAGCATTGGAGGCTGAGGGATGACCTTTTTATAGAGGTTTATAAAATCATGAGGGTCATGGATAGGGTGAATAGCCAAGATCTTTTCCCCAGGGTAGGGGAGTCCAAACCGAGAGGCCATAGGTTCGAGAGGTGAAACATTTAAAAGGGACCAAAGGGGCAACATGCAAAAGGGTGTTGTGTTTGGAATGAGGTGGTCGAGGTTGGTACAGTTACAATATTTAAAAGCTATCTGGATAGGTATACAAATGGGAAGGGTTTAGAGGATATGGGCCAAATACTTGCAAATGTGATCGGATTTAATTTAGGATATCTGGTCTGCATGGACGTGTTGGACCGAAGGGTCTGTTTCTAAGCTTACAACTCTATGACTTTATGAATACCCTTCAGGTACAGGTTCCTGAATATAACTTTTTAAAAAAATTGTCCATTCTATGTATTTTTCTGCAATTCTAAAGGTTTGCCACTGTTTTAATTGTAATAGATTAAACTGACCCGTCCACAAAGAGTTGTTCTATCAATAAATGAAGGCTTCCTAATTATGGATGTGCTGAGCTTGGTTACCCTCCCTCCTCAGGTTGCTTCCAATGACATATTCTTAAATTTAAAGGCAAAATTTGTAACGCTATGTATAAATCTTTATATCAAATTTCTTAACATTCTTTAAACTATAGCATTAAAAGAATATATGAAAACATGATTAAAAAAGGATTTAACTTTGAAAATTTTAAAATAATGCACATTTCTGCTTTGTGGGAAGGTGCATTTTAATTTTGTCTGCTCTGTTTAATTGAAAGGAATAAAGTTCTTGTTTGATTGTATGCCTTAAAGTACAAAAAGGAATTTGTGCTGACAGCTTTATGTTGGCATTAACATTGTACGTTTGATCATTTCTTGATTCTAAAACGTAAATGCAAAGTTAATTATCAATTTGCTCTTCCAATTGCCTGAATCAACATATAAATCAGGTGATTATCTCTTGTATCTTCAGAATTTTTTAATCTTTCAGAACTTTATTTTAGGAAACAAATAACAGATAACAAAAGGTAAGCTTGTGGAGATTTGAAAAGCTGGTGTATTTCTGTCGATAGATTTTGGCGAATACCTTAACTGCTGATAAGAAAGAAGTTGTAAACCGATATGCTGTGTATCATTCCTATTTGTATCTTTTACTAGAGCCCTGGGGGCTACATATTAACCCTTTTTTTTTCTCTTTTGCTTCTCAGACATTGTTATATTGCATTCTTGGCGTTTTCCTTTGCCATGGCCACATGACTACTCAGTGAGGCCAATTTGCTTTAAGTTAATCAATCATATAGCCTCCGAATAGAGTAGGTAGCCTTAACTACTCACTCTGTCAATGTTCGAAGTGTTCAAAAGTATCTGCCAATTTCAGGCACTTAAATGCTTTTCAGACAGCAATCTGGATTTTATGATGCAAAAGAATACTGAGTACTAATTTAGGTGAGCATTGCTTGTAACATACACTGTGTAGCTTTGATCAGCTTTGAGTGATGCGAAGAGAAACTCCAGCAAAAGGAAGTCTCGAATTGTGATCTTCCTGCCCGCGAACATAATCTGCATATTTGCTGCACACCATTTGTGATCTTTTCCCACTCCTGCCAAGCTTGCGTTTTGAAGAGAAAATTGAGAAAGGTATCGGTCATCACGGTTCACAATTGTTGAATTTTTCAATATGCTCTTTCCTGTGTGATGGCTGTCATTTTTTTTGATCTTAAGAGAAGACTATCCTGCAAATGTTGGATTTTGTCCATTTAACCTCTCCCATTGATAGCCTGATGACTTCAAACAAGATTCACATATCATCACGATCAACATATGGATTCTTTTGGACGTTCTCTTTTTATCTTTTCATCACTGGGTTAAGTGTGAGCATAAGCTGTTGGAATGTTGCCTTCTTGAATGAAGACCTTGAATTGTTCTGCTAGACAGTGAAGGCTGCTTACGTTTGTTCCAGGATGCCACATTTAATCATCATTTTGGTTGAAGCAGTCCTGGTGATGGTGATGCTTGAATGCTATGTTCTGGACACAGATCTAGTACAGTTAACTTTATTTGATCCCTCTTTTTCCAGAATCAAGTTGAATGTATCTAAAGTTTTCCAGATTGGTTGTTATCTGTGTTAGAATTTGTTAGGGATATTTTTAAAGATCTCTTTACTGTTGGACATTTGAGCCTTATGATGTCTTCATGTTAGCTGAATGTTCTTTCTAGATTGGACAAGTTACTGATCTGTGCAGCAGACATCAGTCCACTGAATGGATTGAGTGCAAGCATCATTTTTTTTTTCTGAAAGGTCTTGATATTTTCTTCCCCTTCTTGATTTCTTCACTACCTCCACCCTGGATTTGCACCCTACATTTCTCAGTAGTTCCATTTAAGGACAATTGGCCCATTAATTGTTCAGTCTTTCAGTCAATGGTTAGAGGCAGCTGTTTACAGCAAATGGCAGGAGAAAACAGCTAGCTCTGTTTCAGTTCTTGGTTACTTCACTGCAGAGGGAGAGGGAAAAAAAAGTCTTTTGCTGTCTGGAGGCTTTCCGCCTCTGTGTACAGTTCATACTTATGCTGTCTACTCACCCAAGAGCCATTTAACTGTCGGCCTTGGCATTAAATCCTCTAGAGGTATGATTTTGTTTTCTTCTTCTTTTGGGATGGCCGTGAGGAGTTCACAAGCTGAGGAAAACTTTATTTTTAACATTTTATCATTGGAAACATGGGGCTGGGATGGATATGAGCATTAGTGACATTGACATTAGTTATGGCTGAACCTTGGATGAAATTTTAAACAATTGGAGAGATTGGCAATGCTTCTAAGATTCTAGTATAGTGTTCACAACAGTAACTCCTGTAAAGATCACTATTTAAAAATGTTTGGCATCTAAAATGAGGAAATGGAACTGCTTTAGACAAGGAGTGGAAGGAAAATTTAAGAAACACATTTGAGCTCATTGTGAGTTATGTTTACATCTTCGCTTTGCTCAAGCAGTGGGGGAAGGTGATTGAGAATAATCAGCACTGTGGGTGTGTTCTCTGGGCACACTTTGTTTTTCCCCCAGAGACAGAGTATGTTGATTGAAAAACCAATTAGGACCAGTTCTGTAGGTCAGAAGCCATCAGCATGACAACCCTCTGGTTCTTGGGTAGGTGAACAGCGTCTGTGTGAACTGTACAGAGGTGGAAAGCCTCCAGACAGCAAAAGACTTTTTTTTCCTCTCCCTCTGCAGTGAAGTAACCAAGAACTGAAACAGAGCTAGCTGTTTTCTTCTGCCATTTGCTGTAAACAGCTGCCTCTAACCATTGACTGAAAGACTGAACAATTAATGGGCCAATTGTCCTGTGTCATTAGTGGAGAAAGTGGGAATTAAACCCAGTGCCTTCTGGTCCAAGGATAAGGACAGTACCATGAAACTAGAAGAGGGTCCAATACCTATTGGCAATGGTGGAATTCGAATCTGCTCTGCCAAAGAGACTGGAGCCTTGATTCTGTGCTTAGACCACTTGGACACGCAATATTCCAACAGTGGCCTAACCAATGTCCTGTACGGCCGCAACATGACCTCCCAACTCCTATACTCAATACTCTGACCAATAAAGGAAAGCACACCAAACGCCGCCTTCACTATCCTATCTACCTGCGACTCGACTTTCAAGGAACTATGAACCTGCATTCCAAGGTCTCTTTGTTCAGGAACACTCGCGAGGACCTTACCATTAAGTGCATAAGTCCTGTTAAGATTTGCTTTCCCAAAATGCAGCACATCATATTTATCTGAATTAAACTCCATCTGCCACTTCTCAGCCCATTGGCTGATCTGGTCCAGATCCTGTTGTAATCGGAGGTAACCCTCTTCGATGTCCACTACACCTCCAATTTTGGTGTCATTTGCAAACTTACTAACTGTACCTCTTATACGCGCATCCAAATCATTTATGTAAATGACAAAAAGTAGAGGACCCAGCACTGATCCTTGTGGCGCTCCACTGGTCACAGGCCTCCAGTCTGAAAAACAACCCTCCACCACCACCCTCTGTCTTCTACCTTTGAGCCAGTTCTGTATCCAAATGGTTAGTTCTCCCTGTATTCTGTGAAATCTTACGTTGCTAATCAGTCTCCCATGGGCAACCTTGTCTAACGCCTGACTGAAGTTCGTATAGATCACACCTACTCCTCTGTCCTCATCAATCCTCTTTGTTACTTTTTCAAAAAAACTCAATCAAGTTGGTAAGACATGATTTCCCATGCACAAAGCCAAGTAGACTATCCCTAATTAGTCCTTGCCTTTCCCTCAGTATTCCCTCTAACAACTTGCCCCCACCACCGACGTCAGGCTCACTGGTCTATAGTTCCCTGGCTTGTCCTTACCACCCTTCTTTAACAGTGGCACCACGTTTGCCAACCTCCAGTCTTCTGGCACCTCACCTGTGACTATCGATGATACAAATATCTCAGCAAGAGGCCCAGCAATCACTTCTCTAGCTTCCCACAGAGTTCACTGGTACACCCGATCAGGTCCTGAGGATGTATCCATCATTGTGTTTCAAGACATCCAGCACTTCCTCCTCTATAATCTGGACATTTTGCAAGATATCACCATATATTTCCCCACAGTCTATAATCTTCCTTATCCTTTTCCCCAGTAAAAACTGATGCCAAATACTCATTTAGTATCTCTCCCATTTTCTGTGGCTCCACACAAAGGCCTCCTTGCTGATCTTTGAGTGGCCCTATTCTCTCCCTAGTTACCCTTTTGTTCTTAATGTATTTGTAAAAACTCTTTGGATTCTCCTTAATTCTATTTGTTAAAGCTATCTCATGTCCGCTTTTTGCCCTCCTGATTTCCCTCTTAAGTATACTCATACTTCCTTTATACTCTTTTAAGGATTCACGCGATCTATCCTGTCTGTATCTTACACATGCTTCCTTCTTATTCTTAACCAAACCCTTAATTTCTTTAGTCGTCCAGCATTCCCTATACCTACCAGCCTTCCCTTTCACCCTGACATGAATATACTTTCTCTGGATTCTCATTATCTCATTTCTGAAGTCTTCCCATTTTCCAGCCGTCCCTTTACCTGCGAACATCTGCCTCCAATCAGCTTTCAAAAGTGCTTGCCTAATACCATCAAAATTGGCCTTTCTCCAATTTAGAACTTCAACTTTTAGAGCTGGTCTATCCTTTTCCATCATTATTTTAAATTCACTAGAATTATGGTCACTGGCCCCAAAGTGCTCTCCCACTGACACCTCAGTCACCTGCCCTGCCTTATTTCCCAAGAGTAAGTCAAGTTTTGCACCTTCTCTAGGTACATCCACATACTGAATCAGAAAATTGTCTTGTACACACTTAACAAATTCCTCTCATCTAAACCCTTAACATTATGGCAGTCCCAGTCTATTTTTGGAAAGTTAAAATCTCCTACCATAACCACCCTACTTTTCTTACAGATAGCTGAGATCTCCTTACAAGTTTGTTTCTCAATTTTCCTCTGAGTATTAGGAGGTCTATAATACAATCCCAATAAGGTGATCATCCCTTTCTTATTTCTCAGTTCCACCCAAATAACTTCCCTGGATGTATTTCTGGGAGTATCCCCTCAGCACAGCTGTAATGCTATCCCTTATCAAAAATGCCACACCCCCATTCTCTCCCCCTTCTCTTGCCTCCCTTTCTATCCTTCCTGTAGCATTTGTATCTTGGAACATTTATGCTGCCAGTCCTGCCCATCCCTGAGCCGTGTTTCTGTAATTGCTATGATATCCCAGTCCCATGTTCCTAACCATGCCCTGAGTTCATCTGCCTTCCCCGTTAGGTCCCTTGCATTGAAACAAATGCAGTTTAATTTATTAGTCCTATCTTGTCCCTGCCTGCCCTGACTGTTTGACTCGCTTCTGTTCTCCGATTGATATGTCTTCACTATCTCCCTGGGTCCCCCCCCTTACTAGTTTAAATCCTCCCGAGCAGTTCTAGCAAATTTCCCTGCCAGTATATTAGTCCCCTTCCAATTTAGGCGCAATCCAAGCGTCTTGATCAGGTCACTTCTACCCCAAAAGAGATTCCAATGAACCAAAATTGTGAATCCTTCTCCCATACACCAGCTCCTCAGCCATGCATTCACCTGCTCTATCCTCCTATTCTTGCCCTCACTAGTTCGTAGCACTGGGAGTAATCCAGATGATATTACTACTCTCGAGGATCTCCTTTTTAAATTTCTGCCTGGCTCTCTCTAATCTCCCTTCATAACCTCAAGCTTTTCCCTTCTGGAGTCATGGCCTTCGTTTCAACCTGTCCATGCCGACCAGATATCCCAACCCAATCTAGTCTCACCTGCCAGCACCTGGCCCATATCCCTCCAAGCCCTTCCTATTCATGTACCCATTCAATGCCTCTTGAATGTTGCAATTGTACCAGCCTCCACCACTTCCTCTGGCAGCTCATTCCATACACGTACCACCCTCTGTGTGAAAATGTTGCCCCATAGGTCTCTCTTGTATCTTTCCCCCCTCACCCTAAACTTATGCCCTCTAGTTCTGGACTCCCCAGCCCCAGGGAAAAGACTTTGTCTATTTACCCTATCCATGCCCCTCATAATTTTGTAAACCTCTATAAGGTCACCCCTCAGCCTCCGACGCTTCAAGGAAAACCAGCCCCAGCCTGTTCAGCCTCTCCCTCCAATCCGCTCAAATCCTACACCTCTGGCAACATCCTTGTAAGTCTTTTCTGAACCTTTTCAAGTTTCACAACTCCTTTCCAATAGGAAGGAGACCAGAATTGCACGCAATATTCCAACAGTGGTCTAACCAATGTCCTGTACAGCCGCAACATGACCTCCCAACTCCTATACTCAATACTCTGACCAATAAAGGAAAGCATACCAAATGCCGCCTTCACTATCCAATCTACCTCGACTCCACTTTCAAGGAGTTATGAACCTGCATTCCAAGGTCTCTTTGTTCAGCAACACTCCCTAGGACCTTACCATTAAGTGTATAAGTCCTGCTAAGATTTGCTTTCCCAAAATGCAGCACCTCACATTTATCTGAATTAAACTCCATCTGCCACTTCTCAGCCCATTGGCCGATCTGGTCCAGATCCTGTTGTAATCGGAGGTAACCCTCTTCGTTGTCCATTACACCTCCAATTTTGGTGTCATCTGCAAACTTACTAACTGTACCTCTTATGCTCGCATTCAAATCATTTATGTAAATGACAAAAAGTAGAGGACCCAGCACCGATTCTTGTGACGCTCCACTGGTCACAGGCCTCCTCCGCCACCCTCTGTCTTCTACCTTTTTGAGCCAGTTCTGTATCCAAATGGTTAGTTCTCCCTGTATTCCGTGAGATCTAACCTTGCTAATCAGTCTCCCATCTTGTCGAACGCCTTACTGAAGTCCATATAGATCACATCTACCATTCTGCCCTCGTCAATCCTCTTTGTTGCGTCTTCAAAAAAAAACTCAATCAAGTTTGAGAGACGTGATTATCTACGCACAAAGCCATTGACTATCCCTAATCAGTCCGTACCTTTCCAAATGCATGTACATCCTGCCCCTCAGGATTCCCTCCAACAACTTGCCCACCACCGAGATCAGGCTCACTGGTATATGTCATTGGTTCCAACGTGGACAATGACCTCTTGCTGGCCCCTGTTCCCTCATGAGAACGTTCTTTACCCACTGAGACATCCTTGGCTGTTCGTGCTACGTTCCCCTGAGAATCCATCACCACTTGCATTTTCCAAAATAGATTTAGATTAGATTAGATTAGATTAGATTAGATTACATTACAGTGTGGAAACAGGCCCTTCGGCCCAACAAGTCCACACCGACCCGCCGAAGCGAACCCACCCATACCCCTACATTTACCCCTTACCTAACACTACGGGCAATTTAGTATGGCCAATTCACCTGACCCTGCACATCTTTGGACTGTGGGAGGAAACCGGAGCACCCGGAGGAAACCCACGCAGACACGGGGAGAACGTGCAAACTCCACACAGTCAGTCGCCTGAGTCGGGAATTGAACCCGGGTCTCTGGCGCTGTGAGGCAACAGTGCTAACCACTGTGCCACCGTGCCGCCCACTATACAGCATACATGTTTGAAATGTGTATATCCACAAAAGACTCCTGCACTCGCTGCCTCCCTCTCTTACCTTTCCTGGAGTTATGCCATCTATGTGACTGTATCTGAGGCTCTCCCTCTTTCCTATCACTGCCATCCATCACATACTGTTTGCTGTTACAAATTCCTCAATGCTTCTATCTGTCTCTCCAACCGATCCATTCGATCTGATAAGATTCGCACCCAGCAGCATTTATGGCATATATTATCGGCAGTAACCCTTAAACTCTCTTTAAACTCCCACGTCTGACAAGAAGTACATATCTCTCTATTAAAGGCCATTTTTGCTTCTTCACAATCTACAGACCCAGAAAATAATACCGTTTTATTCCTCTACAAACACTGCCCCAGGTTAAGTTAATAATTATGGCTTATATTGTAAGTTTAATCAAGAGAAATATCTCCAAAAACACAAAATCAAGAAAGAACCTACTCTATTCACTACTGCAGATTCTCTGTGGGCCACACTTAAAACAACGATTAACTTATCTGATTCTGTACTATGAACTTCGCCCAACAGTTCCTCCAAGATCAGGTGTGATGTTCAGTGACGCAGTGAAAAGTGTTGTTTTGCAGGCTGTACAGGCAGATTGTACCATACAAAGTGCACCAACGTAGCAGAACAGTGTTACAGCTGTAGGAAAGGTGCAGCGAGAGAGAAAAATCAACGTTAACATTTAAGAATTCAGTTCCAAAGTCTGATGGGGGGGGGGGGGAGTGGAAGAAGCTGTTTTTGAATCTTAAATACGTAAATTTAAACTTTCATATCTTCTGCCCAACACAAGGTGATGAGCGAGTCCATAACCAGGGTAGTTGGGTCGATGATTTCATCGGTTGCTTTCCTGAAGCAGCAGGAAGCGTAGATGGAGTCAGTGGATGAAAGGATGGTATGTGTGATGGAATGGGCTGAGTTCCTGACTCTAGTTTCTTGTGGTCCTGGGGAGAGCAGTTGTCACACCACGCTGTGATGCATCCACATAGAATGCTTTCGGTAAGAGTCTTTGTGTACATGCCAAATGTCCTTATCCTCCCGAGGAAGTAGAGGCATTGTTGTGCTTTCTTGACCGTCACATCAATCTGCGTGGACTAGGACAGATTGTCACCATTCCTTCATTGTTGCTCTGCTAAAATCCTGGAATTCCCTCCCGAAATGCATATTGCTGTATGTACAGGACATGGACTCCAGGAGTACAAGAAGGCAGTTCACCACTACATCTCAAAATTTAACTTGGAACAAGGTCAACAAGGAATGAGCACTAATTGTTGGCCTTGATGTTAGCCTGTGATGCCCATGTGCCAAATTGAATATAAAAAAAAATTGTGGGGGAAATTAATTTATTTTTAATGGTAGAGGTTTGTGTAAAGTACAGAAACCTGGTTCTTGCATTTAGCTAATCTGAATCCATCAGACAAATCATTTGGGGAGTTTGAGGAATTTGAATTAAAGTTTTAAATTAGTAGTATCCGAGGATTACTGATGCTCGAGTATCCACACCCGTTCGCAAGTGGGTTGTGACAAGAGATTGGAAATTGTGTGTAATTTTTCTGGAATAGCCATAGAGACTTGGGTAAGGAGTTACTAATGGATAAAAGTTTTCTTTTTAAAAGGACAGGTTCTGTACTGGAATGAAAAAGTGGCATTGGAAACTGCTAAAGACTTTCTGTGGGTAACAGTTGTTTTTTATGAATTTAAGAGATGACAATAATATTAATTAAATTGGCAACTAATTTAGAAGTAGAATTGCCTGTTGCTGTTGATCAGATTTTGGGAGATTGACATTTTTAAAAAATAAAACTAGGTAGATGCATGTTAGTCCCTAGAGCATATAGACCAGAAGATACGGGAGCAGAATTATATCATTTGCCCCATCGAGTGTGCTCTGACTTTCAATCCTGGCTGATACATTTCTTAAGCCATTCTGCTGCCTTCTCCCAGAACCCCTTACTGATTTAAGAACCTAATTTATCTTAAATACATTCAATGTTTTGGCCTCCACAGCCTTCCTTCTGTGGCAATGAATTCCACAGACTCCCCATCCTCCGGCTGAAGAAATCCCTCCTCTTCTCAGTTCTAAAGGGTCAGTCTTTCACTGTGAGGCTGTGCTCTCTGGTCCTAGTCACTCGTTTTAGTAGAAACATTTTCTCCTTGTCAACTGTCAGTATTTTGAAAGGTCAGTGAGGTCTTCCTCGAACCCTCAATCCTTCTAAACTCCTCGTATAGATCCAGAGTCCTCAATTGCTCTTCGTATGGCAAGTCCTTCAATGTCAGGATCACTCTTGTGGATCCTCTGGATCCTGTCCAACTTCAGCAAATCCTTAGATACAAGGCTGAAAACTGCTCACAGTTTTTTAAATGCGGTTTGACCAGAGTCTCAGCAGTACGTTCCTGTTCTTGTATTCTAGCCATTTCAAAATGAATGCTTTCATTGCATTTGCCTTCCTAACTGCCAATTGAACCTTCGTGTTAACAGTAAGAGTATCCTGAACTAGGGCTCCTAAGTTCTTTCTATGCTTCAGATTTCTGAAGCCCTTCCCCATTTAGAAAATAATCTATACCCCCTGTTTTTCTTACCAAAGTGTGTAACCTCCATACTTTCCCACATTGTATTCCGTCTGCGAATTCTTTGTCCACTCTAGCCTATCCAAGTCCATCTGTAGCCTCTCTGCCTCCCCATCACTACCTGTCCCTCCACCTGTCTGTGTCATCTGCAAACATAGCAACAATGCCCTCAATTTCTTCATCCCCAGGTAGCTAATGTATAACATGAATAACTGTGGTCCTCCCACTAATCCCTGTGGTGCTCTACCAGTCACCAGCTGTCATTCTGAAAAAGACCCCTTTTTTCCCCACACTCTGCCTTCTGCCAGTCCACCAATCCTCTATTTATGCCAGTACTTTGCCCCTAAAACCATGGATTCTTATTTAACAGCATCCTGTGCGGCATCTTGTCAGAGTCCCTCTGGAAACCCAAATCAATCAGGTCTACTGGCTTTCCTTTGTCTAACTTGTTTCTTTGCCTTCTCAAAGAATTCCAAAAGATTTGTCAAGCATGGCCTCCTCTTGATGAAGTCATGCTGACTCAGCCCTATTTGTCTGTGTTTCCAAGTACTCTGCAGTCTCATCCTTCATGGACTCTGAAATCCTTACCTGTGAGGTCAGGCTAGCTCGCCTATAATTTATGTCTTCTGCATCCCTCCCTTCTTAAGCAGGGATGTTGCAATAGCCAGCTTTCAGTCTCTGGGAGCCTCCTGGACTCCAGTGATTCCTGAAAGATCACCACTACCAATGCCTCCACAATCTTCTCTGCTACCTCCTTCAGAACTCTGCACTTTAGTCCATCTGGTCTAGGTGGTTTGTCCACCTTCAGACCTTTCAACTTCCCCAGCAGCTTCACCTTTCGTGGTGGCCACTACACACACACCTGCCCCTGACACTCTTGAAGTTCTGGTGTGCAGACTGATGACGTACCTATTCAGTTTTTCTGCCATTTCTTTATTACTCATTGCTACTTCTCCAGCCTCATTTTCAAATGGCCTAATGACCACTCTTATCACACACTCTTAACTTTTTAACTAAAAAAAAGTTGTTGCAGTTTTAAAAAAATTTTTACTAGCTAGCTTACCCTCCTATTTCATCACACTCCCCTCACCCACACCACCATTGCATTTTTAATTGTCATCTGCTGGTTTTTAAAGACTTCCCAATCCTCTGTCTTCCCACTTCTCCACATTGTATGCTTTTCCTTTTGCTTGTATGCTTGCCTTGACTTCCCTTGTCGGCCATGGTTGCCTCTTCCTCCCTGTAGTATGTTTCTTCTTCCTCTGGATGAATTCCTACTGTGCCTCTGGAATTGCCAGAGGGCACTGAGACACTGTTCATTTACATTCTGGAAGTGGACTTCACAGTGCGGTAGTGAAAGACTTTGTGGAAGAATCTGGTGTTAAGGAACAGTCAGTCACAAACATTACATTACTACTGTAATGTTTCTATCACTCCTCTCTCCACTAACCCAAAAGGAAAGGGGAGGGAAGCTTCAGAGGAGAGGAGATAGAACATTTGTGAGAGGAAGGTAGGCAGTGACAATTCCAGCAGGTAATTGAGTGAGGACCTAAACAGCTTCTGGAAACTGTTGGTGAGCCGCAGATAAGCTTTCAGAAATTATCTAAGCAGAGAGCACCAGAATTTCAATTTAGCATTAAAAGTATTTGACATTGTAAAGATTAGTTAAGTTAAAGGGGTAAGACATGGCAGGAAAGCTCGTATTCTACTGCTCTTGCTCGATGTGGGAAGCCAGGCACATTTCCAGTGCCTGGGACCTGCATGTATGTAAGCAGTGGCTGCAGATGCAGTTTCTGGAAGCCCGGGTTTGAGTTGGATCAACCTCTGGTGTCACTGTGGAGCATTTGCGAAGTGGAGAGTATCGTGGATAGCACATATAGAGAGATGATCGTACTGCAGACTCTGACTCCACAGGCAGGAATGGAATGCATGACCACCAGCGAGAGCAGGAGAGCTAAGCAGGCAGTGCAGGAATCTCCTGTGGTTATTCCCCTCAAAACACATACTATTTTGGATATTGTTGAGGGGAATGGCCTCTCTGGATAACATCTGCAGCCAAATTTGACCTACTACATTGTACTTACACCTGTATTAACCTATCACCACTTCACCATTCCACCTAAACCCGCCTCCCTTTATTTGCAACTCTTCTTCAAGGATGGAGGTGTGGAAAGAAGAGTTATACCCAAAACGTCGGATTTCTCTGCTACCTGGCTTGCTGTGCTCTTCCAGCCGCCTGCTTGTCTCCTTTAGATTCCAGCATCTGCAGCTTTGACAAAGGGTCAGTTTGACTCAAACCATCAGCTCTTTTCTCTCCTTACAGATGCTGCCAGACCTGCAGAGATTTTCCAGCATTTTCTCTTTTGGTTTCAGATTCCAGCATCCGCAGTTATTTGCTTTTATTTCTGCAGTTTGTTTTTGTCTCTAACACAGCAAATTCAGAGGAGCGAGAAATAGAAATACTTTTGTTAAAGGAGAGTCAATCATAAAGGAATAGATAGATGTTTCTGTGGTCGCAACCGAGAGTCCAGAATGGTGTGTTGCCTCCGGGTGCTAGGGTCCTGGAATTCTGAATGTTTGCAGGACATTCTGGAGGGGGAGGATGAATCTGGCGTGGTACTCAGTGAGGGTGGGGGGGTACTTGGTAGAATGGTTGGGGAGGGTGTGAAATAGTGCGGTAAGGGATGAGAACTAGAGCAGGGCAGTAGATGCTGAAATTGGGGGAGAGGTAGAAACCAAGGCAAACGTGACTAAGAACACTAACAGGCAGGCAAATACTACTGAACAGAGTAGGAGAAGTGGTCTGAAATGCATGCATTTCAATGTGAGGTTTATAAAAGGCAAGGTAGATGAACTTTGGAGCTTTAGTTTCTACTTGGAATTATGACATCACTGCTATTACAGTGACTTGGCTGAAAGAGACAGGACTGGCAGCTGAATGTCCTAAGAACTTAGATGATTCAAGTGTGATAGAAAGGGCTGTAAAAGTGGTGGGGGAGTTGCAACACTGGTAAAGGAGTATCTCGCAGATGTTTTGAGGGAGCATACATCAGAGGACTCCTGCATCGAGGCAATATGGGTAGAACTCAGAAGTAGGAAAGGTGAAATCACTGTGCTGGGGTATAGTACAGACCTCCCAATAGCCAGCAGGAGGTAGAGGAGAGAATATATGGACAGATTTTGGAAAGATGTAAATACAGCGCTGTTGTGGTGGATGATTTTACCTTCCCCTGTATTGATGGGACTCTCTTGGTGCTAGGGGCTTGGATGGAACAGAATTTGTAAGGACCATTTAGGACGATTTCTTGACACAGTATGCAAAACATTCCAACCAGGGAAGGGTTTACATTGGCCTTGGCTCTGGGAAATAAGCCTGGCCAGGTGAGTGAAGTTTCAGTGGGGGAGCATTTTGGGAGTAGTGACCATAATAATGTAAGCTTTAAGATGCTTATGGATAGGGATAATAGGAGTCCTTGGGTGAAAGTGTTAAACTGGGCGAAGGCGAACTACAACAATGTTAGGCAGGAACAGGAGAATTTTGATTTGCATGTGGCTGTTTGAGGGTAAATCCACATAGAACATGTGAGAGTATTTCCTTTGACAGTTGATAAGACTTCAGGAGCAGGATAGGTATGGCATGTTATGTGAATCTTGGATGACCAGGGATGTTATTACCTTGATCAAAAAAGGAGGAAGTGTATGTAAGGTCTAGGAGGGTGGGAACTGACTAAGCCTTCCAAGTATATAAGGAAAGTAGGAAAGAACTTAAACAATGAATTAGAAGGGCGATAAGGGGTCATGGAAAAGTCATCAGCAAACAGGATTAAGGCGAATCCCAAGGCTTTCTATACATATGTAAAAAGCAACAGGGGAGGCAGGGAAAGGATTGGTCCATTCAAGGACAATTAAGGGAAGCTATATGTGGAGCCAGAAGTGGTAGGTGAGGTCCTAAATGAATACTTTGTGTCAATATTCACCAGAGAGAGATAGAGAATTGGTGGTGGATGATCTGAGTGTCAAATTTCTAAGTCAAATTACTACTAAAAAGGAAGAGGTGTTGAGTGTCTTGAAGTTCCTGGGTCCTGATAGGATATTGAGGGAGGCAAGGAAACCTATTGCTGGAACATTGACCGGCGTCTTTGTATCCTCTTTGGCCACAAGTGAGGTCCCATCGGACTGGAGAATAGCCAATGTAGTCCTTTTTTTTCTTGTTAAAAAAAACTTTTTCAAAAATATAAAGTTATTAAAAATATAACAAATACCAATATAATAAAAAAAGCAAATTACAACACAACTACTGTTTACTAACGACTAACCTACCGTATAAAACAAAACAAAATCAAACACCTATGCAAAACAACACCTATAAATGACTTAAATAAAAGAACACACAAGAACACAAAATAACAATGCTCAGTGCAGAGCTCTGAAACAAAAAAACTGGAGCATTGTATATGTTAACTCAGGAGACCCCCATCCAGGGCCCACAGCTCAGCAAACCTAACCATCCTGGTGAAACGAAAGCCTAGTTAGGATAACAGACAAATCTGTGTCCCAATAACTCAAAGGGCTGCCATGACTTACATATAAAAAAAAGGTCTGTTGTGTGGTGCACCATATTTGTGAAAAAAAAATCCAAGGGAATGTGCTCCATAATTTCTTGCTTTCCCAACAAGCCCGGTGGGTTCTCAGACATCCAGTTCGTCAGAATGTTCTTCCGTGCACAGTAAGTAAGAATATTGAACAGTTTCTTCTGATGCCCGTCTAAAGATAAACTAGGTATACCTAGAAGGAGAGATGTCGGGTTTTCTTTAACCGTCCTCAATACTCTCCCTATCTAGGCAAAAGTGAGGACTGCAGATGCTGGAAATTGGAGTCGAGATTAGAGTGGTGCTGGAATAGCACAGCAGGTCAGGCAGCATCCGAGGAGCAGGAAAATTGACGTTTTGGGCAAAGCCCACTCTTCCTATCTCTCCTGCCACAGCGCTCCAGTAAACACTGAGCCTGTGGCATGTCTAGAAGCAATGGGTAAGAGTACCTAAACTTATTTTACATTTGGGGCACATCGGAGATGCCTTTTTTTAAAACTTTGCCAGATAATCCGGTGCCAAATGAACCCTGTGCAGAACCTTTAACTGCATAACATATGTCCTGTTACAGATGAGATCTTTTGCGTGTTCTCCCATATGTCCCCCCACGTTTCAGAAGAGATCTCCGCCCCTAGATCTCCTCACCCCCAGACTTCATATAACTGGTTATTATCCTGCCAGGCCTGACCACCCAGCAGGCGATAGAGGGCACTAACTGAAAGGGTGCTTGTGGCACATAGCAACAACCTCTCTGTGTTGGGCTTATAGGGCTTAATATGAGTCATCTTGTGGATGAAATCCTTCATCTGAAAAAAAAACAGAAAAGATCTCTTATGGAGCAGCCCATATTTGCGGTTCAATTGCTCGAAAGACATCATAACCTCCCCCTCAAGCACGTCTGCACAAACTGGAAACTCCTCTTGCTGCCTATAGCTTGAATCCTGAGTACATCAGCCCTGGTTGGAACCCCAGCATACCAACTATGGGAGTGAGTGGCACAATCTAGGATAAGCAACCTTCAATCTGATGCATTGCCCTCCGTGCCTTGACCGTATTAATAACAATAGGTTCCGGCAGTGGTTTATAACTGTCCTCATCTTATCCATGAACAACAGGTTAATGAGAGGGCACTTTGCCTGGGAAGCCTCAATATCCAGCCATATTATGTCTGGATCGTTACTTTCCCAATCACACACAAAGGACAGCATGGAACTCAATTGATACCTCCTGATGTCTGAGAAATCAAGTCATCCCCATCCTTGAGGCAACTGCAATTTAGTAAGTTTGATGAGGGGCCACCCAGGTTGCCAAATGAAAGATCTGAACCAACCCATAAGTTTCCCCAGCGTTGACCTGGGAAACATTACAGGGAGCATATGCATGGGATAAAGCAAACTAAGAAGGACATTCATCTTAAGGGCTATTTGGCCCAACCACTAAATTGGAAGAGCCTCCTAACTCTGGAGATCCTGCCTAATATTGTCGAGTAGGTGAACAAAGTTAGTCCGAAATAACCGATCAAACATGGGATTAATAAAAATACCTAAGTATCGGAAACCTGTCTGTGACCACTTAAAGGGGAACCTCGGGCCACTTTTAACCTCTGGCATGCCCTTAAGGTGCCCCAAAGGCATAGCCTCTGACTTTGCAAAGTTGATCTTATATCCTGAAAAAGCCCCAAATGAATTGATACATTGTTATCAGATGGCGTACGGATGTCACCGGGTCCGATTAAAAACAGAAGGACGTCATCTGCATATAGACCGAGCCCAAACTGCTCTAAGACATTAGCGATGGCCATTCCACCCAGTCAAATGCTTTCTCTGCATCTAAGGAAATCACCAACCCCTGGATTGATTGTTGCTGACATACTTGGCCATATTCAGCAACCTTCTAATATTATTAGAGGACCTACGGCTCCTTATAAAACCAGTCTGCTCCACTTTGACAATATAGGGCAACACCTTCTCCAATCTCAGCCCCAAAATCTTAGACAGAATCTTAAAATCTGTATTTAATAGCAAGATGGGCTGTATGAGGCACAATCCTCAGGAACCTTTCCCCCTTAAGAGTGAGGGAAATATTAGCTTCTGTCAAAGATTGTGGTAGGCATTCGTGCATATAGGAGTGATTGTACATTTCCAGCATCGGCCCTGACAGAATCCCTAGAAACCCCTTTTTAAAACTCACCCGGGAGACCAGGGCCAGATGCTTTCCCATTTTGAATTTACCTAACTGCCTCCCATATTTCCTGAACTGTCAAGGGGGCATTGAGGAGAGAGGCCTGTTCCAAGGTTACCCCCCGGGAAGTCCAGGCTCTTAAAGATTTCCATCTTGGCCCACCCATCCTTGCAACCTTCAGACTGATACAATTCAGAACAAAAACTCTGAAAAGCCTCATTACATATGATGCCAAAAGGATTAAGGACCCTGGCGCTGTTTCTAACTGCAGTAATGGATTAGGGAGCATGCTTTTTCCTAGTCAGATACGTTAAATACTTCCCTGGCCTATCCTCCTATTCGAACAGCCTTATTCTAGCAAAAACAAGTTTTCTGCGGTTTGTGTAAGCACTAAATTCAGGGCAGCCCAGAGGGCTGTGATCTGCTGTAGCTTGGTCACTGAAGGCCTCGCAAGATGTGCCGCCGCATCTCAAGTAGATGCTGCTGTCCCCCACTTCTATCGTTTCTGGCTAACCGAATAGGAAGTAGCCAATCCCCTAGCAAAAGGCCTTCGTGGTCTCCCATAGCATAGACGGACTACTAGCTGTGCCTGAGTTGATAATCAAAAACTCCTGAAACTCCCTCAAAGTATTCCACAGTTTTGGAACCCTTGAGGAGAAAAAGATCCAGCCGCCAATGCCGTGAACCTAATCCCTCGCACTTGGCCTTTACCTCCAAATATACTGCTGTGTGATCAGAAATAGCTATGTTCCCAATTTTACAACCCATAATCGAATCCAGCAGGGTTGAGGGCACCAGAAAAAGATCAATCCTCGTGTGACATTTATGCGGGTTTGTAAAAAGGTGAAGTTCCTGCCGGTAGGATGAAGACATCTCCAAATGTCCACCAGCCCCAACTACTCACTTGAGTCAGTCACCTGCTTGGCCTGCAAAGACATAGTTGGGGGCCCTCTAGGCATCCTGTCCACTTTCTGATCCAAAAGGCAATTGAAATCCGCCCCCCCCCCGCCCCACCACCACCACCCTGCTTAAATGATCCTTAAAGTCAGGAGAAGTGCTCTGCCCATCCCTGGCTCCATGTCAACCCCAATTATGACTAAAAGAGGAAAACAACAATGGGCACCTATAAAAATTTCCCATGATAAAATCCAGTTATAAAAATGTAATAGGAACAACATTATTCCAAGATCTCTAAAAAACTTATTAGATGGGAAAAAAAGGGAAAAACACAAGGAAAGAAGGAAAAACAGGACAAACATGAACCATATTCTTCAGATCAGTTGGACTGTTTTAAAACATCCACAAAGTTCTTGGCTCTATCCGCTGTCAAACATATAAACTAAGTTCTCGTGGTTGATGCGAAGCATTGCCAGATACCTCATGGAGTACTGGATGCCCAGGTTCCTCAGCCTCTTAACTTCATCAAAAGACTTCTTCTTTTGAATTACTGCTGCTGGGAAATCTTGAAAAAACATAATTTTTTACCCCTTGTGCAGCAGTGCCTGTGGATCTTTCCCCAGTGGTCTGGAGGCTTCTATCATTTTTGCTTGTCCCTGTATGTGTGGAAGTGCACTAGGACCGGGTGGGGTGCTGTACCGGCCCGGACCTGCGTACTGCCACCTGATCAGCCCTTTCAATGTGTAACCGGCCAGATTCTATTTGAAGGCCCAGGAGTTTTGGCAGCCAGTGTTCAAAAACGTTGCCCACCTTCTTCACCCACCGGGAGACCGACAATTCGTAGATTCATTCTCCGACTTCTCTTTTTTTGAGGTTGTCAACCTGATCTCGTAAGGCCTGTACTTGCTGTTCCAGGGTCTGGATCTGTCTGGACGAGGACTCCACCACTGCTTCAGAGGCTGTGGTTTAACCCTCCACCTCCTCTATTCGTGCCCCAAGGCCCTGGAGCTCCCCTTCATGCTTTTGTAGCATGGACACGATGGGTTGGAACTGGGCATGGATCTCCTCAATTGCAGCCTCAATGTTTGCAGTAAGTCTCACCATCGACGCTGCCAATTCCTGCGAGTCTGTTAAGTCCCATGGGGGTTTGGGAGAGGCTGCTTCTGTAGCCTCTGGTGTGCTCGGCGCTGCAGGGGAATGTTCTCCCTGCTGCTGTTTGCTCACTCCCTTTCCCTTTGGCATCCTTCCCACTCCCAAATGTTAACAAATATGCATTCCCAAAACTTTAAATGAAGAATTCTCTCATAGGTGTTAACCAAGGATGGCAAAAAACACCATTATGCCTTGGCTGTTAGGCAGAGCCGTCCATGGTATTTCTACTAAATTGCCGCCATCTTGCTGAGTCTAATCCTGTTGTTTAAGAAGATAGCAGAGATAATCCAGGAAATTATGGACCTTTGAGCCTCATGTCAGTGTTCGGGAAATTATTGGAAAAGATTCTCGGGGGCAAGATCTCTGTGTATTTCAAAGCAATAGCGATAGTCATGATGGGAGGTTGTGTGTCACTAATTTGATCACGTTTTTTGAGGTGGTGTCAGAGATGATTGAGGGAAAAGCAGTTGATGATGTCTACATGAACCTCAGTAAAGCCTTTGACGAGGTCCCTCATGTCCGATTGATACAAAAGGTGAAGTCACATGGTATCAGGGGTGAGCTGGCCAGATGGATACGGAATGGGCTTAGTCATAGGAGACAGAAGGATGGATAGAAGGATGTTTTTTGGAATGAAGGGTTGTGACTAGTGTGTTTCACAGTGATCAGTGCTGGGACCTCTCCTGTTCATGGTCTATATAAATGAATTAGAATTCCTATAGTGTGGAAACTGGCCCTTCGGCCCAACAAAACCACACTAACCCTCCAAAGTGTAACCCGCCCAGATCCATTCCCCTACCCTATACTTACTCCTGACTATTGTACCTAACCTACACATCCCTGAATGCTATCGGCAATTTAGCATGGCCGATTGACCTAACCTGCATATCTTTTGGACTGTGGGAGGAAACTGGAGCACCCCGGGGGAAACCCACACAGACACTGGGGGAATGTGCAAACTCCACACAGACAGTTGCCCGAGGCAGGAATCAAACCTAGGTCCCTGGTGCTCTGAGGCAGAAGTGCTAACCGCTGAGTCACCGTGCTGTCCAAAATCCGTTTGGAGGAAAACATAGCTGGTCTAATTCGCAAGTTTATAGACAATACAAAGATTGGTGGAGTTGCAGAGAATGAAGAGAATTGTCAGTGGATACAGCAGGATATAGATCAGTTGGAGGCATGGGCAGAAAACTGGCAAATGGAGTTTAACCCAGGCAAATGTGAGGTGATGCCTGTTAGAAGGTCAAGTATAGGTGGAAATTATACAGTGAATGGCAGAACCCTTAAGAAGATTGATGTACATAGGGATCTGGATGTGCAGGTCCACAGATCACTGAAGGTGGCAATGCAGGTAGGTACGGTAGTTTAAAAAAAGGCCTAAGGCATGCTTGCCTTCATTTGGACAGGGCTTTACTTTCAAGGATAGACAAGTTATGCTGCACTTTATAGAACTTAAGTTAGGCCATACTTGGAATATTGTGTACAGTTCTGATCACCACACTACCAGAAGGATGTGATTGCATTGGTGAGGGTACAGAAAGGGTTTACCAGGATATTGCTGGCAAATACTGATAAATCTTTTGTGAACCCTCTCTAATTTAATAATAGCCTTATTAGCAGGGTGACCAGAACTGTATTTGGTACTCCAAAAGTGGCCTCACCAGCGTAGTGTACAACCGCAACATGATGTCCCAACTCCTGTACTCAATTGTCTGAGTAATGAAGGAAAGCATGCTAAATGCCTTCTTAACCACACTGTCTACCTGTGATGCAATTTTCAAAGAACCATGTATCTGAACATCTAGGAGTCTGTTTGACAACGCTGTCCAGGGCCCTACCATTAATTTTATAAGTCCTGGCCTTGTTTGTTTTATCAAAATTCAATACCCCTCATTTATCCAAATTAAGTCATTTGCTGCTCTTCAACCCATTGGCCCAATTAATCAAGATTGCTTTGAAATCTTAGATAACCTTCTTCACTATCCACTAGACCCCCAATTTTGGTGTCTTCTGCAAACTTATTAACTATGCCTCCTTAATTCTAATCCAAACTGTTTATATAAATTACAAACAACAGTGAACCTAGCATTGATCACTGTGGAACACCGCTGGCCACAGGTCTGTAGTCAGAGAAACAACCCTCTACCATTACCCTCTGTCTCCTACTGTCAAGCCAATCTTATATTAAATTGGCAAGCTATCCCTGAGTCTCATGTGATCTAACTTTACTATTTGATCTATCATGCAGAATCTTGCCAAAGGCTCTACTAAAGTCCATGGAGACAATGTCATCCACTCTGCCCTCAACAATCGTTTTGGTTACATCCTCTGAAAATTCAATCAAGCTTGTGAGACATGACTTCCCATACACAAAGCCATGGCTTACTATCCCTTATCAGTCCTGCCTCTCCCAATGCATATAAAACCTATCACTTAAAATTCCATCCAACAACTGTCCCACCGCTGACATCAATTTCACAAGTCTATAGTTCCCAGGCTTCTCTTTACAGTCTTTCTTAAATGTACAGCATTAGCAGTCTTCTGACCCCTCACTCTGGCTGTAGATGATACGGATATCTCTGCTAGGGCCATCCAATTTTTTTTTTCCCTAACTTTCCACAGCATCCTAGGATACACTTGTTTAGGTTCCAGAGATTTATCCACCTTTTGTTTTTTAAGACCTCCAGTTCTTCCTCTTCTGTAACATGGACTGTTTACAAGATATCAGTATTTATTTCCTCAGGTTCCCTAACCTCCATTTCTTTCTCCACTGACTTTTTTCCCCAATCATTTCAGTTATTGTTTCAGATTTCATTGCCACAGAAGGCTGTGGGGTCCAGGTCATTGAATATATTTATGACTGAGAGAGGTTCTTGAGGATCAAAGGTTATAGGGAGAAAATGGGAGAATGGGGATGAGAAGTGTATCAGCCATGACTGAATGGCAGAGCAGACTCAGTGGGCTGACTGGCCTCATTTCTGCTCCTATGTCTTATGGTCGTATTTCGAGCATCTTCAATCTTTTTTGTCCGGGCTCTTTGACTTCACAGAAGGCATGGGGGAAATGATACACTAACTAAGTCTCATACTGATTAAAAGCAACAACTTACAACTGATGGGAGGAAATGACTGGCATTCTTCAGGCTTCAAGCATTTTTATTACTTAGAGAAATAATTTGCCCTTGCAACAGTCTAAAGGTTGAACTTCTGCATTTTGTACACCCACAAGTTGTTCAACTAACCAGGTACCAATTAGTCATCAGGTTGATTATCTTTGCCTCCTTGATAAGTCGCAATTGCACAGATACGTCAGTTATTTACTGCTGATGCTCTGAAGAGGAGTCACTAGACCTGAAACTTTACATCTGTTTTCTTTTCACAGATGCTGCCAGATTTGCTGAATTTTTCCAGTAATTTGTTTGTGCAAGTCACTTGTAAGCTTGTTGCTAGTCAAACCTCATTCAGCACACCTCCCCTGTCATGTATAAACATCTACCCCACTGGTTGAATAAAGCAGTAATGTAAACAAGTTTCAGTAACTTGTATTTAAAGGTGCAACAATTTCTTCCACAGCCCTTGGTTATAAAATAGTCATTTTTTAAAGTCTGCAATCAAAAAGGAAAAATCAAAATTTAAAATTCGCCTGTCTTTCCAGCATTCTCGTGAACAACGGTGAAATTCAAAATCTATCTTTAGAACATAGAACAATACGGTGCAGAACAGGCCCTTCGGCCGTCGATGTTGCGCCGACCTGTGAACTAATCTAAGCCCATCCCCTGACACTAACCCATCAACATCCACATGCTTATCCAAGGAATGTTTAACTGCCTCTAATGTGGCTGTTAACTACATTGGCAGGGAGGGCATTCCCGTCCTTACCACACTGAGTGAGACATCCGTCTTAAATCTTTCTCTCTTTCTACAAAATTACTCTGTTTGTGTCCTTCAGTGTTCTGATTCCTTTTTGTCAGTTTCTTTCAACTGTATCTTCTGTGTTCCACTATCTAGAATGCAGAGTATTTACAGCTTGTTATTTCAAAAGGTTCTTTCAACTATTTTGTTTGAGCATGCACTTGTATATCTTAATTTAAAATGGTTTGATTGTATTTTATTTCATTATTATTCTTTAAGTTCTGTGCCCAAAAGGCAGGTCTGATGCATAATACCACAACCTCCAGCAGGAATATTGTAAGGAGGCAGGCACAATCTACCCCTGCCAGGACAGGATTAAGCCAAATGCTGTTGGCACCAATTTGATGCATCCAGCCAATAATTGAACTGGCTGTAGGCGTCATAGTTTCTCCGGCGACATGCATCATTTATGCACAGTCCATCTGGTTATATGGTTAAAGATGATATAAAGAAATTGAAGTCTTTATCACACAGTTGACCAGCAATCTATCCTTTCCATATAGCCTGTCATTGGCATGTGTTGAAAGGATGTAGAATTTAATGCTTACCTGTTTATCAGCATCATGAGTGCACTTTCCTTGGCCATTGAGTTGTGGAATGAAACCTGAATTTGGAGTTTCTAGCTTAGAGGCAGGGACACTACCCTCTGCCACAAGAACTCATCATTTTCTTATGCTGTATAAATTCAAGCTACTTGGGTTGGTCACAGTTGAACTTTTTATATACCAGTAGTTTGTGTTTAATGCTAAGATTTCCACACTGTAGGGAATCTAAAGTCCATGGTTGTTACTCAGCTTCGCCATAATTTTAGTTTATTTAATTTTGAACAATAAATGATTAGTATCTGTGGATTATATAGTTGAGCTAAACTTGACATACATCGACTGGGACTGCCATAGTGTTAAAGGTTTAGATGGAGAGGAATTTCTTAAGTGCGTATAAGACAATTTTCTGATTCAGTATGTGGATGTACCTACGAGAGAAGGTGCAAAACTTGACCTACTCTTGGGGAAATAAGGCAGGGCAAGTGACTGAAGTGTCAGTGGGGGAACACTTTGAGGCCAGCGGCCATAATTCGATTTTTTTAAAATCGTGATGGAAGAAGGTAGACCACATCTAAAAGTTGAAGTTCTAAATTGGAGAAAGGTCAAATTTGACGGTATTAGGCAAGAACTTTCGAAAGCTGATTGGGGGCAGATGTTTGCAAGTAAAGGGATGGCTGGAAAATGGGAAGACTTCAGAAATGAGATAACGAGAATCCAGAGAAAGTATATTCCTGTCAGGGTGAAAGGGAAGGCTGGTAGGTATAGGGAATGCTGGACAACTAAAGAAATTGATGGTTTGGTTAAGAATAAGAAGGAAGCATGTGTAAGGTGTAGACAGGATAGGTCGAGTGAATCCTTAGAGTATAAAGGAAGTATGAGTATACTTAAGAGGGAAATCAGGAGGGCAAAAAGGGGACATGAGATAGCATTGGCAAATAGAATTAAGGAGAATCCAAAGAGTTTTTACAAATATATTAAGAACAAAAGGGTAACAAGGAGATAATAGGGCCCCTCAAAGATCAGCAAGGAGGCCTTTGTGTGGAGCCATAGAAAATGGGGGAGATACTAAATGAATGTTTTGCATCAGTATTAACTGTGGAAAAGGATATGGAAGATATAGACTGTAGGGAAATAGATGGTGACATCTTGCAAAATGTCCATATTACAGAGGAGGAAGTGCTGGATGTCTTGAAACAGTTAAAGGTGGATAAATCACCAGGACCTGATCAGGTGTACCCGAGAACTCTATAGGAAGCTGGAGAAGTGATTGCTGGGCCTCTTGCTGAGATATTTGTATCATCGATAGTCACAGGTGAGGTGCCGGAAGACTGGAGGTTGGCAAACGTGGTGCCACTGTTTAAGAAGGGCGGTAAAGACAAGCCAGGGAACTATAGACTAGTGAGCCTGACCTCAGTGGTGGCCAAGTTTTTGGAGGGAATCCTGAGGTACAGGATGTACATGTATTTGGAAAGGCAAGGACTGATTAGGGATAGGCAACATGGCTTTGTGTGTGGAAAATCATGTCTCACAAACTTCATTGAGGTTTTTTGAAGAAGTAACAAAGAAGATTGATGAATGGCAGAGCAGTAGATGTGATCCATATGAACTTCAGTATGGTGTTTGACAAGGTTCCCCATGGGAGACTGATTAACAAGGTTAGATCTCACGGAATACAGGGAGAACTAGCCATTTGGATACAGAACTGGCTCAAAGGTGTAGAAGACAGAGGGTGGTGGTGGAGGGTTGTTTTTCAGACTGGAGGCCTGTGACCAGTGGAGCGTCACAAGGATCAGTGCTGGGTCCTCTACTTGTTGTCATTTACATAAATGATTTGGATGCGAGCATAAGAGGTACAGTTAGTAAGCTTGCAGATGACACCAAAATTGGAGGTGTAATGGAAGCGAAGAAGGTTACCTCAGATTACAACAGGATCTGGACCAGATCGGCCAATGGGCTGAGAAGTGGCAGATGGAGTTTAGTTCGGATAAATGTGAGGTGCTGTATTTTGGGAAAGCAAATCTTAGCAGGACTTATACACCTAATGGTAAGGTCCTAGGGAGTGTTGATGAACAAAGAGACCTTGGAGTGCAGGTTCATAGCTCCTTGAAAGTGGAGTCGCAGGTAGATAGGATAGTGAATGCGGCGTTTGGTATGCTTTCCTTTGGTCAGAGAATTGAGTACAGGAGTTGGGAGGTCATGTTGCGGCTGTACAGGACATTAGTTAAGTCACTGTTGGAATATTGCGTGCAATTGTGGTCTCCCTCCTATCAGAAAGATGTTGTGAAACTTGAAAGGGTTCAGAAAAGATTTACAAGGATGTTGCCAGGGTTGGAGGATTTGAGCGGATTGGAGGGAGAGGCTGAACAGGCTGTGTCTGTTTTCCCTGGAGTATTGGAGGCTGAGGGGTGACCTTATAGAGGTTTACAAAATTATGAGGGGCATGAACAGGTGGGGTGGGGGAGTCCAGAACTAGAGGGCATAGATTTAGGGTGAGAGGGGAAAGATATAAAAGAGACCTAAGGGGCAACTTTTTCATGCAGAGGGTGGTACGTGTATGGAATGAGCCAGAGGAAGTGGTGGAGGCTGGTACAATTGCATTATTTAAGAGGCATTTGGATGGGTATATGAATAGGAAGGGTTTGGAGGGATATGGGCCGGGTGCTGGCAGGTGGGACTAGAATGCGTTAGGATATCTGGTCAGCATGGACAGGTTCGACTGAAGGGTCTGTTTCCGTGCTGTACATCTCTGACTCTATGACTCTACCATTGGGTCCATTATAGAATTATTAATATACTAAGCTGAGGAAAACATTTGCATTTGTAATATCATCATTGTAAAGATTGGGTGTATAAAAACTTTTTTGTTCACTTGTGTTTGCTGCTGTACAGTGTTACATTTTTGATAACAATCACAAATGGCTAACCCTTTAAGGTCATATTATGAATATACTTTTCAAAACAGCAAGAAAGAAACCATTTGTTTTTAGCGTGCGCACTCATTTAGTTACAAGAAGTATTGCCATCTTCTGAACATCCTGTAATGTTTTGGGCAAAAGCTTTTGGGTACATTGATAACCAGCATATGTGTTGAACCTGTGAATGTATTGTGAAACAAAAGAATTTCCTTGCGGTTATTGGTGTTTTTAGGGTTAAATTTGTACAAACTAAAACTGCCAGTGATTGGAGAGAAGAAATAGTTCATAAGAAAGGAATTTTAGATTTTCATGACTTTTATCGTATTTTATTCTGAAAGAACGTTGTATTTTGGCAAAACATACACACACCAAATAATTCTCTGGAAGAACTTGCCACGCAGCAGTTAAAGGACCTTTACATTCCTACAGAAACAGCTGTCATGGTTTAGAAATGATGGGCATTATCACATGACTTTTTTTTACACAACTGGGGGAAGGGCGGGGGTGGATGGAACAGCAAATGATTTCAAAAAGCTTCTGAGCCATGCATTTGTTGAAGTGCCCAGGAAAGGGAATCCCATAGAGTCTGTGGTTGTATTTTTCAGACTGTTGCAAGTTAAAAGGTATTAATGATGGCACATTAGAGGTGGAACCTGAGTGAACAGGATGGCACATGTAAGTGATATTTGTCATCTTTGTTTTTTTTAGAATAATGAAATGTATTAAGTTATTGGATTGCTCTTGGATGTGGTCTTTGTAAGGCATGTTACACAAAACTGATTCTAAATGTGTATTCAAAGTATGTGCATTTATGTGGATTCAAAGATTTTTTTTGTTAATGTGATTTCCTTTTCTAATAGCTAACAAATATAAAATAAACTTTGATAATAATGTGACCATTTAAAAAGCACCAAGTTCTATTTCATTTAGAAGACATTCCCAAAAGAACAAAACTAGAGCATCCACTATCAGACTGGAAGAACCTCATTAAACTGGTCTGATTTTTTTTCAGTGAAACTTTCCTCTTTAGATTAAATGTGCTTGCAAATGTATACTTTGAAGGAATAGTTTTCAATGGCAGCCTTTAAAACTGGATAGTGGCTTAGTTAAAGTAAATTTTTACCGTTAACCTCCTCCAGAGTAAGCTGTATTAGGTCAACCTTTTTAAGTGCGGTATCTTTGTTTGACAGATGAGGTGTAATATTGATATTAAATAGCTGGATGCAATTGTGAACAATCATTTATGTTTCAGAAGTAGATTGCTACTTGTAACATGGTGGTTGACGCTATGAACTGTCAATAGATGTAATGAAATGTAAATCAATGAAAAATTGTGAATTCAAATGAATTTCTTTAAGCACTAATTATTGGTGCTATACACAAATTACATCAATGGCTTGATGTAAGTTCGTTCTGTTGTAGCAGTTCCAGTTTTTTGGTGCTCTATTGGCTTTTGAGGGTTGAAGACAGTGAAAAAACAAAATTAAAATGTTTTGTTGAATGGACATATTCGGGATATCTTGGGATAAAAAGATTAGCCTCATCCTTTTAATACATCTTCCACTGAGTATTTTAAAGATTTAAATTTATCTATAAATAATTTATTTTTGTTTTTCTTATCCCTTAAATTTTCTTTATCCTATTCACTGCTATCTAGCCAGAATTATGCACTGATGTCCTCCCAAGTTAACATTTTTCCGGAATTGTGAATGGTCAAGATTTGTTAGCTATGGTCTGTTCCATTTTAATTGAACAGAGCAGCATTGTAAGTTCCTTTTTATTTTCCCCCCCAATGAATTGCATGTTTTAGTGATTTAGGTACATAGAAAGGTAACTCTTTGTTAGTAATATTACTCTGTGCATCAACAAATTAATTTGATTTTGCATATTTATACATCTGCATTTTTAACTTAAAATTTAGCTCCAATAAATTGTAGAGTTGTGACCACCTTCAAATTTGCGCGACAGGGTAAGTATGCAGAAGCCAAGTTTATATTGCTGCACCAAATGATCTTGTGTTATGTAATGGTGCAATGCCCATAGTTTTGGACCATATTTTTGAATTTGGTGTATAACTTCACATTGAATTATTAAAACCTTGATTTGCTTAGTTAAATTTAATTTTGGCTATTTGGTAATTAAGTTGAAAAGCATTCGTAATATTTTTTATTACATGATAATAAAGATGATTTAAGCATTATAGTTGAATTCTGACCTCCATCATAGAACCCCTACAGTGTGGAAAAAGGCCATTTGGCCCAACAAGTCCACACCAACCCTCTGAAGAGTAACCCACCCAGGCCCATTCCCCTACCCTACATTACTCTACATTTACCCTGACTAATACATCTAATCTACATGACTGTGAACACGTTGGGCAATTTAGCATGGCCAGTTCATCTAATCTCACCTGAGGCAAAAAGTTGTGGAGCAGGGTGGTTTCAAGTTCTACTGCAGGACATGAATGCGTAATTTAAACTGACAGTGCAGAGTGATATTTAAGTGATTGCACTGTTTTGAAGTGTTGTCTTTTACATTCATTGTTTAAAACAATGCCTAGTCTTCCCTATTGGGGGAAAAAAGTCCTAAGACACTGTCCAAAGGACATCAGCCAACTACTTCCTGGTAATATTTATCCATTATTATCACATGGTTATTTTTGAAATTTTGTGCAAATGTTGGCTGACATATCTCCCACATTAAAACGGACCACTGTGATGGGATGTACTTTTTAAAAATAATTTTTGCCCTGCCCCTCTTGAAGAGGGGTGCTACCAACTTCGTGATATGGTGTCTTCTCCATGGAAAGTAGGGTAAATAGTTTTGGTTTTTTCTGAACGTAGACAAAAGAAGCATGAGTGGGTCGAGTCAGGCTCATACAGACCCAAGATTTTAGTTGTTGAAGTTGAGGTTTTGGAGTTGAAACTGCTAGATACAGCTCTCTCTGCTACTGCAAAAGCTTGAGTTCTCTCTGCTGCCAGATTCATTCTTTTAGGGTTTCATTCCTCCTGGACTGGAGGAGATAGCAAGTAAGGGAAATCTGTTTTGCTGAATTGGCCTTTGCCAAGGGTGTTTTTATGGGATGCTGCTGTATTATAACAGTTGATGAGTCATAGTTAAATAGTATATTTACTTTCAATATTTTAATAGTCAAAAGTTGTACCAGTTCTTTTTGTTTGTGTTTTAACTGTAGTGTAGGAACAAAGTGTGTTTCGTTTAGAGCCTAGAAGTGTGACTAATTGAATCACATCTGAAACACTGCGCCTTATACTTATGTTTAAATAAGGTAAAGGTTATGGTGTAGGATTTCTCCTTGATATATTTTTGAGGAGGTTGGGTCTGGGATCACACCATGGACCAGATCAAAGCATTTAGGGAGGTCTTGAGGTTATCAAAGACATAATTTAAAAAAAAACTCCAGCTTTTTAAATGAAAATATTTTAGCAATTTATAGCAGCTTGAATCTCATGGAGAATGTGATGAATTACGAAATCAGAATTGGGGATATTCGCTGCTGATAGCACAGTGTTCAGTACCTTTTTAAGATGCCTCAGATGCTAAAGCAATCTGTGCCTGTATGCAGCAAAACCTGGACGGCACCTAGGTTAGCTTGATAAATGGAGATTAACATTGTGTGACACAAAGTGACAACCACAATACATGTGGCTGCCCAGAAATAGCAGAAAATTGCCCAGGGGTGCTCTATCCAAATTTGATGAATCCAGTCTGGTTAGTTATTATTCCATTAGTGTACTCTTAATTACCAAGGTGCCATTAACAGTGCTGTCAAGCAACCTTAAGCAGCATTCTGCTCACTGCTCAGTTTGAGCCCTGCCTAAGCTACTTGCCTCCAGAACCTATTTCAGCCTCTGTCCAAGTGTGGTGAAAAGAGCTGAGTTCTAGAGGTGAGGTGCAAGTCCTTGACATCAGGACAACATTTGACCTTTTGCTGGAAATTCTGAATTTGAGGGCTGCTCAGCATCTGGAGGTTGGTACTGGTCCTGAGTTTGCAGATGCATATGCTTCTCACCAATTTTTCTGGATGCTCATAGTTTGTGTAGTTCTCTAACAGTTGCTGTGTTTGGAGCCATTAGAACCATCACAATGAGTTATAGGAAACAGTAATGTGTTCACTCAGCAGTCACTGCATGCACAAATAATAGTTTAATGTAGTAATTCATACGTTGGGACATGGCGGCTTCCAGTGAAGGTGATGGAATGCCTCTGCATGGATCTCTTAACATGGTAGACCTTCTTCTAATGCATGTTGTACAAGCTTTGCTGCGCGTATAAAATAGGAGATTATAAGTGTGGTAGGCAGTATTAAACCTTCTCCATCACCTCCATCCCCATTTTACCAGAGAGAGGCATCATTGCATATAAGGTCATGTTGGAAAATACTTACAGTTCACTTGTGAGCAAAACAGGTCCACATCTTTTGCTAGCCTGAGGGACTTTGGAATGTCTTTGAAATGTGGAAAGCAGGTCACACTCCGGTTACTTTTGATTCTTGTGCTTCATAGAATCTACAAGTATTAACTTTATGATGATCAGAGCCATAGTCAAGATTGCTTGTGCCCAGGACTTTGAATCAAAAAGTTGGTCACTGCATGAACTATACATGGCGAATGCTGTGAATACAGATGTCTCTAACCTACTGCGTAAGTGCTTGCCTAATGCAGTTGCCACTTGAAGAGCCTCACATTGCTCACAAGTGGAATCTGTTCCCTTGGACAAAAGAAACATTTACTCCATTCACTCCAGGTGCACTTACTGCTATTTTTCATTTCCATTTGTGTACAGGTGAATTGAGTGAGCATGGAAAACAATACAGATAGCACTTCTGCTTGTCAATCTCGGTGACCCCAACATTTCATGTTTCCTCCTGCCTTGTATTCCCTGCCAACCCCATCAGATTTGAGTATTCCTACATTTCTAGCCAAGGCTCTTTTGTTTTATTTAACTCCACATCTCCCATATGAGAATCAGGCCTCTACTGCTCAGTTATGCCAAACATGGATTAGTGGTGCTAGAAGAGCACAGCAGTTCAGGCAGCATCCAAGGAGCAGCGAAATCGACATTTCGGGCAAAAGCCCTTCATCAGGAATAAAGGCAGAGAGCCTGAAGCGTGGAGAGATAAGCTAGGATGGTGGGGGTGGGGAGAAAGTAGCATAGAATACAATAGGTGAGTGGGGGAGGGGATGAAGGTGATAGGTCAGGGAGGAGAGGGTGGAGTGGATAGGTGGAAAAGGAGATAGGCAGGTAGGACAAGTCATGGGGACAGTGCTGAGCTGGAAGTTTGGAACTAGGGTGAGGTGGGGGAAGGGGAAATGAGGAAACTGCTGAAGTCCACATTGATGCCCTGGGGTTGAAGTGTTCCGAGGCAGAAGATGAGGCGTTCTTCCTCCAGGCATCTGGTGGTGAGGGAGCGGCGGTGAAGGAGGCCCAGGACTTCCATGTCCTCGGCAGAGTGGGAGGGGGAGTTGAAATGTTGGGCCACAGGGCGGTGTGGTTGATTGGTGCGGGTGTCCTGGAGATGTTCCCTAAAGCGCTCTGCTAGGAGGCGTCCAGTCTCCCCAATGTAGACTGGACGCCTCCTAGCAGAGCGCTTTAGGGAACATCTCCGGGACACCTGCACCAATCAACCACACCGCCCCGTGGCCCAACATTTCAACTCCCCCTCCCACTCTGCCGAGGACATGGAGGTCCTGGGCCTCCTTCACTGCCACTCCCTCACCACCAGACGCCTGGAGGAAGAACGCCTCATCTTCTGCCTCGGAACACTTCAACCCCAGGGCATCAATGTGGACTTCAGCAGTTTCATCATTTCCCCTTCCCCCACCTCACCCTAGTTCCAAACTTCCAGCTCAGCACTGTCCCCATGACTGGTCCTACCTGCCTATCTTCTTTTCCACCTATCCACGCCACCCTCTCCTCCCTGACCTTCATCCCCTCCCCCATTGACCTATTGTACTCTATGCTACTTTTCCCCCACCCCCACCATCCTAGCTTATCTGTCCACACTTCAGGCTCTCTGCCTTTATTCCTGATGAAGGGCTTTTGCCCGAAATGTCGATTTCGCTGCTCCTTGGATGCTGCCTGAACTGCTGTGCTCTTCCAGCACCACTAATCCAGAATCTGGTTTTCAGCATCTGCAGTCATTGTTTTTACCCCTATGCCAAACATGGTCAGGCACCACCATGGCCTAGCAGCAACATCACAGTGTAAAGTGTCAGTAAGCTTTCAATGTAGTATTGAAGTGCTGAGCAGTATTGTATGTGAGACAGGGATGTGTCCCAATGGTATGATGAAGCTGGTGCTTTTACCTGTGTCAACTTCAGTGGATGGCAGGCGCAGGCATTCGCTGAGATGTTTGGGGAATGCTGGCCAAAATAATTTCCAGGAGAAGATGATGGCAGCAAGTTGCAGCTGCCAGATAACTAGTCTGACTTTTGTTTCGGGGATTTGCATGTTCTTGTTTCTTTTTGCTGACTGGGAAAATAGCAATGATGAAACGTAAGATTAGGTAGTAATAAGATGTTACTTCATGCTCTGGGTTGCTCACTAAGATTCTCATTTAGCCGTGGAAACCTTAATCAGAAACTGGACCTTTTTTGTTTTTGTTTTCTTGCTATTGAGAAATTAATTTTTCCATTCTAGTTGTGTATACTCAACTCTTTCCTACTGATTCAAGGGCTGAGAGCATTCCACCATTAGTTTCCTTAGACATTGCAAGTGTTGGTTTCCACCTTTTGACTTCTCTCTTTGATTAGAGCCTGCCAGAAATAAATGCAAGCTATGAAGTTTCCGTCAGAATAAATCTCTTCAGCATACCTTAGTAAAATGTCAGCAGCTCTTACTATTAATCACATTTTTCAAGTCTGGAAGGAACAAATTGTCAGAGCTCCACTGAAAATCTTTTTTTTGACTCCAAGATCACAAACACAGTTACCATTTTGAATATTAGCTTGGTGATTATTTTATCTTATTTAGAGATAAGATAAATGTTTTTACTTCACTTTTTTCTGACTTCTTAGAATTATGTTTCTCTCGTGTCCATAACTTTATTTTGATTAAATTTTGTGCATTTTATGTATCCATCTGACAAAATAATAAGAGACTGCCTACCTTAATTTGTATGACATAGAGCCTTCTGAAACTATACTGCTTCATTGCAGTTAGTAATTTGTAGATCTACTTTGAGAAAATAGCTTTTATGACATGCAGTATTGTACTTGAAACAAAAACAGGAAGTTGCTGGAAAAGCTTAGCAGATATGGCAGTATCTGTGAAGAGAAATCAAAGTTAATGGCCTCAATTCTGTGGAAGGGTCACTGGACCTGAAATGTTTTACTTTGATTTCTCTTCTCAGATGTTGCCAGACCTGCTGAGCTTTTCCAGCAACTTCTATTTTGGTTTTGATTTACAACATCTGCAGTTCTTTTTATTTAGTATTTTGAAGTTGTTTAGATTAAAATTATACTTTAGGATTAAAATGAAGGATTGTTGCATGATTAGCTGCACATTCCCAACTGAAAGATTTAAATACTTGGTTTAAAAAAAAGTATTTTTATTGGTAGGATTGTTTCTGTATTATTTCAAAACAGCCCTTTTGAGTTGTTATTGATGATCTTGCTAATGGTGCATTTAATTAATGTTAATTTTAATGAGGATTATATGCTTTTCTCATTAAACAGTGTTTTCTAAAAAAACAAATTTAAGTTTTTTTAAATTTCTTTTTAGCAATGTTCTCACTCTAAGCTTTCACAGGAGATGTGGCGGTGTAGTTGTAATTACACTAATGTCAATAATTATGCTATGGGGAAAATAAGTTCAAAATTAAAATACAATTAATAAATTTAAAACTAAAAGCTAATTGCATGTTATTACAGATTTTAATTTGTTGTCAAGGTGCAACTAGTTCTTTTGATGTCCATTAAGAAAGGAAATCTGTCATTATCTGGTTTGGTCTGCATGTGACTCCAGACCTCCAGTATGGTGGTTGACTTTTACTTGCGCTCTGAACTGGCTTAGCAAGCTACTCAGTTCAAAGTTAATTAGGTACAGAGAACAAATACTTGCCTTATGAATTATGCTTACAGGCCATGAAAGAATAAATTCATTTGCATAGACTTTATATTCAATTGTCCTTATGATATTTCCAAGCTCATCTCATCTTTGAGATCTACTCCAGCTCGCTTGATCCCTTTTGCAGTGAAATGCTGACGACTTAAATTTCTTTCCTGGTTCCATGCTAACTGAAATAGTAATGGTTGTGCTTCCTAATTGTTGCCTCTGTTATGATCCCAGCTGATCATATTATTGAATAAATCAGATCCCTGGCTGAAATGTGGTAGATCACATTTAAAAAGAAAATAAGCTGGTCTTGGAATGGATCACAAACATACAATGCATATTTTCATTTTAACAATGAAACGTATGTTTATTACTTAAAGGAATGGAGAAAATGGAATAAACAAAACTATTTTCATATAATACAAAGTGAAAGATTTTGAAACATACAGTGAATACAATCCCATTCATCTCAACAGCACCCTTTTTATATAAAAAAAAACCCATCTTAGTATAATCTAAAGAAACATATTCTGATTGTATAACTGCTATAATTTTGATACCTGTATCCTTTCTGATGCTACCTTTCTTAGGATTCCTTAGACGTTCCTGCTTTTCCAATCTCGCTCCCATTTAACTTCCTGCAATTGACTTTTTGTCTAGTCTAATTACAGTAGAGGCATGTTAATTTCTTTATAATACTTATTGGTTCTTGCCTTTCTGTATTCTGTAATTTCATAATATCTTTTGATGTTTTTTAAAAATTCCATCTTCGTTTTTCCTTTGCCACACTTTCTATTTCAAGTTTTCTTAACTCTGTTCTTTTTTCATTGATCTGTGTTTCTCCATCCTTCAACTTGTCTTTTCATTTCACCTCTTTCCATGTCCAGTTTTGTTTTTTCATTTCTAGCATTATCTTTGCTAATTCCAACTATGTGACAACTCACTTTCTTCCAGTTGAAAATGTTGGATAATCACTTGAAGCATCTTATCCTATTAAGATTCTGCTTTTACTACTTCCTTCAATGTTTCTGCAAGTTCTCTCGGTTTAGCTTTAGTCAAAGATTAAATCTCCCATTTCCACAGAATACTTAACAGTTTTCAAAATCCATGCAGTAACCTTCACTGCAACACAGCTGTTTTACATCCAGGACCATCACTTAGCTATTACCTTGAAAAGAAAGGTACAAATCGCTCTCCAATCCAGTGAATTAAAATCCCACAAGAGCCCCCCGTGGCTGTTATCCCAGAAAATGTGATTATTGGACAAATCTGACTGAAATCTGGCTTGATATAGAACCATTCATTAGAACACAAGCACACAATGTAGCAGATTTGGTTTTGACAATAAAATTAAACTGCAGAAATCCACTAAAGATCTTTCATCAGTACCTTTCAAACACTTGAGTACTACTATTTAGAAAGACAGCAGATACATGGGAATGCCACAAAATGTAAGTTTTCCAAGTTACACACCATCCTGACTCGGAAATGTATCACTGTTCCTTGTCTTATTGAGTCAAAGTCCTTGAATTCCGTCTAAGATTATTGTGGTTGTATCTACAGCAAATGGACTGCATGATCAAGAAAGCAGCTCACCATCACTTTCTCAGAAGTAACCAGGGACAGACAATAAACGCTGTATTGGTGAGAAAATTTGGGAAAATCCCTTGAGACTAGCAGTGAGGAGCTTCTTTGCATTGAGAGCAAAGAAATCCCCATTTTTGAATCAAGGGTTGAACGGCACAATGCAATCCTTGATACTGAGTGGCGTGGGGCCTAACTGCATGCATTAACATCTTATTATTCATTAATCTGGCGGGCAGGACCGTAGGAAACTACATCTTGACCTTTCCTTACATAAAAGTCAAAGCGGTTACCTGCAACTCCTGCTTGCTCCTCAGGATATCCTTCATGGGTGTCAGTTGCCAACATCTCCAGATGCACGCTGCATGGGCAACAACCACACTGACCCCTGTCCATGGATCTTGGCACCTGTCAAGAGCCAGCCACACTGCAGCCTTGTGGCACTTATGATCCATTCAAGACATTTCTGTCTGGGACTTTAGTGTACTCTCTTTGATTGGAGTGTTATTACCAGGATACTTTTGCACAGGGACAGGTCCACCTCCTAATTGGGCCAGGCTGCATCTCTGTAGTCCTCATTTACTGTTTTGGTGCTTGCTTGTTTTTTTTTTTTTGTTCCGGCTTGGATGCATACTGCCATGCCTTTTTGTACTTTGCACTCTCAGCCATAGCTATTGTCTCTTAGTACTCCGTCTTGATGTATTCTTGAGCACAGATACAGCTTGTCATATTTGTTAGTATTGTTAGTTAGTCAAGAATGTGGATATAGATTCATAGTTTCATACAGTGCAGAAATCGAGTCTGTACTGACAACTTACCGCTAAAGGTCTGCTGATCCCAAATTTCTGCACTTGTCCCACATCCTTGATGTTGCCATATGGCACAGTGCTATGTTGATCTATCACTTGCATCATATGCCTGGCAAACACTACATGGGCATCAAATAGTTTGTCTCAAAGTCTGAGGAGTAGCCTTCAGTTGTCAAGGGAGATACCCGTCAGTCAGGGGTCCTGGCAAGGTAAATAAATGGCAACCTCTGATTTTAGGCCAAGGGCTTGGACATAGTTATTTAGCCACTTGGGTTGGTCAGGGTCAATGCGTCCATATCTTTTACAGTCTGGGATGAACCACGGTTAACCATGGGGATGCAGTGAAACCAGTATGTGGAGTCATGCAAAGTCAGTTTCGAAGTTGCATGTGGATCAGTTCGATGTGTTCAGTCATCAGTCAGCTTTGTCTGTCCAAGTAGGTTGAATGGGTAGGCTGTGGTTAGTCCTTGGAAAAAGGTCCATTAAAAATAAAGGAGGTGTTTATCGGGAGCTAGTGCTGTGTGAACGAAGATAGTATGCTGTCTCCAAAACCTGAGATGCAGAGGAGATGATGATTGTGAAGGGGGCAACGCAACATATAGCCAGGGAGACAATAGCTTGGGAGTGAAATGCCAGATGGTGGGAGGTCATCTACATTCAGCATCACCCCAGCTTTGAGGTGGAGAAAGACAGTACATTAATATGTCTGGCATGATGACTTGATATGCCTTGGGATTGGGGTTAAAGTCAGAACATGAGCATTTAAATAAATGGGATGGGTGGGAATGTGGGAAAGTTCAAATTTGATGGAGTTGATGAGCTTAATATGAAGGGAATGTTTAGGTTTGTGGTTTCATCCATGGTAAGAGGTTGAAGTTTTCATTCACTGTAAAATACAACTGCTGTTTCCTTTCATAGTCTTAGTCAGAGAGTCATAGTTATGCAGCACGGAAACAGGTCCATGCCAACCAGGTATCCTAAATTGATTTAGTCCCATTTGCTAACACTTGATCCATAACCTTCTCAACCCTTCCTAATCACATATCCACCCAGATGCCTTTCAAATGTTGTAATTGTACCCATCACCTCTCCCATCACCTCTAGCAGTTCATTCCATGCATGGACCACCCTCTGCATGAAAAGGTTGCCCCTCCGATACATTTTAAACATCGCCCCTTTCACTGAAACCTGTGCCCTCTAGTTTTGGACTCTCCTACCCTGGGGAAAAAGACCTTGGTTAATCACCCTATGTGCCCTTCATGATTTTTATAAACCTCTATAATGTTGTCCCTTAGCCTCCGATGCTCCATGGAAAAATGCCCCAGCCTATTCAGCCTCTCCTTATAACTCAAACCCCCAATCCTGACAATGTTCTTGTAAAGCTTTTCTGGACTCTTTCACATTTCACAACATATTTCCTATAGCACAAAGACCAGAAGTGAACATTGTATTCAGAAAATGGCCTCAATGTCCTGTACAGCCACAACATGATGTCCCAACTCCTCTACTCCATGCACTGACAAATGAAGGCAAGCATGCCAAAAAATTACTTAGATGCACACTGAAAATGTATCCCTAACCTCCATGTGTGTATCTCATCCTGATTTAAAGTGCCCATTTTTGCCTATCATTTGGCCACTCCTTTTAATATTTCTTTCTTTTGTCCCCCTGTATGACATGGGTCCATTTTCTACATTTTAAGCTGTTATATAACTTTGTAGAATTTCCTGCTTTGCCAATTGAGAAAAATAATTAAAAATTAACTCTGATTTCCTCCTCTCTCTTCTTAAAAAGAAATTGATGCTTGCAAAAATGTTGGACAGAGGAGAATTATCATTCAATTGATATGTGAACTTGATAGGTTATGTTTGAAAAAGGATCCAACAAATTGTTAGTATCATAACTGCAATTTCTAGTAATGTTCTTTACATTACTGTATTCAGTTCCTGTTTATTCTGGCAATTGAGGCCATTTATATTTCAGACAGATTTAATTTAATGCAAATTATGGTAGCTGATAAAGTCAGTTTTGTCGCTGATCAATATAACTACCCACGTAGGTTTTACAGCTAATGGAACAAACCTAATAAAATCCAGCTTTCATGTGAATATGGATAATTTTATCTATTTTATAACCAAAACAAATGTTGCCATGAAGTGTGATTATGTGAAGGTCTACCCAGTGAAGTACAACTAATCTCGTTTGAAAATAACTTTATCAGATACAATCCAGCATTGTTTGCAGTGTCTTAAGGTATTTGAATAGAATTTAATTGAAAGGCATAGAAAATAAATTTACATACAGTACTGAAAATGAACTTTGTAAAAATTCACCACATTGTACATTGCAAGCATTCCCTTGTAATTATTTCATTGCTTCTATCATGGCCATTAGGAGGAGCCATTTCACTTAATGGTAGAATCTGGATGTAAAGCAACCAATTCTCTTGTAGAGGTTAGCTCAGTTGGCTGGTTTGCAATGTAGTGATGCCAACAAAGTGGGTTCAGTTATACACTGGCTGAAGTCAGTGGGCGTGTTCTGCCTTTTAACAACCTCCTCATCACCTGAGGTGTGGTAACTCTCAGATTAAACTCATCACTGGATGTGTCTCTCTAATGGCAGCAAAGTCAGTAAGTTTTTAGTTTGAGTTGTGGGTTGGAGAGAATGGACTGAAATGTGCCAGAGACGAGAGCAGAGGTTAGTTTTTTTAGCAGTGGGCCCCTTGCTGTAATCCCAGCTGTCAGTTGGTTTCACGTGGAGTCAAATTGAACACAACTACCAATTCAGCAGGCAAGCTGCCTAGCCACTTTTCCCAGCCTGCTGGGAAGGTAGGTGGTTAGGCTTGAGGTCAGTTGAAGCCCTTGTGGCCAATTATTTACCATTTAAGACCTTATTTGATGTCAAGACCGGCATGTCTTCAATGGACATTCCTGTCTAGCTCTTAAGATGCTTGGGTGGTGAGAAAGGGATGCGTATCTCTCCAGGACCTCTATACAAAATTATTTCCTCTTCTTGCCACCTTCCTCCTTACCTCCAAGAAGGGAACCTGGAATGTTTTTGCATAGATCACTGAAGGTGGCAGGACAGGCAGAAGGAGCAGTTAATGAAAGCATGCATTATCATGTCCTTTGTTAAATAAGTACATGGTATACAAGAGCAAGATTGTTATGCTGAACTTCCACAATATTTTTATACACTTTAGCTGGAGGACTGTGTATAGTTCTGGGTGCTAAATTATATGAAAGATGTAAACACTTTGGAGGGAGTGAGGAGAGATCTACAAAAATGGTTCCAGAGATGAGAACCTTCAGTTAAGAGGACAGATTGGAGTGGGGAATCTGATTTTTAAAAAAATCACAATTATGAGGGGCCTGGCGAGAGTAGATAGGAAGAAATTGATCCCCATCATAAAAGGATCAAAAACCAGAGGGTACAAATTTAAATGGATTTGTAAATATAGCAAATGTGATGAGAGAGAAATGTTTTTGTGATTCTGGTCTGGAATGCACTGTCTAGAAGTGGGGAGGCATAGAATATTAAAATATTAGAAAATTATGTACAGGAGGATGGCACTGAATCATCATGTCCATTGGGGAGCAGCTGCAGGCACAATGTGCTGAATAGCCTTTGCTTAATTACGTTTGGAACAATTCCATGATCTGTGATTCTGATTTCTTTTGTTACTAACCTTTCACAGTTCTGAGAATAGGTCATCTGACCTGAGGTTTTAATTATCTTTTTCTCTGCACAGATATTGCCGTAAAGAGTATTTCCAATGTTTCCTGTTTTTATTAAAAATGTGCTTTGTGTTTGGTCTGAATCCATTGGGCTAGACTAATATAATTTAAAAGAATATTTGTTTGAAGCTTGGGTAGGTATGAATATTCTACATTAGGTGCTCATTATAATGATGGAAACTAAGTTTATGTCCTGTCAGTCTGGCAATATATATCGTACGCTTATTACATGGCTATGCAAGCAAGATGGTTCATAGGATATTAAGTTTTTTTTTGTTTTTACCAAGCTTAAATGGTCAAGGATGATAAGTGATTGGGATAGTTTTTTTGTTTCAGAAACGTGTAACAGGCAAGGTTTTTCTAATTTATGCACAGGATGTGGGCATCTCTGGCTAGGCCAGCATTCATTGCTTATTCCTAATTGTCCAGAGGGCTGTTAAGAGTCAACTGCATTCCCTTCATGGGTCCGGAGTCACATGTAGGGCAGACCAGGACGGCAGTTTCCTTCCCTAAAGGAACCAGATGGGTTTTTCTGACAATTGACACTGACACTGATTCCATGGTCAACAATAGACCTTTAATTCCAGATTCTTTACTGAATTAAAGTTCCACTATAGTCCATTATTCATCTAAATACCTTCAATTTACCTCTCTTAAATGGTCTAAATACAGCAGCCTGAACCTGCCTTTACATGATGTTAAGGTAAAATCATACCCAACAGGAGGAGGCCATTTGGATCATTGTATTTGTGACAGCTCTTTTAGTAGATCCACCTCAGTTCCCCACCTCTTGGCTCAAAATAAATACTCTTTGTTTTATGTAGGTTCAATGGATAACACCGAATCCAAATGGAATGTTGGCCTTTATTTCAAAGGGAATGGAGTATAAAAATTGGAAGGTCTTGCTAAAACTGTACAAGGCAGCCTACAGCATGAATAGTGTAAACAGTTTGGACCCTGTATGTAAGGAAAGGTATTGGACACAGTCTAGAGAAGGTTGGTTAATTTGATGCCAGGTATGGAGGGATTTTCTTATATGGAGAAGTTGAGTAGGTGTGCTTGTACTCATTGGAGTTTAAAAGAATAAGAGATACCCTTATTGAAATGTAAAATATTCATTGGAGGTTTGACGGGTTTGATGCAGGGAGGTTGATTCTCCATTGTGGGAGAGTCTCAGACTAGGCAGCATAATCTCATAAGAGGTCATTCTTTTAAGACAAATGAGGAGGGATTTCCTCTGAGGGTAGTGAATCTGTGGAATATTTTTAATCTTCCTATTCCGAGATATTATACATCTGGTGCGGGGGCAACTTGAATCTAGGCTTCCTGGTCCAGAGGTAGGGACACTATCACTCTGTCCCAGCAGTCCTAAAAATGAAAGCTTTAATGTAGAGTGTTATCTAGGCTATGTTATTAAGTATGTTCAAGCCTGAAATAGACACATGTTTAATCAGCAAGGGCATTGAGGATTATAGGTAGAAGGCAAGAAAGTGGAGATTATCAGATCACCTATGATCTCATTGAATGGAAGAGTAAACAGTGGACTGAATGGCCTATTTCTGCTCCTGCTTATTTACCTATGGTCTTGCCTTTGGTTTTTCTGCTAATTAACTCCAATCTCTATCCTTTGATTCTTGAGCCTTTCCTTGCCTGGAATATTTTTCCTTATTTATCAAAGCCCTCCATGATTTTGAACACTTATGTATCAGTCTAGTAACTTTTTTTTTAACGCTCTGTCTGTCCTCCCTCCTTAAAGTGCACTGTCCAGAAAATAATCCAAGGAATTTTCTACATTGCATGTTTGGGTACATAGCATAGAATTGCTGGATAGTGAACATAGAGGAAGAATCAGAGTATAGGATTTTGTAAGCAATGAGATTGGTCGTAAAAGACTTAGAACAAGAACCAATTGCTGACTAGACAGTTGCAGTTGTAATTGGACATAGAACTGTGATGAGATGTGTTTCAGGATGTAATGCTTGTGGAAGGCTTGATGAACAGGGCATTACACTTAAATGTTGAGATACTAAAGAGTATAGAATAACAGAGACCTTTTTTTTTACAATTGCATATCCTCCTGAAAATTCAAGTATAGCAATTAAAGCCATAAAACATTGATTGGTGCACTTTATTATGCAGGGATTTCTTTCTTTTAAAATGATCAGTGGCTGAATCTGGTGGCTTTTCTGGCTGTTTGGGGAGTTGTGTTGGGATTTTTGGTAGAGTTTTGATGCAAGGCCTCGAGTTTTCTTGCTGTATTACTGACCAGGCCTCTCTGCATCTCTTCTGTCTGATTGTCGCCCCATCTTGTCACACGCCATTCTGAGAATAACTCAGCACATAGTGAGTTTCCTGGTGTTCACTAGCATTCCTTGCGTTCACGTTGTCTTTCAAAGCCTGTTGTGCACATGCAGAAGCACTGTCAGTCCAGAGCTGCTCTGTATGGTTCCAGACATTTGCCCTGGACTTGACAGATGGGGGAGATTGATGTCTCTTTTCAAACAGGATCCTGGATTTCCCACTAGATGGGGTAGTGCAAAAATGAGAATTGTTCTTCCCCCAGACCAGCGATGAATGTCACGACACTAGCAGCCTGGTCTGAGATGGCCACCCAGGTGAAAGTAGTCTCAGTCATCTAGAGGAATGCACAACACTGTAGGATAAAGGTCAATGATCTTCTCTACTCTGCTTGCACAGGTGCTACCATCTTCTCTCTGACATCTTGCAATCACTCTATCTCTGTTATTGGACCTATCACCCAACAAGGCTTATGCTCTATTGCTTTCACTCTTGCATACAATATGTTCCCTCCCTTGCTGTCACACACCATAACACCACTAACCCTGCATGCCATCTGCACTGCCTACTTCCTTGCTCAAGACACCTCCCAATCTGCACCAAAAGTAGCAGCTGTGCCACTTATTTTCATCTCCCCGCATACCTGCCCGCTCTTATTCCATTTGGAAAACAGTCCATAATAGGACAAAGACTGAAAATGGGAAATGGACTGCCCAACATTTGGCTCCTTGCCTCATTATGGAGAGGATTCAGCTTCTTAACAGCCCTGAGAAGACTGGATTGATATTGGAGACTTCTCTCACTGGACAGGACCCCCTGAGCAAAGGCCATCCCTCTTGACTTGACTGAGGCCTGCAAACAACATGGCAAGCTTATTTCCTTGTTTGTGCTAAGTGGCAAGGTAAGACAGAATAATATGAGCCTGATATCTCTTTGACTGAGGGGGCAAAGCACAGTACGAGGAAGGGATACTGTGAGCATCTAGATAGTGCTCAACTATTCTGAACTTGTGAATGATTATGATGTGGTAGGCATCACAGAGGCATGGTTGCAGGGGGTTCAGGACTGGCAGTTAAACATCCAATGATTTACAACTTATCGAAAAGACAGGGAGGTGGGCAGAGGGGCCGGGGTGGCCTTGTTAGTTAAGAACAAATTTAAATATATGGCACTGAATGACATAGGGTTGGATGATGTGGAGTCAGTGTGGGTGGAATTGAGGAACCGCAAAGGCAAAAAAACCATAATGGGAGTTATGTACAGACCTAACAACAGTGGTCAGGACCAGAGGCGCAACATGTACCGGGAAATAGAAAAGGCATGTCTGAAAGGCAAGATCACGGTGATCATGGGGGACTTCAATATGCAGGTGGACTGGGTAAATAATGTTGCCAGTGGATCCAAAGAAAGGGAATTCTTGGAATGCTTACAGGATGGCTTTTTGGAACAGCTTGTCATGGAGTCCACAAGGGAGCAGGCTATTTTGGTCCTAGTGCTATGTAATGAACCAGACTTTATAAAAGATCTTAAAGTAAGGGAACACTTAGGAAGCAGCGATCATAATATGGTAGAGTTCAGTCTGCAGTTTGAAAGAGACAAGGCAAAATCGGATGTAATGGTGTTACAGTTAAACAAAGATAATTATGCGGGCATGAGAGAGGAACTGATGAAAATCGACTGGAAACAGAGCCTAGGAGGGAAGACAGTAGAGCAAAAATGGCAGGAGTTTGTGAGTATAATTGAGGACACAGTACAGAGGTTCATCCCCAAGAAAAGAAAGATTATCCGGGGAGGGATTAGACAGCCATGGCTGACAAAGGAAGTCAGGAAATGTATCCAAGAAAAAGAGACATCCTGTAAAGTGGCCAAGAGCACTGGGAAATCAGAAGATTGGGAAGGCTACAAAAACAAACCGAGGATAACAAAGAGAGAAATAAGGAAGGAGAGGATCAAATATGAAGGTAGGCTAGCCAGTAATATTAGAAATGACAGTAAAAGTTTATTTCAATACATAAACAACAGGCAAAAGTAGACATTGGGCCACTTCAAATGATGCTGGAAGGCTAGTGATGGGAGATCAGGAAATAGCTGGAGACCTTAAGTACTTTGCGTCAGTCTTCACAGTGGAAGACATGAGTAATATCCCAACAATTAAAGGGAGTCGGGGGCTGAGTTGAGTATGGTTGCCATTACAAAAGAGAGAGTGCTAGAAAAGCTAGAAGGTCTTAAAATTGACAAATCTCCTGCCCCCGATGGGCTACATCCTAGAGTTCTGAGGGAGGTGGCTGAGGCAATAGCGGAGGCATTGGTTGAGATCTTTCAAAGTCACTGAAGTCAGGGAAAGACCCGGATGATTGGAAGACCGCTGTTGTAACCCCATTGTTCAAGAAAGGATCAAGACAAAAGATGGAAAATTATAGGCCAATTAGCCTAACCTTGGTTGTTGGTAAAATTCTAGAATCCATCGTTAAGGATGAGATTTCTAAATTCTTGGAAGAGCAGGGTCTGATTAGAACAAGTCAATATGGATTTAGTAAGGGGAGGTCGTGCCTGACAAACCTGTTAGAATTCTTTAAAGAGGTGACAAGTAGGTTAGACCAGGGAAACCCAGTGGATGTGGTCTATCTAGACTTCCAAAAGGCCTTTGATAAGGTGCCACACGGGAGGCTGCTGAGTAAGGTGAGGGTCCATGGTGTTCGAGGTGAGCTACTGGCATGTATTTGAGGATTGGCTGTCTGACGGAAGGCAGAGAGTTGGGATAAGAGGTTATTTTTTGGAATGGCAGCTGGTGACAAGCTGTGTCCCGCAGGGTTTAGTGTTGGGGCCGCAGCTGTTCACGTTATATATTAATGATCTGGATGAAGGGACTGGGGGCATTCTAGCGAAGTTTGCCGATGATACAAAGATAGGTGGACAGGCAGGTAGTACTGAGGAAGTGGGGAGGCTGCAGAAGGATCTAGACAGTTTGGGAGAGTGGTCCAGGAAAAGGCTGAAGTTCAATGTGAGCAAATGCCAGGTCTTGCACTTTGGAAAAAAGAATACAAGCATAGACTCCTTTCTAAACGGTGAGAAAATTCATAAAGCCAAAGTACAAAGGGATCTGGGAGTGCTAGTCGAGGATTCTCTAAAGGTAACCATGCAGGTTGAATCCGTGATTAAGAAAGCGAATGCAATGTTGTCATTTATCTCGAGGGTTGGAATATAAAAGCAGCCATGTGCTACTGAGACTTTATAAAGCTCTGGGTTAGGCCCCATTTGGAGTACTGTGCCCAGTTTTGGGCCTCACACCTCAGGAGGGACATACTAGCACTGGAGCGTGTCCAGCGGAGATTCACACGGATGATCCCTGGAATGGTAGGTCTAACATACAAAGAACAGCTGAGGATCCTGGGATTGTACTCATTGGAGTTCAGAAGGTTAAGGGGAGATCTAATAGAAACTTACAAGATAATACATGGCTTGGAAAGGGTGGACACTAAGAAATTGTTTCCATTAGGTGGGGAGACTAGGACCCGTGGGCACAACCTTAAAATTAGAGGGGATCAATTTAGAACAGAAATGCGGAGAGATTTCTTCAGCCAGAGAGTGGTGGACCTGTGGAATTCATTGCCGCGGAGTGCAGTGGAGGCCGGGACGCTAAATGTCTTCAAGGCAGAGATTGATAAATTCTTGATGTCACAAGGAATTAAGGGCTAAGGGGAGAAGTGGGTAAGTGGAGTTGAAATGCCCATCAACCATGATTGAATGGCGGAGTGGACTCGATGGGCCAAATGGCCTTACTTCCACTCCTATGTCTTATGGTCTTGTGACAGTAAGTGACGATGATGCAACCTGGTCCAGTTCATGAGCAGGGTGCATATTCCTGAGCGCAAAGTGTGCTTGCAGCATTCTAATAATAATCATGAGTCCAGCCCAAAACGCAGCATTGAAATCTGGAAGCATTCTGTAAGTATATTAGATATATGCTATGAGGATGGCATATATCGAATGTCACAGCTTGTGGCTATGACATGCATGTGACTAGTGATCATGGAGTGTGCCCAGTTTCCCACTCACTGACATGGAACTCCTTCGGAGCAAGTGGCAAATTAAATCTGCTGTGAACACACACTCTGGTTCTGTGCCACAATTTCTTGACATTTTGTTTAGTGAATTTAAGATTGATATTCAGCTATGAGGCAAGTTGTACTATCAACAAGAAATTTAAAACCAACAATCTGCCTGACTTGGCAACTGCCACTACCAAGTGAGAAACTTGCTACACTTGGGAAAAATATTTGAAGATGGTAGAAAGTGCTCATTACTTTGAGATCAACCTCATTGGACTTCTCATCTGATTCTGTCACACATCTTGTATTGTCCATGTTACTCTGTCCACCTGGGACTCACCTGTTTTGGACCCCTGTAATAGAGCACCAGCTTGAGTATTGTATCGGTCATGGGGATGATGTGCCCAGCCCATTGCTGCTGATCAAGGGTTCTGGGGAAGGTGGGACTATTAAAAATTGGATGGTCTACACCTATTACTGTTGTTGGGGAGGTTTTAAACTAATGTAGCAGGGGGCTGGGAACTAGAAGAGAACACTAGTAGACATTGAGGTGGAAATTAGAGACTGTAAGGATTATGAAGTTAGCATTAGGCAGAGAGCAGATGAATGCAAAAGAACTGGTAGCCTGAAGTGCATATACTTTAATGCAATGAGTAAAGTGGGTCAGGCAGATGAGCTTAGGGCTTGGATTGGTGCATGGGAGAATGAAGTTATTGCAATCACAGAAACTTGGTTGAAGTAAGGGCATGATTGGCAACTAAATCTTCCAGGATATAGATGATTCAGACAGGACAGGGAGGGAAGTAAAAGTGGGAAGGAGTTGCATTGCTGGTCAAGGATATCACAGCTGTGCTAAAGGAGGACAGCTATATGGAGGGCTTGAGCAGTGAGGCATTACGGGTAGAGCTGAGAAATAAGGGTGCAGTTACATTGTTGGGGCTGTACTACAGGCCTCCCAACAGTGAGTGTGAGGTAGAAGAACAAATAGGTAAACGGATTATGGAAAGATGTAGAGGCAATAAGGTGGTGGCGATGGGAGATTTTAATTTTCTCAATATTGACTGGGATACACTTCGTGTCAGAGGTCTGATGGGGCAGAATTTGTAAGGAGCATCCAGGAAAGTTTTCTAGAACAGTACAACAATAGTCCGATGAGGGAAGGGGCCATATTGGACCTGGTGTTGGGGAATGAGCCTGGCCAGGTGATAGAAGTTGCAGTGGAAGATTTTTTTTGGGAATAGTGACCACAATTCTGTAAGTGTCTACGAGTATTCTAAAAAAGACGAGAGTGGCCCTCAGGGAAGAGTAGTGAACTGGGCCAAGGTCAATTATATCAAAATTTGGCAGGAGTTGGGAAATGTGGATTGGGAACAACTATTTGAAGGGAAGTGCACATTTGGTATGTGGGAGGCTTTCAAAGATAGCTGAAGGTAGTGCAGGATAGGCATATCCCTTTAAAAAAACAAGGGGTAGGAAAGGCAAGATTCGTGAACAGTGGATGTCAGAAGAAATTGTGCACCTAGCCAAGAGGAAAAGTGTACATAAGATCCACGCAGCTAAGAACAGAACGAGCCTTGGAGGAATAATGGGAGAGTAGGACCAATCTTAAATGGGGAATCAAGCGGGTGAAATAACTTTAGTGAGCAGAATTAAGGAGAATCCCAAGGCCTTTTATTCCTATATAAGAAGCAAGAGGGTATATAGAGAAAGGTTGGTCCACTAAAAGATGAGGAGGAAAGGTTGTGTGTCGAACCTGAGAAAATGGGTGAGATTCTCAATGATTACTTTGCATCAGTGTTCACTGTGGAGAGGGACATGATGAATGTTGAGATTAGAGAAAGAAGTTTGTTTACTGGGGACATCTCATCGGCACAAGAGTTAGACCGAAAGGTCTATTTTTGTGCTGTATGACTCCATCATCACCCCAAACCCTTTAATTCCGACACAGTATCTATTTAGACTCTCGAGTGTTTAGGAATTTTAATCTTAGAATTCCAAGTGATATTGGCATCTCTGATGAGGGTAGGAATTGTTGCTCGGTCCTTAATTACCTTTGAGAAGATGGTGGTTAGCTGACTTTATAAAACACTGAAATCTTTCTGATGTACATTTTAATGTGGCTAGGTGGCAACAGTGAAGGAATGGGGATTTTTTTTTTGAAGTCAAGATAGTGTATGGCTTAGAAGAGAAATTGCAGGTGGCAGTTTTATCATGTGTCACTGCCCTCCTGTGTTTCTGTTCTATTGGCTAAACTGAGCAAATTCATGTTTTGTCATTATAGTTTAATCTGCCAAATATTAGCTCATCTATGTCCTTTTTACAGTATACACTGACTTATCTTTGTATCATTACCAAATACAGCAAGTTTTGAGAAGATTTGTAACTCGAGGTTTTGGATGTAGGTTTGCTCACTGAGCTGCAAGGCTCATTTCCAGACGTTTCGTTACCCTACTAGGTAACATCTTCAGTGGGCCTTAGACGAATTAATGCTGATCACCAGCCCAAAGAAACCCAAACATATAAATAGAAAACAGGAATCTTCAGCATTGCTTCGCCTGAGGCCCACTGAAGACGTTACCTAGTAGGGTAACGAAACGTCTGGAAATGAACCTTGCAACTCAGCGAGCAAGCCTACATTGAAATACAGTAATTGTATGTTTGGTCCCTTAATTCAAGTAATTGGTATAGATGGTAAATAATTGAGGCCTCCATCTCAATATATCTTTCCAACCTAAATTATCCATTTATGCTTACTGTTGTTTCCTGTTAGTGAACCAATCCTTTATTCATGCTAACATGTAACCCCATATCAAAGTGTAGTGCTGGGAAAGCACAGCAGGTCAGGCAGCAGGAGCAGGAGAGTCAATGTTTCGGGCATAAGCCCTTTATCAAGAATGTCTTGATGAAGGGCTTATGTCCGAAACGTCGACTCTCCTGCACCTCGGATGCTGCCTGACCTGCTGTGCTTTTTCAGCGCCACACTTTTCGACTCTGATCTCCGGCATCTGCAGTCTTCACTTTCTCCAAGTTTATGTAACCCCATGCACTATGAATATATGTCTTATCTAGTAACTTTTGCTGTGACATCTTGCAAATGAAAATCCAAGTACACCACATATACTGATTCCTCTTGATTCATGTTGCTTGTTACTCTAATACTTTATTCAAATATGATTTTTCTCTTTCAAAAAACCATATTGACTCTTGATCATCATTGAGATTTTCCAGCTGCCCTGCTATAACAGCCTTAATAATAAGTTCCAGAAATTTTCATATAAAAGGTGGTCCATAAATTACCACACCTTGCAGTTGTAACACATTATCCATCCTGCTATCTTTACAGAGTGGAATTAATTATTTTACTGATGACATTTTGATTTGTCATAATTCTTGCCAATGCTCAGATTCAAGTGACTAATAAATATTCTACCTATCAAGATTAAAATTCCCTAATTAAGGTAAATAGGAAATAGTCACTGGCTAGTCATCTACCTGTTTTCCTGTGATGTCACACCTTGTGTTTTTTGTTTTTGAATGGGGTCTTCCTTGGTCTGCTCATCCACACCGTTCATTGAAACATTGATACCCCTGCTTGATATTAGTCCTGCAGTGAGAGGGGTATGCTAGACCGTGAAGTTGAGATCGTGTTGAATATAGTTCATCGGCTGTTGCTGATGGTCCATAACACCTCATGGCTGCCCATTTTGAATTCCTAGATTTGTTGTGAATTTAACCCATTCAGCATTGTTGTAGTGCCACAGAGATTGGAAGGTGTTTTTAGTGTGAAGATGTCATTGGCAATCACTTGCTTATGAGTATGATTGGCCACCTAGGAAATTCCTTGTCACTGGTCATGGATTCTGTTGTTCCTTGTGTGGGTGATGTGTCTGATCCTAAAGCTGCAACTCCGACCACACACTTGACAGATGGAACAACTTAGATCATTGTGATAACTTAGTCTTAAGATCATTGGCATTCCTTTCTCTGGTTCCTTTTCCTACTTCCTCTTGCTGACAGGTATTCTTGAAGAATCATGTTTGTTCATACAGCACTTTCCGCCAAGTTGGTTTCTTCTGCATGAGGGTCTCCCATGCTTTGACGTCTATGTTGCATTTCTTGAGGGAAACCTTTATGGAATCTTTAAAACGCTTTCTTTGTCCACTTCTCATTTTTAAATTTCTTTGATCTAGGCAAAGAAGATTTGCTTTAACAGTCTGAACTCTGGCATCTTAAGGATGTGGCCAGCTCAGCAAAGTTGGTTTTGGATAATTGTGACCTTGACGTTCGTGCTTTAAGGACGCTGATGTTCCAATTCCTGTCCTCCCATCTGATGCAGAGAAACCATCTCAGAAGTCTTGAGGGACACATATGGGAGTCGTGTAGAAGAGTTGGAAGGATGACTCCCTTAAAGTAAAGACTGCATAAGTCACATTTAAATGTACTGTCATTAACTTAATAAATGTGTTTTTAGATGAATTTCACTCTTTTCAATTTGACAGTTTGGAAAAGCCAAATGAGATATGTAATGGATTAGTTTTGCGTCTAGAGTCTGTTATAGGGAGCTCACAGTGAGTTGCATGGCGTTGGTGCTATTTTGAATTCCATGTAAATGTGACAGACAAGAAGGCACAAGGACGCCTGTTCTTCCTCAGGCAGCTCATGAAATTTGGCATGTCCATAAGAATCTTCACCAACGTTTGCAGATGCATCATTGAGAGCATACTGTTTGGGTGCATAATGGCCTCATTTGGCAACTGCTCTGCCCAGGACTGTAAGAAACTATAGAAAGTGGGGTGCATAGCCTAGACCATCATGGAAGCCAACCTTCCTTCCATGGACTCTATTTACATGGCTCACTGCTGTGGAAAGGCTGCCAACATCATCAAAGACTCTGACACTCTGGTAGTGATCTCCTACAACCTCTTCCGTCAGGCAGAAGATACAGAAGCTTGGATATATACACCAGCAAGTTCAGGAACAGCTTCTGCCTGGCTGTTAGTAGACTGAATGCACTCTAGCTTCAAATAATGCTGATCTTGGTAACACTGATCTTGCCTAGCACACGCCCTGTGCAATTTAACCTGCGTGCCTCTAAGTCTTTTTGATCTGTACATTCCTACTTACTATGATCTGCTTAACTGCTTGTAAATGAAGCTTTTCACTGTATTTTGGTACATGTGACAGTCAATCAATCAAGAATCTGAGAATGGTTGCAGCCAAAAGGAAGTCTAAGTGGTGGTGCAGGAAAAGCACAGCTGGCCAGGCAGCATCCGAGGAGCAGGGGAGTCGATGTTTCGAGCATAAGCTCTTCATCAGGAATGTGGGCGGGGTGTGGTGCGGTGCGGTGGGGTGGGGAGATGCAAGGGGACTTGTGCTCGAAACATCGACTCTCCTCCTCGGATGCTGCCTGACTGGCTGTGCTTTTCCAGTGCCGCACTTCTTGACTCTGATCTCCAGCATCTGCAATTCTTGCTTTCTCCCTGCAGCCAAAAGGGAGCTATTTGGTCTATTCATGTCCATGCTATCCGAAAGAGCAACTTACTTAACCGCCTCCAACCATTTTACTATATTCCCATGTGACTGTTGCTTCTTTTGTCAGCTTAAATCTGTGACCTCTGAGTACTCGATACTGTTGTTAATGGAAATAATTTCTTCTTATTTACTCTGTCCAGACACCTTAACAATTTTACATGTCTCTAGCACGTATTCTGTTTAGGCCATAGGATATAGGAGCAGAAACAGGCCATTTGGCCCAGTGAATCTGCTTCACTATTCGATTATGGTTGATACGTTTCTCAACCCTGTTCTTATGCCTTCTCTGCGTACCCTTGATATCCTTACTCATTAAGAGCCTGTCTATCTCTGTCATAAATACATTCAATCTTCTGTGGCCTTCTGCAGTCTCAGTAGTACATCTTTGCTCTTGTATTCTAGACCTCCTGAAATGAATGCTAACATTGCATTTGCCTTCCTAACATCCAGGATCATTCAGGAGTTAACCATAAGAGAATCTTAAACTAGGACTCCTAAATCCTTTTTGTGATTCAGATTTATGAAGACTTTTTCCATTTAGAAAATAGTCTGCACCTCTAGTCCGTTATGGACCAGACTAAACCCCTTGAAATATATTAAGGAAATAGCCTGGACTCTTAACTTTTTATTTTTTAAAGGCATGTGTAAGATGCTGTTTTCCAGATGTGATTTGGTCCACCATCTCTGTTTGAAGCAAACACATTTTATCTCACAACACAGTTAAAATACAAACAACAACGAATTGGTATGACTTTAATTTGTTTGAAATGCTTAATGAAATAATATTATTTAACTACTAATCATCAACTGTTCTAATATAGCAGCATCCCATAGATACACCCTTGGCAAAGGCAAATTCAGCAAAACTGATTTTCCTCAAGTGCTATCCTCCTTCCAGTCCAGAAGAAAGGAAGATTGAAAGAAATGTTCTTTCAGCAGAGAGGACTCGAGTTTCTTGCTGCAGCAGAGAGAAACTGTATGTATCTATCAGTTTCAACAGCCAACTCCAAATTCCTACTGAAAGCAAAACTAAAACTGAGTCTGGTGGGCCTGACTCTAGCTACTCATGCTGCTTTTGTCAAATTTTAGAAAACCACTCTGGGAGCTCAAAGTTCTTTACCCAATGCTTCTGAAGCAGATATTCTGGGACCACTGTGGCAACACCACTCCGCAAGAGAAACCGCTCAGAACATATCTCTGTTAAAGGCATAGAACCGTCACAATTCTTCCATTCAAAGTACATAACCTTACACTTTCTCACACTGTTTTCCATCTGCCATCCTTTGTCTACTTTCCTGGCCTATCTAATCCCTTCTGCAGCATCCCCACTTCCTCAACGCTACCTGTCCGTCCACCTATCTTTGTGTCATGTGCAAACGTGGCAACAATGCCCTTAGTTCCTTGACTTCTCTCTCTAACTAAGAATAGCCTCAACTAGTCATTAGTTTCTGATAACCATAGTTACTTGTTAAAGCATACTTATAAAGTTCTGAAAAGATTTCTACCTATACATATGCCTAACAGGTGAGTCAATGGATGGACTTTGACTTTTGAGTGCCCTCAGGTTGACTACCCAATCTGATGGAGAAGAGGTGCTGAGCATTTTGAAGCTCTTGCCTTACTTACATTCAGGAAAACAAGTTACATAATGCTGAAAGATGTCCTTGTGCAGCTCCCTGATTAAAACCTGAAAATGTTATTTTCTGCAGAGCATGGTTAAAATTCTAATGAGTATTTTTGCATTTTCTTCATTTTCATCTCCTATAATTGGCATTTACAACAAACAAGTTTGACATCCAGATGATCTAAAAGGAATGGTTAGATTGTTCCTGGATTGAGTTTTTGTTAAAAAGTGACTATTATTTTCATGATGAAGTCTAGTCTATGGTGCCTTTTAAATACTGAACAGCAATGACTGTTGATGGTTAGTTAGCATAATTGTACTTGGGAAGACTGGGCTAAGCAATATTGTAATTCTAGGCAGCAGAACTGGTGAGAAGGGAAATACAGGAGTGATCACAAGGCTACAATTGATATTAGTGAGCTTTTTCACTAAGGTTGTATGGTTAATTCTTTAATAGTACAGACAAGGCGGATTTTTCTGTAGCTTCACTGAAGCCTTGGTCATTTTAGAAGAACAAATCTGAAGTGCAGGTGGTTTAGTTCAGTGGAATCATTTGGAGAATTCTTTTTGCTCAGTTCAACATTTTAATAGCTCAGTAAAGTTTGGGAGGGTTAGCAGAAGAATAAAGTCAGGAAGTAAGAAACTCAGCAAAGCTATTTCCTTAACTTCTGCAGCCAGCAAACAGAGGAAGGCAGTGTAACCTGTTACATACAGAAAAACGTTGCTTTATTACAGTAAAATGTGGGTTGGAAATGACTAGTTTAGAGAGAAGCTGTCAAAATGCAGAGCTATTTTAAGATGGCGCCATGCAGTTTTCAAAACAAGCAGATCTTGTATTGAGGTGAATACAGCAAATGGCTATTAGTTAAAACCCCATTTTTTTTCCCTGAGGTTATTCTTGAATGTCTTTTCTTGCAGCACTGCAAGAGCTAAAATATTTAGTCATACAATAATACTTGAACCATTTTCAACATCCTGTTTTCTTTAGTCAACACCCCCACCCCTCCCAAACATGAATATTTCACTATTTACACAAAATAAACTACCTGAACAGTTTTTACTAGCCTAAGGAGAAAAAAGTACATAGGAAATTGTAGTGATTCCAAAGTTTTCCCAGATATGAATAAGCGTAATCATCTGGATAGGAATTCCTGTTTTCGTTTTGTGTAGATGAATAAGTTAATGAATATTTCTTCGGCCTGGAATTTGTGCCAAACCGAAAGAGTACTTTAAATAAATTTTGGGTAAAAATATTGAACAGAGAAAATCTTTTTAACCTTGTTTATGCTGTTTTAGTTTAGAGCATCAGAGCAACACGATTATGCCCTTTATCTATTGTCATAATAAACAAGTAGAGCTGTGTTTTGAAACTTTATGATCAACTTTCAGTTTTTGCCTTGATATGAGCATTGTTGAATGCAACAAATAAATATCGACCTGAAACAACAGGTTGAAAATTCAACAGCCCGTATTGGGTTTTGGCTTAATATTTAATTTGCTTGCTGTAGAGGAAAGAAGAGGGGGTGTTTGCTAACGATGGTGTGATGCTCAGCACCATTCACGGCTCGTTAGATCCATGTTCAAATGCCACACACTCTGGACAATATCCAGTCTTGGGGTAGAAAGAAGATTTATGAGGATATTGCTGGGACTAGTAGGTCTGAGTTATAGGGAGAGGTTGGCCAGCATAGGACTTTATTCCTTGGAACGTAGGAGAATGAAAGGTGACCTTTATTGAAATGTATAATGAGGGGCATAGACAGGATCAATGTATTTGGTCTTTTTTTCCAGGGATGGGGAATTGAAAACTAGAGGGTGCAGGTTTAAGGTGAGACGAGAAAGATTTAAGAAGGACTTGAGGGGCAACTTCATGCAGAGAGTGGTGCATATATTGAATGAGCTGCCAGAGAAAGTGGTTGAGGCAGGTACAGCAGCAACATTTAAAAAGCATTTGGATAGGTACATAGATGGGAGGGGTTTAGAGGGGATATGAACTAAATATGGGCAGTTGAAACTAGCTGAATGGGTAGCATGGACCAGTTTGGGCTGAAGGGCCTGTTACCATGCTGTATTTCTCCATGTCTTGAAGAATAAGAAAGAGATGATACTTACATATGTGTGGGTGACAGGAATTGTTTGAGTAAGCCAAATGAAATTAATCTTGATCCAGCATGCTTCCTTTAATATTTATTTCTGGTAGCATAGATTTTTTTTCCCCATTTAAATCTAGCCTGTTAAAGTGTTTCTAGTCTCTATCAGTTAGAGAATGGATGTGATCTTTTCAATTTCTAGTCTCCTTTTAAGTAGAAATTCTGGAATGTTGGAATCATGCATATGGCACATTTTGCAAATAGAAATAAAAATATTAAAAACATATCACATCACAATTCTATGAAAGTCGGTTTTAAGACTAACTACAAGGAATGCCAGTACTGGCATCAATTGGAGGTTATTAGTTTTTTTGCTCTACCTAATTGTATTTGTGGATCTGCAATAGGGATTCTTGCATGCATAGATACTAAAGAGCATGGAACTCTCTATGAAATCTCCAACTGACTGTGTGGAGTTTGCACGTTCTCCCAGTGTCTGCGTGGGTTTCCTTCGGGTGCTCCGGTTTCCTCCCACAGTCCGAAGATGTGCAGGTCAGGTGAATTGGCCATGCTAAATTGCCCGTAGTGTTAGGTAAGGGGTAAATGTAGGGGTATGGATGGGTTGCGCTTTGGCAGGTCAGTGTGGACTTGTTAGGCCGAAGGGCCTGTTTCCACACTGTAATCTAATCTAATCTCTAGCATTTTGTTTATTCAACATAATTTGTAACAGTGAGATTGCTGAGATCATAACCAGTTGTTTCAAATTTATTTTTCTTTCAGTCTCTGGTGGCTGCATCAAGGACCAAATTTATTGGTCTGCAGTAAACACTTCTAATCTACTTGCTTGATTGAAAGTAATTGTATATTTAGAAAACTTGAACATTCATTTTTGGCAACCTGTAAAGGGTCTTGGGAAAACGCTGTCATCTTATGAAAATATAAAATCGCTAATGCAAATACTTGCCCAGATGTAAAATAAATGAGTTGAGGAAAGATTTAAAATAGCAAGACTGGGTTTCTATAGAGAGAAAATATTGAGGTGGCATTTAATTTTACATTATCAAAATGTTCAATATTTAACATAGGAAAGTAATTTAATTTCTCACATTTTTGGGGTAATTTGCCATGTAAGCTATAAGAGGCAAAGCATTTGAGGCTTTCTGAGCTGCAGTGGGTTGCTGGTTGGAAACACTTGGACCTTCATTGGGCCCAAGTCCCTCCATCATCCTATAGTTTCTTCATATTCTTGTAGTTTGGAATCATAGAATAGTTACACCGCAGAGGGAGACCATTCACTCCGTGTTATCTGTGCCAACTCTGTGCAAAGTTACTCAGCTAGTCCCAGCCTATATCTTTTTCTTGATAGCCTGACAATATCTTTTCTTTTCAGGTGCTCATCCAATTCCTTTTTTTTCTCATTTTGTGAAAGGCACGATTGAACCTATTTCACCTCCTGCTGAGAGCATTTCTGATTCTACCTTATTGTTATGTAAGCAAACCTATTACTCATGCCACCTCTACTATGCCAATAGAAGTGATTATTGAAGCTTTTGGTTTTTGTAAATCCAGCTAGTTTGCTGATGTCCCTTTCAAGGAAGGAAATCTTGATTCAAGTACACACCAATATGAATCTGAAATGATCAAGCAAGCTGAATCAAACTACCACAAAAAACAAGGAGCATTGTCACTATCTCCACCATGCTGATTTTAGTGTTTCAAGAAGGTTGATTTTAAAGCTACTAGGGAAGGGTGATTGTTATTTAACAAATTATTTCTTTTGTCAAGTCTGTAAATCATTTAGTGGTTCAGCTTCTGAAAATTATTTAAAAAAAACTTTTTAATATGTATTTGTGGTATTGTTGCATAATATCTATACAACACTTGAATTTAAACCATGAAGGTAACAGGGAATAATTAACCTGCAATATCTGGCATTTCTAAAGACAATGTAACAGTGAATAAAATTTTCCAGAAAATCTCTCAATGCCAATAGAGTAAAAAGTTTGTATACCAATTAGCGTAAAATGCCTGAAATATTTAATGAAGATCTCTGGAAATCTTATCTAAAACGCCTTTTGCAATTCAATTTTTTAGTTAAAAATATTCAACAGTGCGGATTTGTTAAGCAGCACAGATAGGGCAGGGACAGGTTGTTTCTGGTTCTGGGATTTGGATATTTCAGTAAGAATATAAGGTTTTAAGAGGGAGAGGTGTGGCTTTGTTAGTGAAGGACAATATTACGGTAGCCGAAAGGACATTTTGAGGACTTGTCTGTTGAGGTAGTATGGGCTGAGTTTAGAAACAAGAAATGAGAGGGCACCCTGTTGAGAGTTTTCTATAGGCCTCTGAATAGTTCCAGAGATGTAGAGGAAAGGATAGCAAACATTAATTCTGGGTAGAAGCAAGAGTAACAGGGTAGTTGTTATGGGGTCTTTAATTTTCCAAATTTTAACTGGAAACACTATAGTTTGAGAACTTTAGATGGGTCAGTTTTTTTGTCCAATGTATGCAGGATGGTTTCCTGACACAGTATGTAGATAGGCCACCAAGGGGCGAGGCCACATTGGATTTGGTCTTGGTAATGAACCTTGCCAGGTGTTAAATTTGGAGGTAGGTGAACACTTTGGTGATAATGACCATAATTCGGTTACATTTACTTTAGCAATAGAGAGGGATAGGCATATAATGCAGGGAAAGAGATATTGCTGGGGGAACAGCAATTATGATGTGATTAGGCAAGATTTAGGATGCATAGGATGGGGAAGGAAACTGCAGGGGATGGGCACAATTGAAATGTGAAACTTATTCAAGGAACAGCTACTGTGTGTCCTTGATAAGTATGTCCCTGGCAGGGAGGAAGTGATTGAGCAAGGGAGTGTGGTTTACTAAAGAAGCTGAATTTCTTGTCAAGAGGAAGAAGAAGGCTTACGTTAGGATGAGCCGTGGAGACTCCATCAGGGCGCTTGAGAGTTGCAAGGTGGCCAAGAAAGACCAAAAGAGAGAGCCAAGAGGAGACATGAGGAGACATTGGCTGATAGGATCAAGGAAAATCCTGAAGCTTTCTACAGGTATATCAGGAATAAAAGAATGACTAGAGAAAGATTAGGCCAAACAAGGATAATAGTGGGAAGTTGTGCATGGAATCCGAGGCAATAGGGGAAACGTAAATTAATTTTTTTTGGTCAGTATTCACACTGGAAAAAGACAATGTTGTTGAGGAAATACTGAGATACAGGCTACTAGACTAGACATGATTGAGGTTCACAAGGAGGAGGTGTTAGCATTTCTGGAAAGCATGAAAATAGATAAGTCTCTTGAGCCAGATGGGATTTATTCTAGGATTCTCTGGGAAGCCAGAGAGGAGATTGCAGACCTTTCAGCTTTGATCTTTGTCATCATTGTCTACAGGAATAGTGCAGAAGACTGGAGGACAGCAAATGTTGTTCCCTTGTTCAAGAAGGGGAGTAGAGACAACCCTGGTAATTCTAGACCAGTAAAGTGTTGGAAAAGGTTATAAGAGATAGGATTTATGATCATCTAGAGATGAATTAGTTGATTAGGGATAGTCAACACGGTTTTGTGAAGTGTAGGTCGTGCCTCACAAACCTTAGAGTTCTCTGAGATAGTGACCAAACAGGTGAATGAGAATAAAGTGGTTAATGTGGTGTATATGGTTTTCAGTAAGGCGTTTGATAAGGTTCCCCACATTTGGCTATTGTAGAAAATTGAGAGACATGGGAGTGAGGATGATTTAGCGGTTTGGATCAGAAATTGGCTAGCTGAAAGAAGAGAGGGTGGTGGTTGATGGGAAATGTTCATCCTGGAGTTCAGTTACTCGTGGTGTACCGCAAGGATCTGTTTTGGGGCCACTGCTGTTTGTTATTTTTATAAATGACCTGGACAAGGATGTAGAAAGATGGGTTAGTAAATTTGAGGATGACCCTAAGGTTGGTGAAGTTGTGGACAGGTGCGGAAGGGTGTTGCAGCTTACAGAGGGACATAGATAAGCTGCAGAGCTGGGCTGAGAAGTGGAAAATGGAGTTTAATGAGAAAAAGTGAGGTGATTCACTTTGGAAGGAGCAACAGGAATAAAGGAAAACCTGGGCTAATGGCAAGATTCTTGCTAGTGCAGATGAGCAGAGAGATCTTTGTGTCCATTTACATAGATCCCTGAAAGTTGCAACCCAGGTTGATAGAGTTGTTAAGGTGTACGGTGAGTGTGGTTTTATTGGTAGGAGAATTGAGATTCAGAGCCACAAGATCATCCTGCAGGTATACAAAACTCTGGAGCAGCTGCACTTGGAGTATTGTGTACAGTTCTGGTCACCGCATTATAGGAAAGATGTGGAAGCTTTGGAAAGGTTTCAGAAGAGATTTACTAGTGTGTTGCCTGGTATGGAGGGAAGGTCTTATGAGGAAAGGTTGAGGGATATGAAGCTGTTTTCGTTAGAGAGAAGAAGGTTGAGAGGTGACATAGACTAGATGATCAGAGGGTTAGATCGGGTGGACAGTGAGGGCCTTTTTCCTTGGATGGGTATGACTGGCATGAGGGGACATAGCTTTAAATTGAGGGATAAAAGATGTAGGACAGATGTCTGAGGTAGTTTCTTTACTCAGCAGTAGGGGCATGGAACACACTGCCTAAAACAGTAGTAGACTCGCCAACATTTAAGGGCATTTAAATGGTCATTGGATAAACATATGGGTGAAAATGGAATAGTGTATGATAGATGGGCTTCAGGTTGGTTCCACAGGTTGGTGCAACATCAAGGGCTGAAGGGCCTGTACTGCACAGTATCTTTGTGTTCTATGTTGTATAACAAAAACTGGGTGTACTTATGTGCTTGGATGTGAATGCACTGGCCAAAGGAGTTGGAGCAACACTTCTGCTTCCAAAGTGATACTTTATCTAGAATTCAAACTTGGAAATTGTGGCAGCCACTGAAGAATCCTGGGCGAGTAGACCTGGCACCTGCTGAGCTCCGTAGAAGCCAATTACCACCAGGAGGCCAACATAGTCTTTCTTTTTACAATGTTTGCAGGTCAAAACTTCTGAGGTAGTCATAATTATTCACAGGAGAACGGAGCATTGGAGAGAAAATGCAGTACTGAAGAGGAATAGTGTATTTTTGACGTTAGCTGATCCTTTCTAATGGGAGTGGTGCATTTTGTCTAAAGACTGAGGAAAGGCTGAAATAAAAACAAATTGGTCACATTTTATGATTTAGAGAAAGTATAGATGAAACAGTGGTAAATGCCAAATACATCTGTCTTTGGACTAACTATTTCTTGTATGTTATTATGGTTAGAGAGCGGGATGAAACTTGACAGGTAATAGGGTAAACCAGACTCTGAACCGAACTAAAAAGTGAGCTACATTTTTAAATTTGACAGGCTTCAAATAACCTTGTTTAAAAGAAACACTAACCTAAAACATGTGTACTACGGCCTTGAAGTTCTGACAAGCATGCACAGAAGACTTCAATGTATTCAGTCAGTCAGCTGGTTGGAATTAACTGCAGTGGTCTGATTCAGTCATTTCAGGTAAACAATGGCTCTTAGCAAGATCAGCTTTAGTTGGCATATATTTGCTCTGTAAATCCTTGTTGATGGGAATACTAGTTTTAATTAACAAGAAGTGATGTTCATTTTAGGTCCAAGCAGCTAATTAGTGCATTTTGTGTACAGTTACATAGAAACTAGGTGCAGGAATAGCCCATTCAGCTGTTTTGAGTCTGCACCACCATGCAATCTCAGTATCCCATTCCCGCCCTCTCCCCATACCCCTTGATCCCTTTAGATACAGGAGCCACGTCCAGCACCCTCTTTGAATATATCTAATGAACTGGTCCCAACAGCTTCGAGTGGCAGTAAATTCCACAGGTTCAGAACTTTGAAGAGAGTTTTCCTTTGTGCTTCCCTCCCTCTGATCATTTGTCAACCCCTTTGTTATATGACTGTCTTGTATAAATGAAAAGTTTCCATTTGTGGTCATTCCTAACAGCTGGCTACCTCTGGATCATTCCTACATGTGACTAACTCAAAGGCTTGGTTTCCCCATTTACCTTGTTCTAAATGGCTGAATATATCTGTTCAGGTCTGCTATACCAACTCCATCAGAAGCTCCACCAGGTACACTTCATACGCAAGGATTTCTTTGAGTTTGTTGCTCAAAGGCATTGGTCTGAAGCTTGTGGTCACTGGATGATGCTTAATGCTGATCTCTAAGGAAACCCCAAAGCAATCAAATGATTTGTGGTGATTTTTAAATCGTTTCATGTGTAGTTGATTTTTAGTAAATAATTTTTAATGTGGATTCCTAGTGTCAAACTGCAGTGATGTTATCAAGTAGCCAATTACACTAAAGAATTCTTGCAACCAACTAAAACTTTTGGAAAAAAAACATCATAATCATATCTCTCAAAAATGTTGAGATTCAGTTCTACATATGAAGTTAAAAAATGAAATATCATGAAAACGTGTAAATTTTAAAATGTCTAGTTTGTAGTGCTATCTTAATTGTTAATGAAAGAGACATTTTCAGGGACAGAACTTTATTGTTCAGCAGCATTGCTGTTTATAAACAGTTACGCTTCAGTAAGCAAGTCTTATATTTTTGAGGGGTTTCTAACAGCAATATGGGAGTTGTAAAGGTGTTTTTTTTTTCAAGTCAGTCTTTTTGGACATGTTATGACACAGCTCTTTGGAAGGTGGAACTTGAACCCAGACTTTCTGACCTAGAGGTAGGGACACTACGACTGCACCACCAGCCTCTTTCAAGAAAGACTGATAGTGGATCTGTGTGTGCAAAGTAAGCAGACGATAGCCTTAACTACTTTTGCCAGATCATCTAATTTCAGCAAATGCTGCCTATTGGTATCGGGAAAGGGCAAAGTGCAGCCTCTGGTGGAGCAATGAGTGACAGACTGGAAGTTCAGAAATTGTTAATCGATGCTTGTGATAACCTATGAAGTTAGTCAAATTTAGAGGGCTAAAAACAGTTTGCAGTCAAAATCGAACTAAATCCGAGCTATTATGTTACTTCTTCCAAATTCAGCTCCTCTTGTGTAATTTTTAAACTCCACACTTTCTGACTTTTTAGTACAAAATTCCACTACTTGGCTGACTGCCAGACTTTGTTTCCTTCTTCTTTCCTACATTCTCTCACTGCAGCTCATAGGCCTTCTCTGATATACTGCCCACAATTAATTACTGCATACCTGTTCAGTCTTTATGACCCCCAAGTTTATTGCCCAAATTTTTATTAACCACCCTCCATACTACTTGCTTATTCTCAACTTCCTTCCACTTCTTAATCTCCATTCTCCTCTCAAATATGATTCACTTTCATTTTTATTTCTTCTTGATATTCCATAAGTCTATTTCCAAAACCTTCCAACCTTCTCTCAAGTTTCAGAAATCCTTTGCATCAAGCTGAGCTATTTAAATCTCAACAAACCCGAGAATATTTCTACCATACATCGTCAAGATACTGCCACACCTCAATATCCTTTTCCATCACTGTTCTTTCACTTTTTAGTATTCCTGTCTCATTGCTGCCGTTACTCACTGCTCCTGATTTCTGAACCACCATTCCATCATTATCACAGCCTCGCAATGAAATTCATGTGTCACCAGTCTAGTTGATCCAATACCCTGGTGCACTGAACAAGCTTATTCCACAAAACTTTCAGACTCTGCCTCCTTCATCCGGTCACCCTATAGTATCCGTTTCTATTTCTGATTACTGCTCAGGCTTCTCCTGGAATCTCCTTTTCTGTGTCCTGACGTTCAAGGTAGGATAAAAGCATTTATAACAGTACATGCACAGAATCTGGCATTTTGGTTTTACAATCTTCCACAAAATAAGGTGAGTAGCCAAGGTCTTTTCCCCAGAGTAGGGACAGTCAAAACTAGAGGGCAAATGATTAAGATGATAGGGAAAGGATTTAAAAGGTACTGAAGGGGCAACTTCTTTCACAGAAATAGTGGTGCGTATATGGAATAAGCTGCTGGAGGAAGTGGTAGAGGCAGGTACAAATGCAACATTTTAAAAGACATTTGGACACTTAGATGGATAAGAAAGGTTGGGAGAGATGTGGGCCAAAGGCAGGAAAATGGGACGAGTTCCATGTTGGAAATCCAGTTGGCATGGACTAGCTGGGCTGAAGGGCCTGTTTCCATGCAATATGGCTCTATATAGAAACAATGGGTGTAGTATTTCTAGGCACTGAATTATGTGGCAAATGACAAAACAGTTAACAAAATATGGGAAGAATGGAAAAATGAGATTTGTAAGAATCGAGAACAAAAGTCCAATTTTATGCTTAAGTTATTAATGGTTAGATGAGAATCTCACTAGTGAGTGGAAAGGGGTCTATTTGCATATATTAACACCTCATTGCAAAACTTAAAGAACTGTGAATGCTGGAAATCAGAAACAAAAATGGAAATTGCTGGAGAAACTCAGCAGATCTGGCAGCATCTTTGGAGAAGAAGCAGAATTAATATTTGTATCCAGTGATTGTTTTTCAGGATGCCCCCTTCCTGCCCCCCCTTCCCCAGCCTATTCCTTTTTGAGACATCTAAAACTTGGAACATCTAACAACCATTTCTGACCCTGTGATTATCCAAGTCTCCACAACATCATAGTAATGGCCACAACATCATAGTTCCAAGTACTGATCCATTCTGTAAGTTCAGCACTCTTACTCCTGATATTAATTATATTAAAATAGGCACATTGCAACCCACCACGCTGACTGCACCTTCACTCCACTTCCTCTCAGACTGTGTCTGCATGCTGTGTCTGGTTATTCACTACCTACTCCATCATTTGATCCGTAGCTCTGGTTGCCCCCCACCCCACTGCCGGCAATCTAGTTTAAATCCTCCGAAAGAGCTTTTGCAAACCACGTGCCTAGGATATTGATGCCCCTACATTCAAGGGGAAACCCGTGCCTCTTGTACAGGTCCCACACCTTCCCCAGAAGTATCTCAACTATCCACATATTTGAAGCCCTCCCTCCTACACCTGCCCTGCAGCCATGTGTTAATATGCACTCATTCTCTATTTCTAGCCTGACCATGTGGCACTGGTAGCAATCCTGAGATTACTACTCTGCTCGTTCTGCCTTCTAGCTTCCAACCTATTGAAGTGATAAACTGCATAAAAAGCGAGCAATGCCATAATGATACTCTAAGATTGGTGCTTGGCTGATGCCAATCTGCATGGACAGAGGGTGCAGACTATCAAGCATACCTTGAAATGTTAAGGAACGCTAGCCAAATAGACTTCCGGACAGGATGTTGGCAAGCTGCATCCACCAGGTAACTCTTCTGAGTTTTTTTATGTCAGGAATGTTGCTGTTTAGTTTCTCTCTGCTGCTTGGGAAAACCACAATCTGCATTGATTTGAGGTGGGATTAATTAATAATGAAACAAGAATAGAAATTGCTTTGGAAACTCAGCAGGTCTGACAGCAGTGTAGAGAGAAATCAGTTAACACTTCAAGTCTGGTGATCTTTCCTCAGAACCCATCAATTATGGGGTTGAAAGGCAACAGGAGAAAGTGAGGACTGCAGATGCTGGAGATCAGAGTTGAAAATGTGTTGCTGGAAAAGCGCAGCAGGTCAGGCAGTATCCAAGGAGCAGGAGAATCGACGTTTCGGGCATGAGCCCTTCTTCAGGAGGGATGCAAAGCAGGCAATAATTTTGTAAATGGGGACCAACTCGGCATAAGAGTGGGACAAAATAGTGTGTCAATACTTAGTGACAGTCGGTGATTCTTCCTGGCTTCAAATGGGAGAGGGCAGGGCAATGTACAATGATGTTTGGTAAAGCTAAGCTGTAATCCTGAGCTCGGGATAAAGCAGGAAGATGAAATGTTATAAATTAACTGGAAAGTGTGTGCTGATAATTGTTCTCTACTGTTTTACAAGCTGTCATTTATAAAATTCCAATTATTCCACCAAGGTGACCAATTTACCTGACTGACTGCTAATTAAGACAAAAACAACACACACCAGGCATTGTTGTTAACAGAAAATAACTATTTTGTTGTACAAATGTAAATTTAACAAATGACAGAAATAGGAAAGGGTTTCTTACCACCTACTATGTGACTGAAACTGTACCCTGTAAAATAGCCAAGATCATTTTGATCATTACATTTGATGATATGAAAATTGGTGGGGTGGTAAGTTAGTGAGGAGGATGGCCTTGGTTTACATGAGTGTATACACAGACTCGTTGGATGGACTGATCAGTGGCAAATGGAATTAAATCTGGGTAAGTGTGAGGTAATGCATTTGGGCAGGCCAAGCAAAGCATGTATGGTAGGACCCGAGGAAGCATTGAGAATCAGAAGAACCTTTGTGTGCATGTCCACCAGTCCCTGAAGACAGTAGGGCAGATAGTGGTTAAGAAAGCAAACAGGATCAGTCTTTTATTAGCTGAGGCATAGAATTTAACAGCAGGGAAGCAATGCTGAAACTGTATAAAAATTGGTCAGGCAAAGCTAGGGTATTATCTGCTGTTCAGGTATCCACACTATAGGAGGAATGTGATTGCACTGGAGAGGATGCAGAGGAAATTTGTCAGGATTTTGCCTGGGCTGGAGAGTTTTAGTTATTAAGGAGATGGGATAGAGTGGAGTTGTTTTCTTTTGGAGCGGAGGGCACTGAGGGGACATGACCAAGATGTGTAAAATTGAGGGTACTAAGCATTATAGACGGCAAGAATCTTTTTTTCTCCTTGGTGGAAGGATCGGTGATTGGGGGCATAGATTGAAGGTGGTTTAAAGCGGATGGGGGGGAAATACTTTTCACCCAGATGGTGAGAATTTGGAACACTCTGCCTGTAAGGGTGGTAAAGGCAGAACCCCTAATAACATTTCAGGAGTGTGTAGGTGTCCATTTGCAATGCCAAGGCATTCCAGGCCATGTGCCAAGTGCTTTTTTTAAAAAAAGGGATTAAAATAATTTGGTGGCTGTTTCTGTTCAGTACAGACACTGGTCTTTTTTCTATGCTTTAAACCTCTGACTCAGTGACATTCAGTCATATTTAAGACAGATGGTGAGACACAGGATGGGGGGGAAAAGAAAACAAGATTCTGAATATAAAGTCCAGATCACAAGGTGGGTTAAATTATCTCTCTCAATGCATTTTGATTTCACTAATGATGACACTCAGTCTATAAATTCAGGTCCAGAGGAGGTTTAAAAAATGATCCTGGAGATGAAGGGCTTGTCATATGAGGAATCTGGGGCTATATTCAATGATGTTTGGAAGGATGAAGGAGATCTCATTGAACCTTACGCAACACTGAGAAGCCTGGATATAGTGGTCGTGGAGAAGATGTTTCACTTCAGAGTGAAAGGATGAACCTTTAGCTGGTGAGGAGGAATTTCTTTAGCTAGAGGGTGGTGAATCTATGCAATTCATTGGCACAGAAAGTTGTGGAGGCCAAGTCATTGAGTGTATTTACGGCTGAGATAGGATCAGTGGTTATTGGGAGAAAACAGGACAATGGGGCTGTGAAACATACTAGACATGTTTGAGTGGCAGAGCAGAGTTGATGGTCTGGAAGACTTAATTCTGTTCCTATATCTTATGGTGACCAACTATGTTAACTGATACAATCTTGATATTGTCATTGATCACCAAATTAAATCCTGGTAATGAGCATGGCGCAGAAGTAAGGTCAGGTGAGCTGTAAAGTTTAATCAATTTTCCACAATTAACAGTTACATTCTGTGGTGTCTTAGTCAAGTAACATCCAGGAGCTATTTATCTCACACCTGGAACCATAAGCTGCCTGCAGCATTATCTTGTGCCTTTCTGAGGTAATGTGGAGATAGGATGAGAAGGTCCCATTCTTCATACTACACTTAAATATGTGCCACATGGCTTGTGCAGCATACATCTGAAAGGATTACTATGCAAAAGATCCATGCAGAGGCACCTCATTGCCCTCTTTGCTGGAGGGTTCCATGCTCTAGTGCTTGGCTGATAATAGTTAAATGTCATTTGTTTGTGCTGTGACTGCTGACTGATCACGTTACTGAGGTACTGCTTTGTTTCTGCTGTTCCTCACGTAGGCTCATTGGATCCAACAACAAGGAACCCAGATACAGAATCTGTGTTGTTCAATGTTCGCTATGTTACAAGCATTGTCCACACAAATTGATGAGGAACACTTGCATCAGGAATTCTAGGGCCAGCAGATGTGGAGTGGCTTCCTAATGCAGGGGTACTTTTTCAAGCAAAATATACTGTCATGATGCAAAGTTGGTGTAGAAGCGCAAAAGTCATTTACCTTCGATCGAATAGCCTCCAGATGAGCAAGCTGCCAAATGAGGATGTCCTGTGACGACTTGTCAAAATGCTGCAGCATTCCAGGTACAAGATGCTCCCGTTTTTATGGAAGAATGGTTGTAACACCATGTAATGAGGCCCAGCATGTATGCAAAGCAACATCTGTTCCACCAGTGACATCGAGGACCATGCAATGTTTCCTCAACATGAGAATCCCATGCTTGCTATGGTCTGGGGATCATTGTAGTTCAGTACAGACAGAATGTGTTGCATAATGTTTGCATCTATGTTCTGGATGACTGGAGAATGCACCAAGTACTGTGATGAATGATGAGGATAGCTCAGAACTGCAGCATTATACTGATTAGGAAAATGAGAACATTCATCAGAAAAAAAATGCCCTTCATATCCTAAAGTGCAGCATCTTCAGTTGCAATAATTCATGCAGGACTTCTTTGGCAACCATATTCCATGGTACTGCGTTAGGTGAAGCCATCATTCATTCACTGTACATATGGAGGGAAGCCAACTGCAACTACAGATTACTAGTTTATTTGTTCTTTTCTTGCTTTATCTCCTGCATAATAAAAGTTAATAAGAAAAGTTGTTGGAGATCTTCACATCATCTCCCTCATTCAATAATGACAACAGTTTATGCTCGTATGGGAGCTCTGAAAAGAACCACCAAACATGGTTATAACATTGTGTGGCAATAAGGACGGCTGACCTCTCTCCCTTCCTCCTCACAGCTGCATCTACAGGGGTAGTTGATCACTCCGATGAAGTAAAGTGAACATATATTTGCAATGAAATTTCACTTGTGCCTCCTATATGCCCATGTGTGTTTTCTTCCTTCCTTTTGCTGTCCTGAGGTCTATAGATGGAGTAGAGGGAGTTCACCCCATCGTGGAGTCGGTTGGCCGCTGAGTTTTGAATAGATGACCTTGAAACACTTGTGGCTACATGACTCAGAAATGATGTGTGTGTCCTGTCCAGATGCTCCTCCCCATCCTTGATCTGAATTTCTACAGGGTTTAGGATTACAGACAAGGTAGAAGTAGAGCACTCTGGCATCTCTGGAGTGACCTGAGGGGAAAAATGCATCTATGTGGAATGAAACATGCCATGTCCTATCTGGCTCAACCTCTTAGTCTTATTCCAAGGTGGTAATTAACAGGAAATTTTGTATGTGGTTCCTCCTCTGGCTGGCACCATCCTGTCGCCTTGCAAGTGACCACCAATGGCTGAAGTAATAGAGTACTACCTGCATGTATATGCAGCAGCCAGTGAGAATTCTGCTGGACCTGATTCTCCATGGCAGCTGCCACCCTGTCTGTAGAAACAGCCAGATGTATCTGTGCTGGAGCCAGTATGGTACAGATGGTGTTGGTAGACATCCTGAAACTTTTAATCCAGTTTCCGGAATGTCTCCAGAAAATTTGTCTGCTGCTTTTGCTTTAGTGTGTGCATTTTGATGAAGTTATTATTGATGGAGGCCATGGGATCCTCTTCTGCCTGGGGTTGACCAGGTGCCTAGTGTTTGTATTTCTATTTCTCTAGTATAGGAGAGCTGAGGCCTTTCTTTCTTGGTCAGCTGAAAAGACGTGCCTGTATTGTGCTCAATGGATTGTGCTCCTGGGTCTAACCTACATAACATACCCAGGGTGTCAGTATCTGAGCTGATGAAGCGTACTTGCTATAATCTTGCCAGTGCATCTTCTGAGAGGTCTGTGATTGCTTCCATGGGTAGAGGAGTAAATGAGGTCTGGAGAGGCTGGCCTCTTTGGGGCAGAGGCTGCAGAAGCCAAGAGAGGATAAATTACCAAGTAGGTGGTTATAGATTCATAGAGCTATGCAGCATAGAAACAGCCCCTTTGGTCCAACTTGTCCATGCCGACCAAGATTCCCAAATTAAAGTAGTTCTGTTTTCCTACGTTGGGCCCATATCCCTCTGAACCTTTTGCTATTCATGTTTGTGTCCAAATGCCTTTTAAGTGTTGTAACTGTACCTGCATCTAACACTTCCTCTGGCAGCTCATTCCACATACAAACCACCATCCGTGGGAAAATGTTGCCCCTCTGGACCCTTTTAAATCTTTCTCCTCTCACGTTAAAAATATGCTCCTAGTTTTGAACTCCCCAACCATAGGGAAAAGACCTTTGCTATTCACATTCTGAGCCCTTCATGATCTTAAACCTCTGCAAAGTCCGTGAACCCCCTACACGCCAGTGAAAAAGATCCCAACCTATCCTTAATAACTTAAACCTTACAGTCTCTGGTAAATCTTTTCTGAACCCTCTTCAGTTTAGTTATATCCTTCCTATAGCATGACAACCACAACTGTGCACAGTACTCCAAAAGAGGCCTCACCAATGAGGAGGCCTCAACATGTCTGAGCAATGAAGACAAGCATGCCAAACACCACGTTTAACCACCCTGTCTAACTGTGATGCAACTTTCAAAGAACAATGTATTTCAATCCCTTGATCTCTGTTCAATAACACTACCATTAAGTGTATAAGTCCTGCCCTTGTTTATTTTACCAAATGTAGTAACTCACATTTATCCAAATTAAACCCCATCTGCCACTTCTCAACCCATTGGCCCAATTAATCAAAATCCATTTAAAATCTTAGATAACCTTCACTATCAACTATGCCTCCTAAATTCTCAAAGAACTTTGGAGGAAAAAGAAGTAAAAACAACAGCACTTTTAAAAGGGAGAGGACAGACAAAGGCAGCACATGGTGAGGTCAGTGTAGGAGAAAGAAAGAGAAAAAGAAACCCATACTGCTAACTGACACAGTAACGAACCTGCACAGTTACTGCCTTTGCTGTTTGAATTCATGTATCGCTGGACATTGGAGTGTGTCTGGGAAAATTAACAATAAATGAAATTCAAAACTAATCTTGGAGGAACCTTTTGGAAGAGGTCACAGCACAGAAACAGATAAGTGGCCTTACAGAAAGTCTGCAGTAGTGAGTAAAGTGGGTCCGTTCTTGATTATATGTTTTATTGAGATATGTCTCTTGATTAAACTTAAAAATATAAGCCACAAGTATTAAGTTAGTCTGGAGCAGTGTTTTGTAGAGGAATAAGACAGTGCTATTTTCTGGGGTTATAGATTGGAAGAAGCAAAAATGGCCTTTAGTAGATTGATATGCGCTTCTTGTCCGATGTGGGAGTTCATGGAGAGTTTGTTACTGAGGATTATATCTGCAATAAATGCTGTTGGTTGCGAATCCTATCAGATCGAATGGATCAGTTGGAGAGACAGACAGAGGCATTGAGGAATTTACAAGAGCAAGGGGGTCTGACAGCAGTTATAGGAAGGGAGAAACGTTGCAGATACAGTCACGTAGATGGGTTAACTCCAGGAAAGGTAAGAGAGGTAGGCAGTTAGTGCAGGAGTCTTCCGTGGCTATCCCCATTTCAAACAAGTATGTGGTTTTGGAAAATGTAAAGGGTGATGGATTCTTGGGAATGTAGCAAGAACAGCCAAGTTTCTAGTATCGAGATTGGCTCTCACGCAATGAGGGGTACGTCGGGTTCCAAGAGATCAGTTGTGTCAGGGGACACTCTAGTCAGAGGCATAGATGGACATTTGTGGCCAGCACTGAAAAATCAGAATGGTTTGTTGCCTCCCTGGTGCCAGGATCAAGGATGTCTCAGAGAGGGTGCAGAATGTTCTCAAGGGGGAGAGGGCCCAGCAGGAGGTCATTGTCCACTTTGGAACCAATGACATAGGAAGGGAAAAGGATGAGATTCTGAAGGGAGAATATAGAGAGTTAGGCAGGAATTTAAAAAGGAGATCCTCGAGAGTAATGATATCTAGATTGCCCCTGGTGTTGCAAGCTAGTGAGGGTAGGAATAGGAGGATAGAGCAGATGAAAGCATGGCTGAGGAGCTGGTGTATGGGAGAAGGATTCACAGTTTTGGATCATTGGAATCTTTTCTGGTGTAGAAGTGACCTGTACAAGGAGGATGGGTTGCACCTGAATTGGAAGGGGACTAATATTCTGACAGGGAGATTTGCTAGAGCTGCTCGGGAAGATTTAAACTAGTAAGGTGGGGTGGGACCCAGGGAGATGGTGGGGAAAGAGATCAATTGGAGACTGGTACAGTTGAGAAAAGAAGCGAGTCAAACAGTCAGGGTAGGTAGGAACAAAGCAGACAACATGGTAGGACTGATAAATTAAACTGTGTTTATTTCAATGCAAGAGGCCTAGCAGGTAAGGCAGGTGAACTCCACGCGTGGTTAGGAACATGGGACTGGATATCATAGCAATTACAGAAACGTGGCTCAGTGATGGACAGGACTGGCAGCTTAATGTTTCAGGATACAAATACTTCAGGAAGTACAGAAAGAGGCGAGAGAGGAGGAAGAGTGGTGTTTTTGATAAGGGATAGCATTACAGCTGTACTGAGGGAGGATATTCCTGGAAATACATCCAGAGAAGTTATTTGGATGGAACTGAGAAATAAGAAAGGGATGATCACCTTATTGGGATTGTATTATAGACCTCCTAATAGTCAGTGGGAAATTGAGAAACAGATTTGTAAGGACATCTGTTATCTGTAAGAATAGTATGGTGGTTATGGTCGTGGATTTTAACTTTCCAAACATAGACTGGGACTGCCATAGTGTTAAGGATTTAGATGGAGAGGAATTTGTTAAGTGTCTACAAGAAAATTTTCTGATTCAGTATGTGGATGTACTTACTGGAGAAGGTGCAAAACTTGACCTACATCTTGGGAAATAAGGCAGGGCAGGTGACTGAGGTGTCAGTGAGGGAGTACTTTGGGGCCAGCGACCATAATGCTATTAGTTTTAAAGTAGTGATGAAAAGGATAGACCAGATTTAAAAGTTGAAGTTTTAAATTAGAGAAAAGCTACCTTTGATGGTATTAGACAAGAACTTTCAAAAGCTAATTGGGGGCAGATGGTCGCAAGTAAAAGGATGGCTAGAAAATGGGAAGCCTTCAGAAATTAGATAACAAGAGTCCAGAGACAGTAAATTCCTGTTTGGGTGAAAGGAAAGGCTGGTAGGTATAGGGAATCCTGGATGACTAAAGAAATTGAAGGTTTGTTTAAGAAGGAGGAAGAATATGTCAGGTATAGACAAGATAGATCAAGTGAATCCTTACAAGAGTATAAAGGCAGTAGGAGTATGCTTAAGAGGGAAGTCAGGAAGGCAAAAAGGGCACATGAGATAGCTTTGGCAAATAGATGTAAGGGGAATCCAGAGAGTTTTTACAAATACATTAAGGACAAAAGGGTAACTAGGGATAAAATAGGGCCTCTCAAAGATCAGCAAGGTGACCTTTGTGTGATGGGGGAGATACTAAAATAGTATTTTGCATCAGCGTTTACTGTGGAAAAAGACATGAAAGGTATAGAATGTCAGAAATAGATGGTGACATCTTGAAAAATGTCCATATTACAGAGGAGGAAGTGATGGATGTCTTGAAATGCATAAAAGTAGATAAATCCCCAGGACCTGATCAGGTGTATCCTAGAACTCTGTGGGAAGCTAGAGAAGTGATTGCTGGGCCTCTTGCTGAGATATTTGTATCATCGATAGTCACAGGTGAGGTGCTGGAAGAGTGGTGGTTGGCAAACGTGGTGCCACTGTTTAAGAAGGGTGGTATGGACAAGACCGGGAACAGTAGACCAGTGAGCCTGATGTCAGTGGTGGGCAAGTTATTGGAAGGAAGGAATCCTGAGGGACAGGATGTACATGTATTTGGAAAGGCAAGGATTGGTTAGGGATAGTCAACATGGCTTTGTGAGTGGGAAATTATGTCTCTCAAACTTGATTGAGTTATTTGAAGAAGTAACAAAGAGGATTGATGAGGACAGAGTGGTGGATGTGATCTAAATGTGATCTCATGGGAGACTGGTTAGTGAGGTTCGATACAGGGAGAGCTAGCCATTTGGATACAGAACTGGCTCAAAGGTAGAAGACAGAGGGTGGTGGTAGAAGGTTGTTTTTCAGACTGGAGGGCTGTGACCAGTGGAATGCCACAAGCTGGGTCCACTACTTTTCATCATTTATGTAAATGATTTGGATGTGAGCATAAGAGGTATAGTTAGTAAGTTTGCAGATGACACCAAAATTGGAGGTGTAGTGGATAGCAAAGAAGGTTACCTCAGATTACACAGCATTTTGATCTAATGGGCCAATGGGGGGCTGAGAAGTGGCAGACGGAGTTTAATTCGGATAAAGTGGTGTGCTGCATTTAGGGAAAGCAGATCTGGGCAGATTTTATACACTTATTGGTAAGGTCCTCGGGAGTGTTGCTGAACAAAAAGACCTTGGAATGCAGGTTCATAGTTCCTTGAAAGTGGGGTTACTGATAGATAGGCTAGTGAAGAAGGCGTTTGTTATGCTTTCATTTATTGGTCAGAGTATTGAGTACAGGTGTTGGGAGGTCATGTTGCGGCTGTACAGGACATTGATTAAGCCACTTTTGGAATATTGCAGGCAATTCTATCGGAAGGATGTTGTGAAACTTGAAAGGGTTCAGAAATGATTTACAAGGATGTTGCCAGGGTTGGAGGATTTGAGTATAGGGAAAGGTTGAATAGGCTAGGGCTGTTTTCCCTGGAGCGTCGGAGGCTGAGGGGTGACGTTATAGATGTTTATAAAATCATGAGGGGCATGGATAGGATAAATAGGCAAAGTCTCTTCCCTGGGGTTGGGGAGTCCAGAACTAGAGGCCTTGGGTTTAGAGTGAGAGGGGAAAGACATAAGAGACCTATGGGGCAACCTTTTCGTGCAGAGGGTGGTTTGTGTATGGAATGAGCTGCTAGAGGAAGTGGTGGAGGCTAGTATGATTGCAATATTTAAAAGGAATCTGGATGAGTATATGAATAGAAGTGTTTGGAGGGATATGGGCTGGGTGGGTCTAGATTGGGTTGGGATACCTAATTGGCATGGACGCGTTAGACAGAAGGGTCTGTTTCCGTGCTGTACATCTCTATGACTCTGGCTCTAAATGTTAAACAACCGCTGGATCTAACACCGATCCCTGCAGAACACTACTGGCCACAGGCCTCCAGTCTGAAAAACAACCCTCCACCATCACCCTCTGTCATCTGCCATCAAGCCAATTTTGTATCCAATTGGCAAGCTTTCCCAGAATGTGAGTTGGCTTTACTAATCAGTCTACCGTGTGGAACTTTGTCACGTGTTTTACTGAAGTCCATATAAACAACGACTGCCCTCATCTATCTTTTTGGTTATGTCCCTGAAAAATTCAATTAAGTCTGTGAGATGCACGCACACAAAGCTATGCTTACCATCTGTAATCATCCCTTGCTTCTCCAAATGCATGTAAATCCTATCTTTGAGAATCCCTTTTAATAGCTTGCTCACCATTCACATTAGTGGTGATAGGAGAGCAGTGCAGCATTTGTTAGTGAATCTTCCTCAATTGCCCGTGGAGGTCTTAGTATCACAAAATGGGCAGTCATGGTCTTCTCCCAGTGTGGCAATTATCCTCTTCCTGCTGGGGTGAGCAGATACATTTTGGTCACCCACCATCCATCCTGGATTTTCCTGCCAATACTGTTGGCTGGAATGAGATGAAACTGGCTGGCACAGCTGTTAGCATTGATGCATATGGGAGGATTGTGGGGTAAGGTGGCCCAGTGAGTGAACAGGAGAGTGCAGAGTGCAGGAAGATTCAGTAGTTTGGGGAGATGAGGTGGGTGGAAGTAATTGGGGGCAGATGCATGTAGTAGTGGGAATGGTAGGTTAAAAGCCTTGAAGGGAGATAACAGCACTGGCAGTGTGTGAGGTAGCAGAGACAAGATGGTGGCAGTTACCCTTGCAGAATGCAAAGGGAGATTAACCTTCATGCATTGTTGGACACTGCACTGCCCAGGTGGCAACATTAAACCATGCTGGCAGAATCTAGTGCTGTGGTCTCCACTGTTGGTCCTCCAGGTGCTTATCGTCAGTATCCCCAGGTGCTTATCAGCAAAGAGGAGTGGAAACTTGTTCTGCTAACATCTCTAGGGCAGTTCATCACATGCTGAACTGTTAAGGGCTTTTACTGGTTGGCTGCATTTGAAATGATGCAAAGCTGGGCTTTAAATGTGACACTGGCAGCAGGAAATCTGGAGGCTGTGTTGAGTGCAAGATGGTGAGAAAGTGTGCATAATTAATGAGGTGAGTAGTGTTGCAAGTAAACTCACTAGATCTCACCATGGACCCTCCATTAAATGCCCTGAAGTTGAAACATATTTTGTTTATACATATATTTTAAAAAAACTCTTACATGCTCATTTTCTCCTAATAATTACAACTTCTCTTTTCCAGTATCAACTTTATCCTTATACATTTATCCTTGTGCAATATGGAAACCAGCACAGTGTGCAGTATTCAAAGAATGATCTAACAGAAGTTCTACATAAAGTTGACTTGTATAAAATCAAGGACATAGCTTTATTCTGATTGCCAGTTTAACTCGATTATTACTCTTTCCAGCCAGTTTCCCTCAAGTCACTAGAGCTTAGTATTATTTCAAGAACATCAGAAAAAGTCACAGCTCTCTGAATTATATTAGATTTAAGTTTATGAACACTTGGGATTTCAACTTTAAGGAAATATTTATTTTGAATTGTGCTTTACTGTACTTGTGTTTTGTTTATTTTAAAAGAGCTATTTTTGTAATGAAGGGTGTTTTTGTTTTGTTCCATTTAAAAAAAAAATTGCCTTAACTTTCTGTACAAGGTAGTTGTAACTTAGTTGGACGTGTGAAAATTTATAAATCTTTATAGATATTATGGGGATATGGGGACTCCTACTTGGTTGCTTCAGCTGCAATCCAACATCAGCGATGCCAAAATAGGTTTTTGCCAGATAAATGGAGTGTCCCCAGATAATTTAGTCCATGGAAAATTCCCAAGTTTGAAGAACAGGAATTTCAATCTGATTTCCTTTCTCAACAATTGCTACTCCATTTTAATTTAATTTTGTAAACCGATCGTAGAAAACCCAGGTCATTTTGTGATGAAGGCTGTAGTTTGGCAAGATAATAAATATTTTCATGACTTAGATCTTGTGCCAGTTATGATGTTTTAAATCTGAAGCTTTTAATTGGGTGTGCTGACATTTCAAATTTGCTGAGCAACTCCAAGGAAATGGCTGCTCTAGGGCGGAAGCTGGCAGTTTAGAGGAAAATTGGTGCAGAGAAGCACCTTGAAATGGGCTTAAAGTGGCAATTCGAACTGTGCTTTTAAGATTGACTGAAAGGACTAGTTTGGTCTGACAAGATCAGACTTGTTTTTATTTTGATAAGATGGTTATGATTAAAATTAACGTTTGTCTATTGCATCCACTTCTTCAAAATTTAAAAAAAATTTGCAGTGTGGTGTTTCCATTAATCTATAGTGGCATCACCTTATGCCAACAAATTCTCTGCTATATTATCTATTCCTTCAAACTGCTGTAATTGAGCCTTGAATCCTGCTACTTTTCCCTGTTTTGTCTATCCTCCAACTTTTTGACTGCAAGGTAGTATTCACCTAGATGCAGACAAGATACCTGAAAATCAAACTGTCCAGGTTGCTCAGGGGCTGACAAGGGGATGTCCTTTGTTCAGAGGCATTCAGCACCTGATTGAGGGATTTGCCATTGGCTTGGGCATAAGCCATTGAGGGCCAAATCCTTCCTCATCCATGATGGGCCCTGCGTGACTCTTGGGTGAATGTAATACCACCAGCAGCCATCACCTGATCAACGAAGATCTGCTGGTCTCTGATTGGCCAGCAGCTCTTGACATGTGAGTGAGGGTATGTGTAGAATTTCTGTGCTCTCCAGCAGTCTAAAAGGTGTCTGTAGAAAAGACATGGTGAGAACTTTCTAAAATCTTTTGTTTCATTTTTAGAATGAATCATCAGTATTTAATTACTATATTTATATCACTATTATGGATGCTATGCAAATCCTTGAGTTTGTTTCATGAATTTTGACTTGAAGTAACTGTGATACGAAATTAGAAGATCAGCACTCTTCGTATACTTGCTATTTTGGTCCATTTTCTGTCTAACCTATATGATGAATTAAGAGAATTTGAGTGTTGGAACAGAAGGTGAGCAGAAATTCCAGTCTGCTGGCTTGATGAATCCTGTTGGACTGCAGTAAAGTATAGTAAAATAGATACTTTAATTTTTCTTAATGAATAAAACTAAGGTGCGGTGAATTTACCTAAATTCTGTATACTTCTATAATATGTCTTACAATGGTGCTTTATAGGAAATAATACTTGTAAGAATACTAGAGAGTACTAAATATTCAAAATGTTAGTATTGGGTTTAAAGTTCTGTTTCTGTGAATTAGAATGACCGTTGCGCACTCTTCAAAACAAACCATTAGCTTGTGGGATTGGGTCTTTTGACAATTGAGGCCTAGTTGAAGTTTATATTAATTCGCAATGTATGATTTATGAAGCAGATAAGTTCTAACTAGAACAAACTGTTAATTATTTTTGGAGTTTTTGAATCCCAGTGGTGTCTTTTAGAACTTTTTCAAGGTTAATTTTGATCATTAATGCATATATACAAATACAGCATTAAACATGATTTTTGTTTAACTCTTTGGCAATAGACTAATCTGAAAATCAATTAAACCAACATAGTTTTTAATGATATTTTAGTCAGGCTATAACATTGCGGTTTGCAACATGATTCACTGATAGTTTGGTGTGTAAAGTTGCTGCAGGCCCAGAGGACCCTGACGCTACTTTTTCATTAGTGAGAGATGACTAGTGGTGGTTTAACCCGAGGGTCGTCATACCTTAGGTGAGGATGTGAAAGATAATCGTTCATGGTAACCTCTGTGTGTAGTGTTTTACTGTAATAAATGATGGCATTGAGTTGGTTTCAGAAACTAAAATTAATGAGTATGTATTGTTTAAATTATAACCTTCTATCTAAATAAATTAATTCAAAGTACTAATAGCATTTCTTAAATTAATGAAAACTAGCAAAATCGGAAAAGCATAAATGTTTTTTTTTAAACTTGCCTCCCAGGTGCAAAGATCAGATTAAGTGCTTTTTAAAAGGATGAAATTGCAAGAGATCACTGTTTGTTTGAGACTGGGGTTTCAATTGTTCTCCTTAATCATGCTGCAAGTTGTATAATGTAGTAGCTAAAATGTCACATTTTTATCCTGATTTCAAAATGTGCATGTTATAACTGAACTAATTGGAAAGAAAAATGATTTGATTTGATTTATTGTTGTCACATGTACCGAGATAGTGGAAAGCGTTGTTTTGCATGCTGTACAGGGAGATCGTACCATACAAAGTGCATCAGGTAGCCGAACCAATTGCAGAATACAGTGTTACAGCTGCATAAAAGGTACAGAGAGAGAGAGAGAGAGATCAACATTAACATTTGAGAAGTCCATTCAAAAATCTGATAATGGGAGAAGAAGCTGTTCTTGAATCTATTTGTACATTGCATACAAACGTTTATATCTTCTGTCTAACTGAAAAGGATGGGAGCGAGCATAACCAGTGTGTGAGAGGTATTTGATAACGTTGATTGCTTTCCCAAGGTAGCGGGAAGTATGCATGAAATCATTGGATGGTAGGCTGGTTTGAGTGATGGACTGGGCTGTGTTCATAATCCTGTAGTTTCTTGCAGTCTTGGAAAGAACAGTTGCTATACTATGCTGTGATGCATCCAGATAGGAGCTTTCTATGGTGCATCTCTAAAAATTGGTTAGAGTCCTTGTGGACATGCTGGATTTCCTGAACCACCTGAGGAAGTAGAGACGTTGTTGTGCTTTCTTGACCATTGTGTTGACATGAGTGACCAGGACAGATTGTTGGTGATCATCATTCCTGGGAACTTGATGCTCTGGACCATCTCTACCTCAGCGCCATTGATGAAGGCAGGGGTGTGCCTTCCACTCTGGTGCCTGAAGTCAATGACCAGCTACTTTATTTTGCTGATGATGTTGGAAAGACTGCTGTCTTTACACCATGCTCCTAAGCACTCAGTCTTTTTTCCCGTACTCTGTCTTGTCATTATTTGAAATCTGACCTACAACGGTGGTGTCATCAGCAAACTTTTAATGTTGTTTGGAGCTGGAGTGGAATTTGGCCTCAGTCATGAGTGCTTAAGGTGTACAGTAGGGGGTTGAGTACAAAGCCTTGTGGAGCACCAGTGTTGAGGAATACCTTTGGGCAGGATTTGTCACCTATTCTTACTGATTTCAGTCTATCGGTGAGGAAGTCATTGATTCAGTTAAAGGGGGTGAGGGAAGGCGCAAGTCTTGGAGGTTGGAGATGAGTTTGTTTGGAATTATGCTGAAGGTGGAGCTGTAGTCAATATGTAGGCACCTGACGTAAGTATCCTTGTTATCCAAATGTGTGTAGGCTGGGTGTAGGGCCAGGGAGATGACATCTGCTGTGGACCTGTTGTGCTGGTAGGCAAATTGCAAGGTTTCAAGGTAATCTGGGAGGCTGTAGTTGATGTGAGCCATGAATAACCTCTCTAAGCACTACATAACTATGGAAGTCAGAGCCACCGGGTGGTACTCATTGAGGCATGCTGCAGGAGCTTTCTTTGGCACTGAGGTAATGGTGGTCTTGAAATAGGTAGGGGGACATCAGATTGAAGTAAGAAGAGGTCAGAGATGTCAGCGAATACTCCTGCAGCTGGTCCACACAGGATCTGAGTGCACAGCAGGGCCAGTCATTTTCTTTGGGTTGGAGATGGTGAGGACTTCAGATGCTGGAAAGTCAGTGGATAAAATGTGGAGCTGGAAAAAGCACAGCAGGTCAAGAGCAGGAGAGTTGATGTTTTGGCAGGACCCTTCATTTGGAGTAGGGAAGGGGACTGAGAAATAAATAAAGGGAGGGGGATGGGGATGGGGAAAGATAGGTGGGAGAGCAATAGGTGGATGCAGGTAGGAAGTCACTGTGATTGGTCAATGGGAAGGGTGGAGCTGATAAGTGGGAAGGAATTTCAACAGGCCTCCTACCTGCATCCACCTATCACTATCCCACCTACCTTCCCCAACCCTCACCCATCTATTTATTTCTTAGCTCCCTTCCCCCTCCCGAGTCCTAATAAGGGTCCTGCCTGCAATGTTGAATCTCCTCCTCCTCTTGCTTGACCTGCTGTGCTGTTTTCAGCTCCACATTTTATTGACTTTCTGTGGGTTTGCTCTCAAGAAGGCCAATCAAATGTCTGTGGCAGTGACCATGGATACAGGTGCATCCAAGGCTGTTAGGACAGATGACATCGTTTCACTGATCTTCTATTTAATGCAGACAAGCAGGAAACTGGAAGAACACAAGCAAGCCAGGCAGCATCAGGAGGTGGAGAAGTTGGTGATGTAACCTGAAATGTCGACTTCTCCACCTCCCTGATGCTGCCTGGCTTGCTTTGTTCTTCCAGCCTCCTGCTTCCCTATCTGGATCCCAGCATCTGCAATTTTGTTTTTCTCTTCTATTCAAAGCGAGCATAGAATGCATTGAGCTCATTGGGTAGGGATGTACTGTTGCCTGTAATTCTATTCAATGTTGCTTTGTAGCACTATGTGTAATCCTTGCCCCACATGGTCAGTGTCTATGTGGTTAGTTTGGGTCTCAAGCTAAGATTGGTATTGCCTTTTGGCATCACTGATGGCTTTGTGAAGGTTGTACCTGGATTTTCTGCATAGGTATGGTTGTCCGACTTGAACAACTCTGATCTGGACTTCTGTAAGGAATGGATCTCCAAGTTATTCAACGATTTCCTGTTGGGGACCATTTTGGATTAATTTTTTTTGGCACGCACGTTCTTACAGTTGAAGTCTGTAATGGTAGAGTAACATAATTTTGTTATATTTTGTGACAGTTCCATAAATTAAATTGTCTGTTTGGGCCATGCATTTTGCAATGTCAGGAACATCGATTATGCAGTCTCGCTTGGTTTTGCCTTGGCCTGTCCAAAATTGTTGGGCAGAACTCATTTGAGGAGGAAAGGGAATTTGTAAGCTTGACTCATATGGTTTGAATTCTTGAGGTTGAGGGCGAAAATGATTGTTGAAAATTAGCAGCTTTGAAAAGATGTGGATAGTATCTATCTAAAATCAAAGATTTACAGTTATATTATACTGATATAGTTCATAGTAGCATCTTGTAAGGGGACTAGTGAAAGAATGTGGATGATTAGTAATCTCACAGATGCAATAAATTTAGTGGTAAGTTAAGAGATAGTATTTCTCATTTGGTGCTAGGGACATAGGAAGCCTGGGATAGGGCTTGATTCAGATTTCTGAAGGAGAAGTAGCAACAACTGAATGGATGGGTCAATGTTCGAGGCCGAGCTAAAAGTGTCATTTTTAAGGAGTTAGGGGTAAATTACTGCAGATGCTGATATTGAACTGGAAACAAAAAAATGGTGAAAATCACAGTGGGTCAGTGTACGACACTGAGCAAACCCTCCTGCTTAATTTAAAACCAGCAACACAAGATTTATCCCATGCAGTAATCTGTAAAAATTCGAATGGCCAGGAATTTAAAGTAAAAATGAACAACTTTATTTTTGAAAGTATAACAGAGAATAATCAACTATTTAAATTCCTTCCTCTAACCTATCTTTTACCTTCCCTTCTATAACACTAGTCCGATAAAACTCCCAATTAAGATTTACAGAACAATTCAAATTTTTAAACCAGTCAGTGGTTGAGTCATCTCTTTATCTCTGTTGGTAGATTGACTCTCCAGGTCAATGTTGAGGTTTTTCTCTTGCAAACTTCTTCTCTAGATAGGTACCTCCGAGTTCTGACTAGCAATCTACAGCTGTTGGTTTGGTAGCAGTTCTCCTCCTAATTGTTCAATTTTCCCCAGTCTTGTATCCCAAAGCATTGGACTGTGTCATTGTCTTTTAAGATTGTAAATATACTCAATTCAAACTTGATTGGAATTTGATCATTTTTTGAGGTATAATTTAAACTAATTGCCCTAATTAAAATCTGTTGTCATTTCCAGGCAGCCAGCTATACCAGTAGCTGAAGCACATGCTCTATTGTGTCTTACTGAAAACACTTGGTGCTGTTACTGCTAGCTTTTATTCTCTTAAAGGTATATTACAACCACATCTTCATAACAGTCAGGCAGCATCCATGGAGCGAGAGAGCAAGCTAATGTTTTGAGTCTAGATGACTCTTCAGAGCTGATGTGAAGTATGGAGGGGGCAGCATATAAGCAGTGTTAGGGGAGAAAGTGCTGATAGTTCAGATTAAGTGATTGGGAATATGAGCATGACAGACTAATGGTGTGTCTAACTGCTAAACTAGAAAGAACTTAGTCCCACTGGGACGTGGGGGGCGGGGGAAGGAAGGTGGAGGACATAGTGATAGAGTGACAATTAAAGCTAAAAGAAAGGGAAGGAATGGGTGTGGGTTCTCAATCTGAAGTGTGGAACTCAGTATTAAATCCAGAAGGTTGTAAAGTCTGCAGTCTGAAGATGAGATGTTGTTTCTTCAATTTGCTCTGTGATTCGCTGGAGCTGATTGAGTACAGTAAGAGGTCAGAGGATGGGTCCAAGTGGAGTGTGAATACTGAAGGCGGGTGAAGGATTCAGTAGAATGTAGAGAATGGTGGAATAAAGAAGACTGTGGGTGCTGTCAGAGCATCTGAAGAGAGGCCTAGACTTACCAAGGTTCCCAGGACAGACGTGATCATCTTTGCTGTCTTACATACTCTGCAACGCATAGCTGCGTGTTAACAAAAATAATCATGCATAGACTGCTTTAAATTCATGGTTTGTGACATTATGACTATCATGCAGCACAAAAGGTTAATATCTCAGCTGTAGCTGAGATGAGTTTTATTTTGAAAGGCCTATTCAATTAGTTTCATGCTGCTAATCATCTGCCATAGTTCTGCAAGATTTTTCCTTTCAGATATTAATCGATTTCTCTTTTGAAAATTACTATATATTGTGTAAGGTATTAGAAGTCTGGCTACTTTTATAAGCATACAGTGTTTACCTTATGCGACTTGGTTAGATTTTGGTTCATCTTGTCATGTGAAGAGCAGTGGGCAGCAGGACTCTGCCACTGTCCCTGGTCCATTGCAGTTATTTTCACCCCAGCCCAAGTGGTGTCCCACTCTGAAGATCTTCCTAAAGTGTTTTGTGCCAGGTCATTTTTAGCCTATAGCCTCATCTCCTTTCTCCATCTGGTTGAGTCCATTCTATTACATCATTGCTTTAAACCACAACAAAACATTGTCTGCAAGTTGTCAGGTAGCAGATTCGGCTTGATTCACTTGCGAACTAAAGACTTGCGTTGCCATAGACCAAAACAGGGGGGTGCTGTTATGCAGGTCTACTCCTTCAAAGAGTAGGTACCAAATGGCTGACATTGCACTTTAAGCGTCTGTGATTTTAAATATCTGTATCCATTGATAACCATCCAGTGAAAGTAGAAAATTCCCATTATTGACTGTCAAAATCAAGAAATTTTAAACTACTTTTATTTATTTTCTGCTTATCCTATGAAGGAGATCTATCCCCGCTGCACTTGCCTCTGCACGTGACTGAAGTTCCTTATCCCTGGTAGCATTTTTTTAAACTCTCCTTTGCAACCTTTTCTAAGGCCTTGCTGTTAAGTTTGGTGCCCAAGCTGAGACACGACTGAAGCTTAGGCCTATTCAGTGATTTTTGAAGGGATACTGTCCATAGCATCAGTACTTCTGTTTTATTTATGAAGCTACGATACCGATATGCTTTTATTTAAGAATTGTCAAATTTTCCTACCCTCTTCAGTTTTTTCAAACAGGTGGAAATATTATTTTAATTGAATCAATTATATTTAAGTTGACAGAACAACATCTTCATATCTTATGTAATTAAAATGTCCACATAGCATCTTGCGTCTTGTGTTTATTTGCTAATTTTGAGGATTCATTTACTGTAAGAACAGTTTGAAGTATGATTCAAAATCTGTCTGTGCTGCAATTTGGGAGGAACACCCAATGAGTAATGCCACAGAGCAAAACCAGGAATTTACATGTTTCAAGAAATTAAAAATGAATAGGGGTGAATATAAAATTGTTTTATGTATGGAAGATATGCATTTTATGATTATTTACAATATTTAGTGCTTTGTATCTAGATTATCTATTTAAAAATAGATTTATAGTTTGTAGAATGTGATTCTCAGGCAGATGGAACTGCACTGATGTCATTGTGTGATTTAAGGAGGGTTTGACCTATTTTTATTCAGTGTGCTGCTCACCAGAGTTCTATCTATTTTTGTCCCTTATTGCAAATGCAGTTTGGTCTTAATGTAATGAAGCTTTTTGTTGCCATTTGAATTGTATTTATGTAAACTGACTAATGTCCACTGGTCTATGCAAGTGAAAACGTTTAGTGGGGGCAAAATGTTAAATGCTAACAGCAGTTTACATAAATTACATAAAATATAAATGAAGGGTTTGTAATGGTTTTATTTCAGATACTGACTTTTGTTTCACTCAATTAACAAAATTTCTAAAATATAGAGAAAAATCTGTGAACCAGATTTGTATTGGTATAAATACCAATAGTTGATTGGTATTTCATAACCCAAAAATTGATAGATTGTATGGAAGCCAATGAAAGAACTAGGGAGCCTTATTTATAAAGTCCATGCCAACCGTATTCTCAAATAAAATTAGTCTCATTTGGAGAAGGCTTGACATATTAGCTGCTCCTTGGGCACTAAGTGCCTAAGCTCACGGGCCCCAGGGGTGGAATTCCTGTCCCAAGAACTGCCAGCCAATCGGGATCCATTGCAGATAATGCCACCTAGGGAACAGTAGTACTGCTGGATAACCAGGACAGATTGCGGGCCGGATAAGACATTGGTAGGGATTTACCAGCAGTATTAAGGGGTAGGTCTCTGTGGGTCATTCCTCCCCTGTGCTGGGTCATTCAGGTACAGTTTCTTTCAACAAGAAACCTCACCCCATCTCCTGGATCCCACATGCAAACTGAATGGATTTGCTTTTCAGGCTTCCCACATATTGACATCCCCATGCTCTACTACCTGAATCCCACTAAAGCAGGGTAGGATTCTTGAGTCACCAGTAGCTACCTGGGGGAAGGCTGTCTGTGAGTCTTCCCATCCTGGATTAACTTGAGGCAGAGAACGAAAGTGGTAAGGTGCCAATCTGGTGCCCTCCCAACTCTAAATTTTCCTCAGGAGAGCATTAAATTCAGCCCCTTGTAAGAAAATAACACTTTGGTTCTGAAGCAGACTACTTTAAGTTGAAATTGAATACCATTATAGTTACAACTGGAATATTGCACAAGCATTTTGGTTATTTATTTACTCCTAACCAATTTAAAAACATTGTAGTTTAATGATGTGCGTGTGTAACTTCAGTGAAAGTTTGCTGTCGTTTAGCAATGAGCTTATGCCGGACATTGGGGAGATAGGGCATTAGAATGTGGTGGTAATGTTTGGTTGTTACTTGTTATCTGTGGCAATAAACGTGACTGAGACAATTGACTTTTTTGACTCAGCCTTCTTTAATGGTTCATCTAGAAATATTTTTGGGTGATCAGTCAACGGCCTACCACTGCTTTGCGCAAGTGATGGATAACTTGTTACACATAGCAGCGGAGCTCATCAGGTTCCCCATCAATCAGGCCAGTTGGATTCAGAGTGATGGCAGAATTCCCTCGAGGCAATGCTGCCTGCAAATGGATATCAAACTGCACAATCAAAGCAGTTTGTTAACAGGAAGTCTCCTCTGCAATGGATCCTACAGCCTGGAATAATCCCAGGTGCCTGAATTCTTCATTTAGACTTTTTTTGTTGTAGATCTTAGGTGTCAGGGAAGTATCCACCAAAGAGATGGCAGCTTAAATTTATGCAGAGCCCCAGTACAGAAGCAGAAGCAGACTTCATATAATTGCATCTAATATGTAGTTGGGCTTTTGAAAACCTGGTTCAAACGCTTAGATATTGGAGAACCCTGCAATACACCCAACATAGATTCACCCATATCGTGGTGGTCTGCTGTGCTGTATGGTGTCTACATTATATAGACCATTATGCCATCCGTGAAACATGTTGGGAATATTGGGGCTCAGTTACTCAGTATCTGATTGCTAATACATCTCCAGGTGCCAATGATCACAGCAATTGATATGTATACAAGAATGAATACCTCATCTGCACATAATTGGCCTGATGCAAAGACAATCACAAAATAAATTTCACATAAGTGACAGCAACTAGATTCCTTCATGTTAAAGCTTCTAGATTATGCCTATGTTGTGTCCACCTGATAGCTGTAACTAATGTGGCTGTAGGCTGTTGCCTTTGCTGGTGCTTGAAATGTGATCTGAATATGGTTGAGCATAGGCTGTGCCATGTGCATTTCTACAGGTGTAGCCTCTATCCTTGCGGTGTTTGTGTTACTCTCAAAGGGACTGAGGCCCTTGTCAATGCAAGTGGTACATGGAAAAGAGCCTTCACCCAGTATTTAACACTTTAAGTAAGTGTCTACACTGTGTGGACGCTGGCACATAGTTCTTGCATCTGTTTGCTGGACTACTCATTGTGGATCTGCGTGAGGATCACCATTCTCCTAATGTAGGAAGCAGTGCTTTCATATACCATTCGTGGAATTGATAGATGACTTCATGCACATGTGCTAGCAAACATACTTTGGAAATTTTGACAGATTTCCCCATATTTCACACTGTTGCTCCATTATCTCTTGCTTCCATAATAACTTCTGAGTCTTGAAAACTGCGAAGTTCTGCAATGTTGGATGAGTCTCCAATCCTCCAGAGGTGACTGTCTGGCTGAAGCTGTCTCTGTCACCTGCTGATGGATATTTGTGTGCTTGCCAGCTAATTCCAGCCATTCGTAATGTCTTTAAGGTTCACCAAATGAGTGTCTGATGGCGATTGTGCTGGATTAACACAATCCTGTCTCCTTGGATGTTGGCTGCTCCTCTGAGGTTTGATGATATCAATGCCATTGGCCTCATATCCACTACTGGTCTTGCAGGAAATGCAGGAATGCTGTTAATATCTTCTGCATCCATCCAAACTGGATGTAAGTGACCTATCATTTTTACTAACCATGGTTCTCTAAAGTAAGGCTATTTTGCAGCTTACTGTGTATGATGGTCTTGGTCTTTCTCTACACCTGTTTCAGCACTTTGTCTCATATCCCAGGTGACCACTGCAGCCATGTTTCTTCCTTTTTTTTAATAAAGCATTTCAATTCATAAAAAGGTTTGGGGTTAACAATCAGATGATGCAAGTTAGAATTCTATGGTGGTAAATATGGACCTTCATTACACACTGAAACCATGTTGGTATGATAAGCCTGCAGTTGGCCATTTGTAACTGCCTCTTCCTTCAGCCTTGCTGGCATTCTAGTAAAATAATCCCTCTTCGTTTAGTAACTTCTGTTGTCCTTTCTCTGCCTTCTATTGTAGCTCCTATGAAGACTCATCTTTAAGTACTGTGCCAGCAAACTACCTGAGAATACTGTTTTGTCCTGCCACCCATTATTGGCTGATTGCCCTGGCAGCCATCTCCTAATTGGCTACATATTTGAGGATTCCTGCTACCTACTGCGTGCTATGTGATCTGTAATGACTCCAGTGACCAAATAACAACTAGCTTAGTAAAATTCAGCTCAATATATCACAAACGTTTCTTAAAATTAGCTCAAAGTTTTTTTTATGGCTTCTGTGCTTCTTCAGTATTAAAGGCAATTTTTGGTAACTTTTCTTCTCACTCCCAGCTTCAATTACTTCCAGTAGTATACTTTCATCACAGACAAATTCAACAGTTTTATACTCCAGGTCTGAATATGAACTTTTTGAAGTGATATGATTTTATATTTATTTTCTGTTAGGCTGTCTGCATCCTATTTAGTACTGTGCAGACAGGATTTGGGTGCAGTCTCTGTAGTCCATGTGCTGTTCCAGCGTTTCCGTCACATGTTTCCCCTGTCAGTAGGAATGTTTACTGGCAGGGAGCCTCCCCCTCTTCCCATTTTAGACGGCTGTTTAAATCGTAGCTGTACTGTTATTAATCTGATTTTGTAAGCAAAAGAAGAGATCCAATGAACACTATCTTTATGTAAAGAAAAAAAGCCTAATGGGGACAAGCGTGTAACATGAAACTCTACACATTTGTTATATTTGTCAAATAAAGTTAATGTTTTTCTGTGTCCACTGTACTGCTCTGACAGATTCCCTGGTGCAGAGTACTGGAAGTTGATTCTCCTTTTCCCCTTTGGCTGTGGACAGGATGATAATTAGAGGACCAATGCATGCTCTTCCGCAGAGCAGATAGGCGGTGTTAACCTGGGGAGGGGGCAGGCTGCTAACTGCAAATTAAAAGCTGGCTGGGCTATAGATTAGTGAGGCTTTTTAGTACATTCTGAAAACTCCGAGGCACAGCATCTCCCAGATGAATGGCGTGGCTTTCTGTCTCGTTGGCATTCCACCCTATGTGGAGGCACAAGTAAGTAATAAGTATAGAACACTGACCTCACAGAGTTGTCTGGATTGTCTGAATTGAGACTGCAGTATTTCCTTTTTAATTATAATGCTTTTGTGACTAAGAGGATTAATATACAGGAACACAGGCCTTTTGATGTAGAATGTGAACAGGAGAACTCGGGACAAATTGATTTGAGACCATGACACATTACATGGGATATCAGCATGATGTTGGAAGTTTTGATGAGAGTCTTGTTTTACTTTCAAATTTTATCATTTAGTAATTGCATTCTCCTTTTAAAAATCTGCTGTTGTGTATTACTTTGTTCTGTTGCAATGGCTTGAATGAGTATTGGTATGATAGTGATATTTTCTGGTTGTGAGTGGGAGCAAACACAGCCATGTGAAGTTGCTTGAAATCACCAGTGCCTTTCTTTTAGAACAATGATGCTTTGTAATTTGCACTAGATTGTAGTTGAAGCATTTTCTTGTTCCCTTTTCCATTTATATTCAGAGTTAAAAGAGCAGAAAACAAAACCACGTGTTTGTGACAGGGATCAGCAATTGCTACATCTAGGCACATTAATTCAGTAATAGATTTTATTTCAAATTGCTGAAATGAGTGACAATTAGAAATTCTTTCTCACATATACGGGTGTTTTCACTGATTAAAGTGACCAGTCAAAAAAGAAATAAGCTAGCTGTAAGTATTTTTTAATCTTCAAAATTGTTTAGCCAAATGCAACACTTTGGTAGTTCGCTATTTTTGATAATCGCGGACTGTGTGTTTTGACCAGTATATTTTGAGACCATGTGATCATTTATTGTTTTCAAGTATGTTTTATTTTTCAAAAGCTTTTGATTTATCAAGGACAATTTTGTTTGACTTATGCAACTATATTGTCTTCTAACATAAGTAATTTTGCCTCTTGAATCTAAGGGTACACTATTTGTATTTACAATAAATTTAACCATTTGTTGTGGGATAAAGTACCATTTGCCTCAGTCATATGGTACAAAGTAAACAAGAGCTATTGTCAAAAGTTGAATAATGGCAGATACATGAACTGCAAGTCATCTTTGTTAGTTTGGATCATTCTTTAAATTTATATGATTACTTAGGAAAGTTTTCTGATGTATTGCTCTTTTAACTTCTGTTAATATTTCTTAAATAGAGTGCATGTGTATTCCCCAGATAATTAACATTTGGATCCTTAAATTTCCTGTAATTGTGAATTTCTTTGTCTTTTGAGGACTCTTCGCTTATTGCACTCAACATTTATGAACAAATGGCCAGATGTATTCACATACAGCAAATTTTGCTGGTTTGAATTGGCTTCTGTGAGGTGTGCAAAACTAGCTAGCATATAACATTTCTCTTTTTTTTTCTCATCTGATGGCAATTTGGTTTAGTATCTTGCTTCCCCCTCATTCACTTCAGTACTCCGCCTAAGGTTAGGAGATTAACATTTTTGAGGAACTATTCCATTTTTAACCATAGTATGTTGGTTATGGCAATTTGCTACAGCACTTGCACCACTACAATGATGAATTGTTGTTTCATTGTGCTAGTAATCTGTGATACTGTATGCCAGCCTGTATTTTTTTCTGTAGAGAAACATCCCATGTAAATGCTAAATGCAGAAGAGTAAAATGCCAAATGTTTAGATGAGAGCTGTCTGCAAAAGGTGCATATATCCTGCATAAGTAATCAGTTCCATAATGAAACATCTCCATTTTAAATAGATGCTGGCATGTTATGTTGGTTTTGAAGCGATTTAAAATTATGTGCTTATGTACAGACATTATGGTTTGTTATAAACTGTGCATGGATGTAGATAATGTTTAAAGATGGTTTCATTTCTCAAGGCTTTGAAGTTCTAATGGTTTGTCTGGCCAATGTTCCCATATGGTAAAAATTATTCTTAAATGAACTCCATTAGAGAGGTGTCTGGGTTTGCTAACATCCAGTATTAATTGGGCACAGATGAAAGTTTCAACAGAAACTATAATTTGTGTTAAATATTTTTATTTGTCAGAAAGCATTTTGTATTTTGTACACATATATTTTTGACATACTGTGTCTTGGGGGCTCATTGAACATCTTGATCGCTAATATTTATTAAAGTCTACTTTAGGGCCCAACATTGTTAATATTCTGAGCCCAATTATTTTTTTTCTGGGCATCCTCTTGAGATTTCTCAAAGGATATCTTTTGATTTTCAGAGGTGACTTTTTGATTTTCAGGAGCCTTTCCCCCCCAGTCTCACTAACTCCTTCATTTGGTAATGCATTCACTTAGTGATAATACCTTCTGTATTTGTGCTTAAATGTGAGGAACTTGGATTCCTACAGAAGCAGAATTAGAAGAATTTGAAGAATTCATTGATATGCTCAATCATCATGCTCCATTAAACTTAAAGCCACAATACACAGTGCTCACTTCCTGTACGTGACAGAATTTAGAAAGACAATTTGCAGAAGTTAGCAAAACATGCTCTATTTTTAAAAGAAAATCTGATAGGCCTTTTGTGTATAAAAGAGCATCAACCTAAGCAGAGTTTTCACAGACTTGAAAAGGCAAAGATAAACAGATGTAAGTTTAGCTCTAACAGAGTCACTGCACCCTGAATAGTTCATAATCTGTATAATGCTTTTAAATATAATAACACAAATGTAAATCCTAATGACATGAAACTGTTCAATTTTAAATTATACAGTTGACGCAGCATTCACTATAATAATCCTTTCATCCCCTTAATTATCAATTATTTATTTATGTCTGTCTTGAGACGATTTAAAGATTCTTCATCCACTGTCTTTTGAGGAAAACACTAAACCCTCAGAAAAAAATGTTTCCTTGTCCTTATCTTGAATGGGAAACCTCTCATTTTCAAAGTATGGTCCCCTTGTTCTAGATGCTCTCATGAGAGAAAATATCCTTTGACGTCCACCCAATCAAGTGCCTTCAGGAACTTATTTCAGTTGTCACTGCTGACTCTCTCCTAAACTTCAGCGTGTCTACCCTCACCTCCATAAGGCAGTCTGCTCATTCCAGATTTTTCCTATTCAACCTATCAGACTTTATTACACCTCTGGAGCAGGTGGCACTTTAACCGAGCCTTTCTGGCTCAGAGATACACTGTACCACGTGAGCCCCGTAGGGGTATTAATCCTGCAAACTTTCTCTGAACTGCCTCCAATGCATTAGCATACTAATGTAAGGATGGTGAGCAGTACTGTATACATGACTCCAGATGGAATCTCGCCAATACAGTGCACAACAGAAGCATAACCTCTCTACTCTTGCATTCAATTTCTCTTGCAATAACATTACAACACTGCGTAACTCCCCCCCTCCCCCAGCCCTGCTAATTTAAACCTGCAACACAGAAATGATTTAACCCATGCTATAATCTGTTAAAATTCGAGAGACCAAGAACTATCCCAAAAGTCACTATTTAAAGTAAAACTTAATAACTTTTTAAACAACAAAGTCTAACAGAGAATAATTAACTAACAACTATTTACAACACCTTTCTCTAACCTACCTTTTACTTTCCCTTCTATAAAACTGGTCTGATAAACCCACCCCCCTACCCCCCCAATTAAGATTAACCAAAAAATTCAAATTTCAAAACCAGCCAGCTGTTGAATCTTCACTTTGTAGCTTCCTCTATCGTCTTTTCTTCTTAGGGTTTCTGTTTCACAGGTCGTTGATTGATAGATAAAGGTACCTTTTAAGAGAGCTGTTCTACAGTCAGTCTGTACATGTTGGTGGCTTGGCAGTTCTCCCCCATCTGTTCAATTTTTCCCGGTCTCATACTCCAAAGTATCTGATCGTTTCATTGGTTTTAATATTGTAAAAACACCAAATTCAAACATGATTGGAGTTTAGCATCTTGGGGCATAATTTAAACTGTCTGAACTTGAATTTGTTTTGTCTCATAGCAACTCAGGTACTGCTAGCTGCTGGACCAAATGTTACATTGTAAATTCTACAGCACTCTGCTTGCTAAGTCCTTCCACTCTTTTTTAAAGGTACAGTATCTCTCTACACCTTCATAACAATAAACATAACATTCTCTTTGCTTTCTTGATTACTTGCTTTACCAGCATGCTAATGTTCTGCAATTCCTGCACAAGGACTTATAGATCTCCCTGCATCTCCAAGCTCTGCAACCTTTCCCTATTTAGATTATATGCCTTTTTATTCATTCTGGCAAAAAAACAATTTTGTACTTTGTACTCAATTTCCAGGTCTTTGTCCACTCACTCAACCTATCTATATTCCTCATGTAGGCTCCTCATGTTATGCTTGCAACTCACATTCCTACCTATCTTTGTCATCAGCAAATTTAGCTACCATACATTTGGTCCCTTCATACAAATTATTTGTGTAAATTGTAAAGAATTGGGATCCGAGCACATCATTCGATCATGACCATCTACCAGCCTGAAAAAGATCCTCTATTTCTACTCTCTGCTTTCTGTTAGCTAGTTAATCTTTTCTCCATGACATGTTATCCCCTACACCATGAGCTTTTTTTTTTTGCAGTAACTTTTGATGTAGCATCTTATACTTTCTGAAAATCTAAGTACAATACATCCACAGATTACCCTTTACCCACAGCATAAGTTACTACTTTAAACAACTCCAATAAATTAGTTCAATATAATTTCCCTTTGACAAAATTGGGTTGGCTCTGCCTGATTACCGCAGCACACTTAAACAAGTTCAAGGTAATGTCTTTATTAACAGACTGTAATATTTTCCTTATGACCGATGTTAAGCTAATTGGCCTTTCATTACATTGCATTACATTACATTAGATTACATTACATTACAGTGTGGAAACAGGCCCTTCGGCCCAACAAGTCCACACCGACCCGCCGAAGCGAAACCCACCCATACCCCTACATTTACCCCTTACCTAACACTACGGGCAATTTAGCATAGCCAATTCACCTGACCCTGCACATCTTTTGGACTGTGGGAGGAAACCGGAGCACCCGGAGGAAACCCACGCAGACACGGGGAGAACGTGCAAACTCCACACAGTCAGTCGCCTGAGGCGGGAATTGAACCCGGGTCTCAGGCGCTGTGAGGCAGCAGTGCTAACCACTGTGCCACCGTGCCGCCCACATCTCCTGTTTTCTGCTTCACTTCCTTCCTTTTTGAATAAAGGAGTCACATTAATTACTTTCCAATCTAAGGAACCTTCCTTGAATCTAATGAAAATTAAACCCAGTGCATCAGTTATCTCACTAGCTACTACTTTTAAGACCTTAGGATAAAATTTGTCAGGATCTGGTTACTTGTCAATTCACAGATTCAACAATTTACTCGATTGATACTTCCCTGATAATTATAATTTTCTTGTTCCTCCCTCCCTTTCCTGATTTGCAGCTATTTCTGGGATGTTACTTGTATCCTCTTTAGTGAAGACCGACATAATATTTGTTCAATTTGTTTGTCATTTTGTTTATGCTCTGTTTTTATAGGACCAACATCTACTTTTTAAACGCTTCTTAAATATTGAGGGTGGCACGGTGGCACAGTGGTTAGCACTGCTGCCTCACAGCGCCAGAGACCCGGGTTCAATTCCCGCCTCCGGCAACTGACTGTGTGGAATTTGCACATTCTCCCCGTGTCTGTGTGCTTTTCCTTCCACATTCCAAAAATGTGCAGGTTAGGTGAATTAACAATGCTAAATTGCCTGTAGTGTTAGGTGTAGGGGAATGGGTCTGGGTGGGTTGCGCTTTGGTGGGTTGGTGTGGACTTGTTGGGCCGAAGGGCCTGTTTCCACACTAATCTAATCTAAATATTTGAAGAAGTTTTTCCTATCTGTTTTTATATTTTTGGATAACTTTCTCTCGCATTCGAATATTCTGTTCCGAATTAATTTAGTACTTTGCTTTTTTAAAATATTCTGTGCAACTTTCTGACCTTCCACCTATCTTTGCTGAATTATGTATTTTCTTTGATTATGATATTATCTTTAACTCTTTTAGTTGGTTTCAACACTAGAAGAAAGTAAGGACTGCAGATGCTGAAGATTAGAGTAAAAAAAATCTGTGCTAGAAAAGCACATCCTGATAAAGGTCTTATGCCCAAAATGTCAATTCTTCTGATCCTCGGATGCTGCCTGACGTGCTGTCCTTTTCCAGCACCACACTTTTCGACATTAATCACATTAATAACCCATTACTTAGAATTTTCCTTTTTATATTTGAATGTATCTGTTCTAAGCTGTATGGAATATTTCCTTTTAAGTGTTTGCCCTGACATCTGTATTTACAGATCCCTTAACATAAATTGCCAGTTCATTTTTGCTGGCTTTGGTTTCATGCTCTGACAATTGACCTTGTTTGAATTAAAAATTCATACTACTTTCCCATAAACTTTATGTAAGATTCAATCACCAAGATTAATTATTAATTCTATTTCATTGGTGAAAACCAATATTTTGCCTGTTCTCTTTTGGTATCATGACATGTTGGTCTAAGAAATTGTTCTGAAAGCATTAAATGAATTTCTCATTTGGTCCTTTTTCCCATCTGATTTTAACGCCTGAATGTAAATTAACATCCCAAATGTCAAAAGGATACAGCATACAGTCATACAGCATGGAAATAGATCCTTTGGTCCAACTCATTCATGTTGACCAAGTTTCCTAAACTGAACTAGTCCCATTGACCTACATTTGGCCCATTTCCCTCTAAACATTTCCTATTCATATACCTGTCCAAATGTCTTTAAAATGTTATAATTGCATCTACCACTTCCTCTTGTAGTTCATTTCACATATCAACCGCCCTAGGTGTTAAAAAAAAAAGTTGCCCCTCAGGTCCCTTCTAAATCTTTCTTGTCCCACCTTAAAATTATGACCTCTGGCTTTGAACACTCCTATCCTAGGGAAAAGACCTTCTGGTATTCACCTTACCTATCCCCCTCTTGATTTTATAAATCTCTATAAGATCACCCTTCAACTTCCTACAGTTAACAAGTTCCCTTTTTTTTTCTTGATACCTATCTTACCATATGGTTACAGTTAGGGGAATTGTCTACAGCACCCACAAGTGACATCTTACCTTTATCTTAACGCAGCTTTACCCAGACTGCTTCTGTATCCTGCATTCCTGAATTTAGGTTATCCTTTTCTGTTGTGCTAACATCTTCATTTAATAGCCACCCCTCCACTCTTTCTTTCCTAGCTTCCTGTCCCCCTTCAATGTCAAATACTCTTAAGTTTTCATATCCTAATCTACGTCATCCTGCAGCCATGTCTCCATTATGACCACTTTCAGATGATTTGGGAATTTCAGGGTGAATTTACCCATTGATTCCTATGTATTTTGAGTGTCACCAATATCGTTTGTGAATCAAATGCAGGGTTTTAACTGCATAGGTTTATGGATTTTGCTCGTGAAATGCATTCATCTGTTTGTATAAATGTTGCCTCCACCTTACCCTCACTGCTGTTTTTCTGTCTACCTTTTATCTCTTGACATGTGGTTTCTGTTTTGTAACTTGCTTATTTTTGTGTTTTGACTATTCGCAAGTACCTCTTTCAAAACATCTGTAAATTTATGTTCTGGTGCTTGCCATATTATAGCATCTTTGTTGACTTTTTAAAGCTATTTGTCAAAAATTTATGGTCCTTTTATACCTGCTTATTCTGATTTATTTTATCCAGTCTTTAAAAATTGTTCTGAACAGGAGTCTGCAGTTCTGAAGAAAAGTCCTATTGAATTTGAAACATTTCTGTCTCTACAGGTGCTGACAGACCTGCTGAGTTTCTCCATCTTGCATTCATTTCAGTTTTTCAACATTTATAGATTTTGCTTTTATTTAAAGGATTCTCCCGTTCTGGGTTTTAGAAGGTAGTGCAATTCAAAATAAAACTGGACAAAATAATTTTGTTATCTTGCAAAGCCAAGAATCTCAATCAGTTTCTCAACTATCAACATTCTATTATGTTCTTGAAATTGACTGCTCAACTATCAATGTTCCACTGTTTACTCAGCACAAAAACAGGCTGATCTGCATAACTTTAAAATTCTTTTCTGGACTCCTCTCTCATTTTTCTTCTATGTACGTGTATTGGGTTTTTTTTTTCACAACCAATAAACTCACTCATTAACTCAAGAAACCTTGGTTAAATTGATTGTTTTTTTATAATCTAACTTTCTTTTGGCCTGTGTGAAAAGGGACTAACAAAGGAAGGAAACCCTTTAAAATTAACCTTGTTGTGACCAGCTGAAGGGGCAAGTGAATAAAAAAAAAAGGAGCCAGTTCAGCCCTCCTTACCTCAACTTAATCATTTGAACTATCCCATAGCGTCATAGAGATGTACAGCATGGAAACAGACCCTTTGGTCCAACTCATCCATGTGGACCAGATATCCCAACTTAATGTAGTCCCGTTTGCCAGCACTTGGCCCATATCCTTCTAAACCCTTCCTATTCATATACTCATCCAGATGCCTTTTAAATAATGCAATTGTACCAGCCTCCACCACTTCTTCTGACAGCTCATACCATACACGCACCACCCTCTGTGTGAAAACGTTGCCCCTTTCGTCCCTTTTATATCTTTCCCCTCTCACCCTCAACCTATGTCCTCTAGTTCTGGACTCCCCCACCCCAGGGAAAAGACTTTGTCTAATTACCCTATCCAAGCCCCTCATGATTTTATAAACCTCCTGAGGTCACCCCTCAGCCTCTGATGCTCCAGGAAAACAGCTCCAGCCTATTCAGCCTCTCCCTATAGCTCAAATCCTCCAATCCTGGCAACATCCTTGTAAATCTTCTCTGAACCCTTTCAAGTTTCACAACATCTTTCCGATAGGAAGGAGACCAGAATTGCCTGCAATATTCCAACAGTGACCTAACCAATGTCCTGTACAGCCATAACATGACCTCCCAACTCCTGTACTCAATGCTCTGACCAGTAAAGGAAAGTATATCAAACGCCTCCTTCACTATCCTATCTACTTGGAAATACAGTAACTCCCATAGCCAACTCAACAATGTCCCCTCACATCTAACACTTTTGATATGTCTCCCAATTTCTTCAACCTAAGTTTTAACCCATCGCTATGCTTGACTGGGTCCTCAACTTTCTCTTTTTTTACTGCACCACTCTTCTCAATCTTTTTCTTCCCTCTGAGATCCATGGTGCAGTTTTGCATCTCTGTTCAAACAGCCTGTGTATTTGAAGGAGTATTCTCTGGTATTTCTGCTATCTCTGGTGGGATGCCACCACCAAAAATTCTTTTTCTCCTCTCCCATTTCAGAATTTTGAAGATACCGTTCCCTCCATGACATGCTGTTCCACTTCTTGATTACAACTATCACTGCCTCCCCTTCACAACTCGGCTTTCCGTACAAGTGTGGAAGAAGCTACAACTATCTTTTATCTCCTCACCTCAATCAAACATTTATTTCAGATGAAATAGCAATTTTGTGTACTACTTTCACTTTAGTATAATGTGTTCACTGTTAACAATGTAGTGTACTGAAGCTTGGGAAGACCAATTGGCGACTCAATCACCAGTTGTAAAATATCTTCGTTCAGACTGCAAGCATAATCCTGAGCTTCTGGTTGCTGGTCATTTAAATTCACCATCTTGCTCTCACTCTTACCTCTCTGTCCTTGTCCTTCTGCAGTTTTTCAATTAGGTTCACTTTATAAGCTCAAATAACAGCACCTCGCCTTTCAATTGGGCACTTTGGGCCTTGGCTCAATATTGGGTTCAGTAGCATGTGTTGTTACTTCTGTTCCATTTTGTTTTCTTCTTCCCTTTCTTGATTTTTTTTTACACTTTATTTTTGTTTTTGGAAGGTCACTGATCATCGATCTTTCATTTATACCTCTAGATGCATCTTTTGTTTCATCCCATTATCAATACCTTTGACCCTGCACCATCAATTGTTTTTGTTATTTAATCTCATCTGTTTTTGACCACATCAGAGGCCTTCCACATTATTATTTTCACATTTTAATTCCCTCCACTTCCTTAATCTATTATTGTATATCTCTAATTTTTCTCAATTCGGATGAAAGGATATTGGCCTGGAATATTAATTCTGTTTTCCATAGATGCTTTCAGACTGGCTGAGGACGAGTGGGAATTTTCCATTTTTTATTTCTGTTTTCCAGCATCCACCATTCTTTATTTTTGTAATACCCCAATCACACATTTAATGTTGATGCAGGCACATCCACTCAAGATTAGATCTACTAGATAACTGACATATTCATAACCCATTAGCCTTCCCCAGCATCAGTCCCACATCTGTTTATTTTGGGAACTCACTAAAGATATTTTGTGAATGTATAATATTGACCACTTCTTCACCAAGAAACAGAGCAGTGCAAAGGTAGAAAGAGTAGGTGATAAAAGTTGCAAGTCAAACATGAAAGGCAGGAACTGAGATGACTGAACCAGTTGAAGCTAGAGTTGAACAGTTTGGTGAGATCAGAAAGGTGCTTTGATGTGCCAATACAAAATGTTACAAACAAAAAATGAAATTGGGAAACTTCTGGCATGGGACCTGCAGATATAAACCCAAGACAGGTTTATGACCGCAATTAAAAATGCTGTAGATAGACTAGCCTTAAACCTAAAGTATGATCCACAAATGGTTTTCTGACATCTGTATCTTAACCTATACATTGGAGTTCCAAGTTGCTAATTTAGATAATATGCCAAAACTAATCAATGAATCCTGATCCCTACAGGACTATCCCAGCTGAATTATTCAGAGTTCTGATTCCTGAACTGAGTGCCATGCAGTTTATATTTGTATATTTTACTAAAAGAAAATCAGGATTCCATCTGACCATGCTATAGATCAGTAATTCTAGTCTATACTGACAATATTTGTGTCAGGCAAACAGGCGTTGTTATTTTGTGTTGAGTGTGGTGCTGGAAAAGCACAACAGGTCAGGCAGCATTTGAGGAGCAGGAGAATCGACGTTTTGGGTAAAAGCCCTTCATTAGGAATGAAGCCCATTCCTGATGAAGGGTTTTTGCCTAAAACATCAATTCTCTTGCTCCTCAGATACTGCCTGACCTGCTGTGCTTTTCCAGCACCACACACTCGACTCTGATCTCCAGCATCTGCAGTCCTCACTTTCTCCTTTGTTATTTTGTGGGCACCACTAGGTACATTCTCATTGTAGTGTACCACTGGCATAACAGCATTTTGCTTCCTTTAAAACAGAAGGTATTTGATTATTATTAGACAATGACTTAGAAGCAGGAAGTTCAAGGAATAGCTGGCCTGATCTTTGGTAATGTATTCAAGAAGTTAAATTCAGTTCTCCTACTTATGATCTGTCATGTGCACTAGTGACATCAGCTCCCTTGCATTTCTCCCTCAAAAGCGAGTCCCAATCAAAATGCATATTCAGCTTTCCTATTTACTATGGCCAAAGATCCTCTACCTGTAAGCATAGTGAATTCAGTGATTTTTGCTGAATAGAGGCATTAGGAGCCAAACACAATTTATCAAAATGTTGACCACATCCTACCTTAATTACCAATTTTTAAATAAGCAAGACATGCTGCTCATTCCAAAGATGCACGTCGAACTATTGCAAAACTAAGGTCATGTTTTACTCCAAGACAATGATGCCTCCTTTTTTGATGTGGTTCGAATTAGGGTATTGAACTGTAGCCCTAAACCTTTACGACTTTGATTCTTGCATTTATAATTAGGCATGAAACTGCAATTATGCCCAGAACCCCAAACGTGAAGACATACTCAGTTTTTCCATTCTTTTTGGTTTTTATTATTACTGGGTTCTCAATTCTGCAGAATTATGGTCTTAAATGTAGCTGCCAACCTTGCTGGATTTAAAAAAATACCTACGTAACATGTATTTGTTTTGCCCCAGATAAAGGCCAACATATGACTAAAACCATTCTATTTTAGTAACAATGCTATTGACCTAGAAAGAAGTCTGTCTCAGCCATTAAGGACGTATCAACTTTTTTTCCACTGGTGCCAAGGAGAATTTCTGTACACATTCATCATGATTGAATTCAGCTGAGCTCAAAAAATACTTAATCAGGCTATCTTCATATTCAGTGGCTGAAGTTTTCTTTGCCAAAAAACTAGCATAACAAATCATATCATCCTAAATATAATTATTCTTAAAATTTGTGAACAAAAGCATTACAGAAATGAATTTTTCAAGACTTGCAAGAAATTTCAACTTGTATTGAATGGAACATGACATGGGACAATTGTAACAGTCTCAATATTTATCAAACATATTCCTTGTCATGTATGCAGTAAATGGAAAAAAATTTCAATTAGAGTGTGACAAATTTTGACATGGCTATGGATTGTAATGCCAGATTACTTCAGGACATGTTGCCACTAAATTCTCAACATGTATTTTTTGATAGTGTATACACAGCCAAAACATGATTACAGATGTAAGTTCAGTGATTGTATGGCAAAGCCTTGAGAGAAGGTGTTGATTTTCATACATAAAGGTGCCAAAGAAACATTGAACAACAACCTTTCAGAGGGAGATATGCAATTGAATAAAAGATGGACTGTGACCTCCTGTGGCTACCAAGAAACTGAGCAGCTGAAGCAGAAAACCACCTTGTGATTATGTTCTAAATTGCAGATGCAATTGTGTTTTACCATTCCAGAAATATACAAAACAAAATGTTAAAACCAACTGCAATTCTTGGCCTGCAGAAATTGGTTGGCTAATGTGCTAGTGTTAATTTAGTGTGTTGTGAAGGTCACTGCTTGAGGATAATCATTCGGCACAGGTAAACAAAGACTGTTGAAGTGCTAGAAACCAGGCAAGACAGTGAAGTCACCGTAGAAAAGGAAACAGGACCTGAGCTTGTCAGCCAATTTGCCAAGCCAAGAATCTCAATCAACCGTTTCACTAGCAATATCAACATTACTAATATCATGCAAATTAATAGCTACGATGTACCATCACCACCTCTTTTCAAAATCCAGAGACCTGATTCGTATATCTTTTTAACCAATACTTCAGAGAGCAAGCTCCATATGAAGTTTATCTCCAACCCATTACTTTATCCCATTATTTGTATTTGCTTACAGTTTCAAAAGTCTGAATAAGTCTGGCTATTCAAGAACAGGAGGAATGGAGGCACTTGTACCTTGCCTACATATACAATTTGCATTCATCTGCCCTCACTTGTAATTTATGACAAAGTTCAGATTTTTTCAGGTTATCGACCCATGACTAGAAAGTGAAGTATATTTAAGCCAAACTGTTTTTCATGCTAAAATACATTTGTACATGTTACTTTTGGATGAACTGGGAAATCCACTCCCTACTGAAGCCAAAGGGGGCAGCGTTCAGGTCAGACAACCCAGACCTATATAGAAAATCCAGATATGACCTTCCCAAAGCCAAAGGAGTTACCAAGAGGCAGTACTGGTCCCCACATGCTTCAAGAAGACCATCATCATCCTAGTACCTAAGGAAGCACTTGCAACTTGCCTTAATGACAACTGCCCAGTGACTCTGACCTCCATAATCATGAAGTGCTTTGAGAGGCTGGTCATAGCCCAAATCAACTCTCTTCTCCCAGCCTGCCTCAGTCCCCTGCAATTTGCCTACTGACGTACCAGGTCTACAGCAGACACCATTTCCCTAGTCTTGCACTTATCACTGGAACATCTGGAAAAGCTACATCAGACTCCTGCTCATCGACTACTGCTCCACCTTCAATATCATTATCTCCTCCAGACTGATCTCAAAACTCCAAGACCTGCAAAACTCAGCAACTGGATCCTCAGCTTCCTGACCCAGACTGCAACCAGTGAAGATAGACAACTGCACTTCTTCCACAATACCATTAGAGCCCCCCAAGAATGTGTTCTCGGCCCCCTACTGTACTCCTTGTACACCCACAACTGTGTCGCCAAATTCTGAATGAACGTCATCTACAAGTTTGTTGACGACAACACAGTGGTAGGATGGATATCAAGCAATGATGAATCAGAATACAGAAGGGAGACAGAAGTTTGGTGACATGGTGCAATGATAACTTCTCTGTCAATGTTGGAAAAACTAAAGAACTGATCATTGACTTCAGAAAGAAAGGAGAACATGTAAATGGGGGCATCAACAGAGTGGAGGTTGAGTGTGGAGAGTGTCACGTTCCTAGGAATGGCAATAACCGACAACCTGTCCTGGACTTCCCACATAGATGCAATGATTAATAAGGCATAACACAGCCTCTTCCTCAGGTGGCTCAGGAAGCTTGGCATGTCCCTAAGGACCCTCACCAACTCTAATGCACTGTAAAAAGCATACTGTCTGGGTTCATAACAGCCTGGTACAGCAATTGTTCTGCCCAGGACTGTAAGTAACTACAGAAAGTTGTGTGCACAGCCCAGAGCATCTCGGAGACCTCATGTTGCTGCAGAAAGGCTGCCAACATCATCAAAGATCCATTCTGCCCCTATAAAGCTCTCCTACAACCTCTTCCTTTAGGCACAAGATACAGACACTTGAACACATGAACCAGCAGGTTCAAGAACAGCTTCTTCCCTGCTGTTATTAGACTGACGCGTGGACTCTCTAACTTCAAATAATGTTGATTTTGTTAATGTTCTTACCTTGCGCATGTCCTGTGCACTGTGATCTGTATGCCTCACTTTGTCCAAGTTTTTTCACCTTATAAACTGTATGTCCTTGCTTACTATGATCTGTCTGTAATGCACGCAAACAAAGCTTTTCACTGTACGTAGATACACTAGACAATAAATCAAATCAACTTTTTTGATTTATTAAATATATTTATTCACTTGGGATGGATGCTTCACTGGCTGAGCCAGCATTTATTGCCTAACCCTAATCGCCCTTAAGACATAGTGGTGAGCCTGCCTTTTTAAACCACTGGAGTTTACTTAATGTAGGTATATCTACAATGCTTTCAGGGAGAAATTTCAGGATTTTGACCCAGCAATAGTGAAGAAATGGTAATATATTTCCAAGTCAGGTTGGCGATTGGCTTAGAGGGGAACTTATAGGTGGTGATGTTTCTATGTATCTTTCTAGATAACACCCTTCTGGAAGTTAGTGGGTTTTGAGGGCACTGTCCAAGAGCCTTGATGAATTTCTGTATCTTGTACCTAGAAGGCTTGAACTTGAGAATGAACTTTTACTAGGAGAAAGTGAGGACTGCAGATGCTGGAGGTCAGAGCTGAAAAATGTGTTGCTGGAAAAGCGCAGCAGGTCAGGTAGCATCCAAGGAGCAGGAGAATCGACGTTTCAGGCATAAGCCCTTCTTCAGGAATGAGGAGGGTGTGCCAAGCAGGCTAAGATAAAAGGTAGGGAGGAGGGACTTAGGGGAGGGACGTTGGGAATGCGTTAGGTGGAAGGAGGTTAAGGTGAGGGTGATAGGCCGGAGAGGTCGGGAAGAAGATTGCAGGTCAAGAAGGCGGTGCTGAGTCCGAGGGTTGGAACTGAGATAAGGTGGGGGGAGGGGAAATGAGGAAGTTGGAGAAATCTGCATTCATCCCTTGTGGTTGGAGGGTTCATAGGCGGAAGGTGAGGCGCTCTTCCTCCAGCTGTCGTGTTGCCATGGTCTGGCGATGGAGGCGGCCAAAGACCTGCATGTCCTTGGCGGAGTGGGGGGGGCGGGAGTTAAACTGTTCAGCCACAGGGCGGTTAACTCCCCCTCCCCCTCCCATTCCGCCAAGGACATGCAGGTCCTTGGCCTCCTCCATCGCCAGACCATGGCAACACGACGCCTGGAGGAAGAGCGCCTCACCTTCCGCCTAGGAACCCTCCAACCACAAGGGATGAATGCAGATTTCTCCAGCTTCCTCGTTTCCCCTCCCCTCACCTTATCTCAGTCCCAACCCACGGACTCAGCACCGCCTTCTTGACCTGCAATCTTCTTCTCGACCTCTCCGTCCCCACCCCCTCTCCGGCCTATCACCCTCACCTTAACCTCCTTCCACCTATCGCATTCCCAACGTCCCTCCCCCAAGTCCCTCCTCCCTACCTTTTATCTTCGCCTGCTTGGCACACCCTCCTCATTCCTGAAGAAGGGCTTATACCCGAAACGTCGATTCTCCTGCTCCTTGGATGCTGCCTGACCTGCTGCGCTTTTCCAGCAACACATTTTTCAGCAATGAATTTTTACTACCTTCCAAAGCTGTTCTCACTGTGTGAGACCGAACGTGGACCTCAAAATTTAAATAACCTTCAAATGCTTGCTATTTAATATCTGTATACACATTTCCAATGAGTTGTTCGACACTGTTAATTACAACCAGAAACCTCTGTTCCAACTTCCGTGCTGTAGATGTGTCCAAGTCAATAACTGTACCTTTACTACATCCTCAAATGATATTAGCTAATTTAGCAGAGAGAGAAATCTAGGCCAATGTGAGGACTGACACGTTTTGATGGCTTTTTTTGTTTAGAATACTGAAATGTGAAAAATAATAGAGAACTTAGAACACCCTGTCTGTAACTTAGTTTTGTTCATGTTGAATATATGCTTCACCGATTCTCAAAATTGTTACAACACAGAAGGCCATTGGCCCATCAAGTCTACACCTGCTTTCCAATGAGTATTATGGTTATAAGCCAGTAGGACATCGTTCAATCTATACGTGGATATCTTTCCCTATTCATCATGGAACTTCACATTTACTATATTTACAAATTACTTTAAACCTGTGTGCACACGTTGTCGATCCTTTGACTGGGATCAGTTTCTCCCTAACTAATCTGTCTGACCTCATGATTTTGAATACTTCTATCAGATGTCCTGTTAGTCGTCTTTGCTCCCAGGAGAATGGTTGCACTATCTCTAGACTGACCTCATAACTAAAGCTTCTCCTTGGAACAAATTTGTAAATCTCTTCTGACTTTTTCCAATGCATTTGCATTTTTCCTATAGTGCCCAGAACTGGATATAATACTCTAGTTCTGATCTAACAAATATTTTGTATAAATTCAATGTAACCTCCTTGTACTTTATGCCCCCGTTAACAAAGCTGAGGATACCATATATTTTATGAACTGTTCTCGCCATCTGTTCTGCCATCTTCAATGATGTATGCACATTTACAACCAGGTCCCTCTGCTTCTAAATCTTTGTCTGTGTCCTTTTGGGTTTCTACACTGTGCTCATCACAGTTTACAATGCTTTGAAATTGTCCCCTGTACACCAAGAACCATATTATTGGTATTTTTCTGTGTATATCAGGACCTAATTGTTGCTATCCACATTAATACCAATGACACTGAAAGGACTAGAAAGGAGGTTCTGCTGAAAACTTCCAACTGTTCAAAATCTAAATTACAAAGCAGAACCTCTGAGAAAAAAATCTCTGGATTACTGCCTGAGCTGTGGGTAAACTGGCATATGGTAAATAAAGTCAAATCCGTGGCTCAAAAATAGGTGTAAATGAATGTGTTTCAGTTTGTGCAGCACTGGCACCAGTACTAGGATCGAAGGAAACTATTCTGCTTCTCTTGCGCTTTGCTGGGACTGGTGTCCTGGTGAGTTGAAGCACTAGAGTTGTTGAGATGGCTTTTAACTAATTACAAAGAGGGGAAATGCAGGTTTACAAAGCAAGAGGACATGGCAGCATTACAGGGTAGCTCTTTGGATAAAATTTAATAAAAGATGTCAGTGTAAAATATACCTGAGAAATTTGGGGCAATGATATGGTAGAATTTAGCATTCAATTTGAGAGTGAGTAACTTGGGTCAGAAACAAATATGCTCAGTTTAAAATATAATTATAAAGGAATAAAGGCAGAGCTGGCTGGAATGGTCTAGGAAAAGAGTTGAAGAGCCAAGATGGTTGAGGAACAATGGCAGAGGTTTAAGAAAATAATTCATATTGCATTACAAAAATTGGATACCGGTGAGGAAGAATTCTAGGAAGGGAAAGGCCAACCACAGTTCATTAGGGAATTTAAGGATAACATCAAAATAAAAGGAAAAAAACATGCAATGTGGCAAAGATTATTGGGTAACATGGAGGATTGGGAAAGTTTTAAAAAAACAGCCAACTGACAAAAAATATTAAAGGTGAAGATAAACTTTGAGGGAACTTGCAAGTAATATCAAGATGGACAGCAACAGCTTCTTTTAACCTATAAAATGAAAACAGGTCAAAATTAGCAAAGGTCTCCTAGAGGATGAGGCTGAGGAAGTAATGATGGTAAAACAGAAAATAGAGAAGTTGAATAAATAGTTTTTTTTTCCAAAACAATATTCAGCCATTCTTTCTTTATAATTGCTATTTTACATGCTTTGAGTGTTAAATAACTGTGGAATTTTAAAAAGGTTTTTTTTCATGCTTTCCTTTTTCAGATGGATATCAGAAGTGTAGACACATAATTTCCTGACTATTTGTTTAAATGTTTGGAAAACTGTACGTGTGAAGTTGCAAATGATCCTCTTTGTGGGCAATGTACATTACAGGAACTGTGAACTTGAAAATTTCCCCTTGCAATGCCATTATATCTTGGCTGTATCAGTTAATTAAACTGTAGTTCAAATACAGATGGTAGTTGTACACAACTAAGTAAAAGCAAAATACTGCAAATGGTGGAAATCTGAAACAAACAGGAAATGCTGGAGAAACTCAGCATGTCTGGCAACATCTGTGGAGAGAGAAACAGAGTTGACATTTCAAGACCAATATGAGTGTTCTTCAGAGTTCTGAGGAAGTTATATCTGACCTGAAACATTAACTCTGTTTCTCTGTCCAAAGATGCTGCTAAACCTGGTGATTTTCTCCAACATTTTCTGTGGTTTGTTTCAGCAACAAAGTAATATTGTTCGAGGAAATGTTTGTTTCAGCGGTCACCAAAATATCAGACTTGGCACCATCCAAAATTTAAATGTGGAACATTTCCAGTAGAATTTTTTCATACATTTCTACCTATCCCTTCCACCCGTTCTCCCCATGTCCCCAGGGAGTGATTGCAGCTGTTGACCTCGCATCATTTCCTGAGGAACTGATGACACACAATAGAATGTATGAAATTTAACTTATTTTCAACCTTCAGTTTTCTTGCCGTATTCAATATCATATTTCTATCCAGTAAATGCATCTCACCATGTTATTGTGAACATATTTTGTCATCACTCTGGTTTTGCCAGCTTTGTAGCAAAGTTATCAACAAAATATAAACTGAAAATTCAGCAGTATTTCTTTGGTATTAATAATTATCAAAGACTTCTATTTCATTAAGGAATTACCCTGTTATATTTATTACGCAATAAATTTTTTTTCAAATAGTAGTGGTAAAGATACATGCAAACTTTATTTCACTTAGGACATTAGATCCTGTTTGATTCCATTATCAATATACCTTGCACTGCTGTCACGTCCATGAGTGGGATTTGAACCCTGAGCCTGTGGCTTGCAGTCAGGGATATTACCACAGAACAAGATCTGAGTAAACTACATGTTTTGAAATGTGGAACTGTAAAGTTAAATTAAATGGGATATTGAGAATTTTATGTTGAATGTGCAAAACTGTCTGACTTGGAGTGTTAGCACAGTTGTCTAGTCTGACATCGTTTTGATATATAAGACTTAACAATGATGAAAGCCAGTGACGTACTGGAGGATCACTGATAAAAGCCAGTGACGTACTGGAAGGTCACTGATAAATCATGGAATTGAACCTCATCGGGTTTTGGAGAGGATATCTAATTCTGAGGTTGCGGTGAGAACATGCAACTCCTATGCACCCAAAGAAAGTCAAGGATGTCAGAATGCTAGCTTGTCGAAAATATCCAAATGGAAACTGAAAATTGGATGCAGGAATAGTTCAATCTTTTTTCAGTACAATCTCCTAAATATGTTAAAAATAGAGATTTTAAAATCGCTATTTAAAAACCACAGGTTTTTGTTTAATTAAATTATTGAAGTTTGCTGGTAAGGCTTTTAAAAATACAGCTATAATTGTAACTTTTGAAGTTCCAGAGCCAAAATATAGAATTTCCTATAACAAATCTGAGTTAGAACAGTAATATCACTAATTTGCCATCAAAAGATTTGCTCAGTTATTTTGTAATTTTACTAAATTTTTGTTAATATGAGTAAGATCTTTTGTTGCTCTGAAAATAATTAATCTTTGTCTGAACCACCTGATTTGAGAAATTAATGGTGAAACATTGAAAGGTACACGATTGCTGTTTGGTTTTAGGAATAATTCTAATCAAACCTGCCTGTCAGACAACTGGAAATCAAGTTGTCCTGTTGTTTGACAGCCACCTGATTTTATGGAAATTCAAAAAAAGTAAACTTTAAATTCATCAGGGTGTGAAATGGTTGGAGTGTTGGATTCTATCCGTCCGTTGCCGGGTTGGACAGTTTAAGTTACCTTAATTAGCAAACTAAATGCTAGATTTTATTTTCTGTTGCAGATAATTGACTGAATCGCTGTTTAATATTTTTTCAGTGCTAGTTGTGGGAAAGAGTGGGCAAATGCTTTACAAGGTGGGGACAGGAGTTATCAGTGGGAAATGAAGAATTTAATAGGAGAATTATGAAAGCACACAGTGGTAGAGTTTAGGAGGCATTGCAGTGCAAAGTGTTTGTTAACAAGGCACAGTGGTTTTAGGAAAGTGTTCCCTGAGACACGAGTATGTTTTCTTTGGATCAGACAGCTTATGGACAGATAGGAAAACTGTGTCAAAAGAGTAGTGTGCTGTTGAGAAGATTTTGCAGAAGAGAAGAGGAAGGACCATGGAAGAATATATAGCTGTAGAAGTATTGTGCTGTATTGGCAATTGGCTTTCAGTTGTTCTTTTCAACCAGTTCAGATGTTTATGACACATGTTTGGAGCTGGTAGAACTTGACCCTAGGCCTTCTGGCTTAGAGGTAGGGACACTACCAAACCGCAACAATTGTAACTCATTGAGGCAAAATCTAAAGTATAAGGCCATAAGACATAGGAGTGGGAGTAAGGCCATTCGGCTCATTGAGTCCAAACAATCTTTTCATGTTAACCTGCTTAGTATATTTGAATTAAAAAACGATATCAAGATCTGAGTGACCTATGCAAGGATTGTGAACAAGATTTCATGTTTTAAGACTTTGACTGTAGCAAAAAAAAATTGATGGAACATTACTTAGGCAGCAATACACTAAACTAAATCAGAAATTGCTGGAGGAACTCAGCAGGTCTGGCAGCATCTGTAGGAAGAAAGCACAGTTAATGCTTCAAGTCCGGTGACTATTCATCAGATGTTCTTTGTTATATAATACAGGTAGTTATTGGACAATGTGCATTCTGGCAGCATGATTTTCTTAAACATTGCAGAAGAATTAGGGAATGGTATTTTCACAAATGCTTACCTCTGTTTTCAATAGCACGATTCTAGCAGTGATCATGTTGCGCACCTCGTTCTATGAATGCTCCAATGTCCGTGCCAAAGTCTCTGCGCCGTTCTGCACATGCCCTGATGAGCAGCTTTCTGACAGAAATACATTGGGCAGCTTCCTGTGAAAGGTACACTACTCCTAGATTATCCCTTTTTTTTTTGAAAGAATGGAGGGGGATGTGACAAGAATGTCAGCAAAAAGTGTCCTGGTAATAAAATTGCAGGTGGTGAATGCAAGAAGATTATAATGCTGGAAGAGAAGCTAATATTATAAAGCATTTTGAGCTTAAGGAGAGAGTGTGATTTGGCTCGTTTTAATAGGAATGAGGAAGTTTACCTTAAGCACCGTGATGACTGTCTTTCCCTGCATTAACAATATTTTTTAAATGTACTGTGTTAAATTTACTTTTGTTTCGTTGATAATTATGATTTATACTTTCATTCAGACTGTGCTATACTTTGTGTTAGACTTTTTGGGTGATTTTTGAGCGATCATGAGTGATATTGTTTGCTCGTCTGCCCCAACCCCACTTTTCCCAGAGGCTCCATTATTTATATCAAACAATTTTCTATTAAGCAAGGTTTTGCTAGAATACAACTACAGCATTGTAGGAGAACTGCTTGTAAACTAAACTACATTGGACTGCTTAGTCACCTCAGAACCTGCAATTCTGTCTTAATGGACTGCATAAGATATTAGAGAAAAGAGTTTTCACTCCTCCCTTAACTTCCTAATGCAATAGAAGACCCAATGCTGCATTTATATTGCATTGTCCATAGTTACACAGTCTTAAGTTTGAAGTTCAACATCCCAACATTATCTGAATCCCTTCTGCCAAGGGAAATCTTCTAGTGTCCTTTTGAAATAAAATCCACTTCACTCAATTATTTTAACATAATTGAGTGGACTCCCTTATGTAAGGTTTCCTCCTGTGGTGCTATTGTTTCTAAATTTCATAATTTTTATTTCCTCAAATATGGGTCCCATCTCATCCGGCCATTCGTTTTTTTGATTAACCTCAAAACAGTCAACCTCCTCCTGTTGTATAGCAGTGCTCACCCTTCATTCTGATTTCCTCATATTCTGCAGCAATGAGCCAAGCTGCCTCTTCCTTTCTATAGAATTGTTAAAACAAGCACTTGATTTAGAATAAGTATTGACCTGGTCCTCCCCTTGTTCCAAGGGCAACCAAGTCACATGGGCTTTTCACTAGGCAGAATTCAGAACATCATCCTGCATTCCAATGTTGACAGTTTTACCTTTTAAAATTAAAGGTGACAGTTTAAAAGAAAGTCTAGAGGATCATAACTTGCTTTGGAGCATTAGTGAATAATGTGTTTTTTGTATGTTTACATTCAAAAATGTATAGATGCCAAATTACCTGGGTGGAAAAAATACCTACCGTCTTTTAAAAAATGAAAAGCTATGAAAATTTAAACTATATTAGTCCACTTAGGAATTATTAAATATAAAACAACATTACATCATTAGCTGTTTTGGCGAGTTGGAAATTCAGAATTTTTTGTTTGAATCCTCTTCGATTAGAATCAGGATTTATTACTATTAATCTAAAATTTCATCAGCCACATCAGGGACAGTTTTCCTAGTTTGGTAATTTTTGTAACTGTGTTTCTGAAGCTGATATAATTTGTTCACTAGGAGTCATCTTGGAGATCCACGTATCTGTGCTGCTTCTATGATGACCACTAGATGGTAACCCTTGCCCCAACAAATAAGTTCTCAGGTTCTTTTCTAAGGTGACTTAATTGACTCAAGCACCACTGGGTGGAAAATGTTTAGCCAGGGGCTGTTCCTCTGAATTCAAAGTATAGGGATTAGATGAGATTTGGATGTGAGACTTAGATTCTGTTGTAACCTGTGAGCTCATTGTTTTCGCTCCCCTTTGTGGAGCAAGTTAGATTGAGATGGTATAATTTCAGACTAAAGGATGGCAGATTTAAAACAGAGCAGGAGAAATTACTTCTGAGTCATGAATCTTTGGAATTCACTACCCCTGAGTGTGGTGGATTATGGGATACTGAATAAATTTGAGGAGAGAGGTTTCATTGAGCTAAGGGGTTGTGAGAAATGGGCAGCAAAGTTGCAATTGAGGCTGAAATGAAACCAGGAATAATCATGTTAAATGTCACAGCAGGCTTGAGGGGCTGAATTACCTACTTATTGTAGGTAATACCTTGTCCCTATGTTCTTTACAATCTGAATCCCTGGCCTGCATCTATCTCATTTTCCTGAACTTCAGCTTTACCAAACTTTATTCCCAGTCCCTCCTTGGCCTTTGGCCTTGCTATCTCCAGCCATAGAGCCATATCTTCTTCTTGCCCCACTAACTCGAGCCACAATAGTATTGCTTCCTCATTGACAGGTTAACTTTGCACTTATGATTTTGATCAATTCCCTTGATGCTTGGAATAAGTTACAGCCGTGGAGCTACATTTATCTTGTTATATTAGAAAACATGCATGAACTACCTTATTTCAAACATTCTTTGGAAACATTAAAAGCCATTCAAGTCAAACATTTATTTTAGAAACATAGAAATTAGGAGTAAGCTATTTGGCCCTTCAAACCTCCTTGGACAACCGATATGATAATAGGTGATTTCTCTATCTCGACAGTTAAATTCTTAACAATTTGAATTTTCTCTGCAGTATGCTAATAAAATTGCTCTCTTCAACAATTTAAACTCTTACTTGCACTCTATTTCTATATGATCTATACGTTTCTTGGTGAACTAACTAATTTTCCTTTGCAGAACTGATTACTGGGTTAGCCCTGTTTTGTACCATTTTTGATTGGAGGTGCAAAGCAAATATATAAATAGTGACTGCTGCCTGATTTTGCTGCCTCTTACCTGAGTATAGGAAAATAATAATGCATATTTGGATTTAGTAGGGCTATCTTTTGAAGGAATGCAATGCAGAACTGCCTTTTCAAGGTCCCTCTCTACTTGTTTTGCTTTCAGAAATAAATCCTCAGTGTTAATTATTACTAGATAGAGCTTCCATTTGGTTTCTGGCTGCTTGGAGGAATTGTAGGAAAAGGACTGTGGTTATTACAATTAAGTAAACTCTGGTTTTCTGAATTCATTCTTGATTGTCGCCAAAAGCAAACACATTTATACAAGAATTGCAAAACCTATAAGAGGCTGAAAAAGTAGTGATTTATCATCTTGGATTATATGATTCTCATTTGCAATGTAAGACTTGCAGAGTCTTCCACCACCTTGCCCCTAATTCCCAGCAAACAGCTGGACTCTCTGCAGACAAAACTGTGATTTTAATTCAGTGACTGGGAATTTAGGATTATATTTACAGGAGCCTCTGAGAGATGCAATTGGAAGCATTGAGTACTGAAAAAATTATGTTGTCTAGGAAGTACGTCATCAGTGGAATGATTTTCTGCTGTTCTTGAATTCTTATCTTATATCATGGGCATGTTCTTCCATGCAGGAGTAGCAACACATATGGAAAGTTTTCTTCATGCTGTACAACAGGAAAATATCATCTGGTTCAAGGTTATATTGTATTTATAACTGGTGTTTCCCAAACATAGTCACTTTTCCTGTAAACTATGCATTCTTTTCCTGTACCTTTTGTGATATCAGCATTTGGAATGATTAGGAGTGATCATTATGAATGTAAAGAATAACCAAAGATTGCATATCTGTTAAATAGGAGGGACAATGTCATTAAAGAACCCAAAAGTGATGCACTATAGAGTGCTTGTTTTATTTTAAAATATGTCACAGTGGCATTTATTGTACAGTATATCCTTAGCTACCTCGACATAGTGCTCCTGTAGTGGTGTTCAGTGAATAATTTCAACTCTAACAATGAATGAATTAGTTATATTTGTCCATGTCAAATACACATGAATTAGCGAGTAGGTAGAAGCGTTGACACTTTTGTGCTTTTGACACTGTTTCAAGATAGCAGTCACAAAATTGAGAAATGCTTTTGAACTAAGGAGATTATTTCAAACACAATATTCTGGCGATTGAAAGAGTGGATGATTATACTTTCAAAGATTGGTTGAGGCGGGTGGAGCTTATTGACATGGTTTTGCTGTGAATGATTACCCAGGACAAAATAACCTTTTTACAGTGACTGCATAGTCACATATTTCGTAGATTAGATTCCCTATAGTATGGAAACAGAGCCTTCGGTCCAGCAAGTCCACACCGCCCTCCGAAGAGTAACCTACCCAGACCCATTCCCCTACCCTATATTTACCCCTGACTAACGCACCTAACACTATGGGCAATTTAGCATGGCCAATTCACCTAACCTGCACATCTTTGGATTGTGGGAGGAAACTGGAGCATCCGGAGGAAACCCATGCAGACACTGGGAGAATGTGCAACCTCCACACAGACGGACATACCAATTTCAACAAGTTGCCCGAGGTGGGACTCGAACCTGGGTCCCGGATCCCTACAGTAGGAGAGTTGTCCCTGGTGTCTTGTACCATCATTAATGTCATTAAAAAATCATATTATTAGTGTCACTTTGCTGTTTGTGGGATTTTACTGTGCACTACTGGGTGATTGCACTTTTCGTCTGTAAAGTGTTTTGACCTAGTGGCGACTGTGTACATAAATGCAAGTCTTTCTTTTTATGCCAGGCAATTATGAAAAAGAGCAGTGGTCCTAATAATGAGTTGATATCCTTGTTTTGTAAAAATAATATAGCATTTGGAACACTCCAGTCCCCCAGCAGCACTGGTTAGAGTCTCTGCTATCTCCTAATTTACTATTTTGTTGCGACCTAGATTTCACCCCATCCAGGCCAGGTGATTTTCTTTGACCTCTATCAACCATTAAAGTATGCCCTCTTAATCTGAATTTATATCCGATTTTTTTTTACTCCTGACCTCATTTTATTGTGACATTGCATTGATCTTCACTAGGCGAATGCTGTCAAATGCAGTGCATAGGAGAGTATAAATGTAATTAAATTACAGATAAAATACCTGACATGAATGCTATTAATATTGACTTGGTTAACCAAAATATGTATTAAAGTTGTTTGTAAAACATGCAAATTATTTTGCTTTATTGTCATAGACTTTGATTAGTCAAACACATTTCAGTAATAATTGAACTATTGTTCCAACGATCAGATTTTGCATTTTATCCAGTTAACTGAACATGTTTTCCTGCAGCTGAAGCATGAATTCCCATTCCTGTCCTGCACCAACCTCCAAGTTTAGAATCCTCTTCTAATTGGACAGAAATTTTACTAACAAAGGGTGGAATTTTATTAAGGTGTTGAGTGTTACATGCCAGCTGGAGGGCTGGCGGGACACTTGCATTGTCTTTTCTAGGAAAGGCCCTTCAAACCACATACCAGTCAGCAGTGGCAAGGTCACTGACAAACCTTCCTTGGAATGTCAGTCCTGCTCAGTTAGGTTGGCTAGCAGCTGTTGTGCTCAGCAGCATCATGGAGGCTACAGCTGTTACTGGAAGGACACTTCTGGAGTCTCAAGGATGGCAGATGATCCAAGACAAATGTCAATGACATGGGAGTTGGGTAGATTCTGGGACTGGGGAAAGTAGCAAGCTGGAATTTGTCTTTGATCAAGCAGTGATTGGCCATGATCAAGAAAAAAAAACCTTTCTGATTCCTCCAAAGGTGACAAATTGCCTGCTAGGTAACAGCTGCTGTGTTATCATGTGGTGAGAGGCCTGCTTGCAAGCCAGGCTGATCCTAGTGGAGGAGGGCTGAGATTTATCCTTAATTGCCCACTTGAAGGTCTCAGTTGGCAATGGGGGTACAAAGGTCAGTAGTTCTGCCCTGGAGTTAATTTAGGAGAGATGGGATGGCAGTTCAGTTGGATTTGACACAATTATGTTCAAGCTTGCTACCTCCAGAAGCAAAATCTTCTGCCCAAGGGGGTTGCTGAGAAAACCAGTATATTAAATGTGCACTATACAAGTGTGTTTAAATTGAAGAAATGGATACAAGGTGTTATCTTTTGCTGTAAATAAATCCTGAAGTCCAGTTTATAGCAACAGAGGTTATGATCTACCACTTTTGATTTGCTGATATAAAGATGTAATTTTGCAGCAAACAGCTGGCTAGGGAGAACTAGTGTGACAGTGGAATGCGATTTTACAAATTGAACTCTTAGGTTTGCACCTTTATAAAGTTGCAGCAAATGGTATGGTCCTAACATGCTGGGATTCAGCTATATCATTCAATTCTAAGAATTATTCAGTGCACACTGTGAAAAATTTCCATCTTTCACATAAATCTGAAATATTTGGGAATGTTTTCTTTCATGCTAGCTTAAAATTTAGGAGATGAAGTTATTAACCATGAAGTTCATGCACATGGTTTCATTGACAGCAGTAACTCAGATGGGATTTCCAAGGTATAAGTTATAGCTTAATAATCCAATGAATAGGAGCTTGTTTGCCTTTAGTAAAGTAATATAATTCTCAAATGAATTATTCTCTTCATTAACAGTCTTTTTTTTAACATACCTATTACTTTTTTCTGTTGAAATATGAATCACATTGCAAATGTTCCTTCATTCTTTTGTCCCGTTAATAAAGAAATGATTTCATATGAAACTGCAGTGCAAATTCACGTTCTGCTATTCCATGGTACTGTAAGTGCATTCAATATCGGTAAGATGCTGCACCACACTGAAAGTAAGGTCCATAATGGTTCACACCAGGGATGTTAACATATCAAACCGTAGTATGTACTGGCGTAAAATTACATATTATAGATTGGTGTTTCACAAACTTTTTCTCTCAGTTATCCCATTTTGAGGCTTGAATGTTGTCATGACTATTTGGGGAGTGGTTGAGATGGGGAGTTTAAGAGAAGATCTCTATGATCAGGGTTGACCATTGCTGTTTTGGAGCTAGTGCCCTCCCTGCCCAGTTTGGGATTCTGACCCCGACTTTGGGAAATCCTGTTGTAGAGAAATTAGTTGAGAACACTTATATATGTTCTGTGTATTTGTGATTTTTTTTTTAAAATAGTGATTGTGGTGCCAGTCCTGAACAAATGAAATATTGGTATTCTGTACTTTAAAGCTCATTCAGCACATAATGCTTAAACTGACCCTGTGAAGGACCTTTCAGTAAACCTTAATCCCATGCCTTTTTTATTTTTAATATTATTTTTCAAATATCTATGCAGTTCCTATAAAACAGTTTTGATTCTGCTTCTATCATCCTTTCTGATAAGGCATCAGTACCTTAATGACCCCCTCAGCATATTTGAGAAAAAAACTCCCAATCTTTCTTTCAATTCTTTTAATGATAAACTGAAATTACTGACTCAGACTGGTGGAGCTGGCTTTGTAACCTTTTGTGCTGAAATGAAAAATGATCCAGTTTCATGAAATCTCTTATCCATGTAATCACCTTGATAAAATTCTTTGTATCTTTAGTATTGGCTGGATAGTGTTCATAAATGGATGCAGTCTTCTAACTGCAGCCTAACCAATAGTGTATTAATTCAATTTCCATGTAAATGAATGAGGAGACTTCATAGTTACAGGAACTTCTATATAGCACTTCTACCCAGTTGTAATTTGTGACATTTAAAGTCCATGAGATACATGCTTTGTGTCCAATGATACTTCACTTTGTAACAAGTTTGTTTATCTCAGTGTGCTGTACTTTTGGAGAAATTTCTTCAAAGTATGAAAATGACAATGTTGATTTTCTTTTCTGTTTAGCTTTAGTGGATTGTAGTGTTGTGACACTTCAGTTATCAATACATGGTTCTATTGTATAGCAAGAATTAGGTTAAATCTATGATTTAAAGAGATCCATTTTTACAAATTGTGATGCTTTGTTTTAATGTCTTTTGTAACAGGTCTAGGATAAGTATTTAAGTTTCTACTGGAACAACTTCAGGATGCGTAGGTAGTTTTAATCAGTCTGTTTGCAATATAAGAACAGAAATAGGCCATTCAGCCTTTCAAGCCAGTTCTATTATTCAATAAGATCGTGGCTGATCTGTTGCCTACCTCCATATGTCTTTGTCCCATATCTGTTAATGCATTTGCTTAACAAAAATAAATCTATCTCCGATTTAAAATTAAGAATTGATCTGGCATCAACTGCCATTTGCAAAAGAGAGTTCCAATCACTGACCATCCTTAGTGTGTAGAAGTGCATCCTAACATCTCTCCTGAAAGGTCCAGCCCTCATTCTCAGACTATGCCCCAGTTCTAGAATCCCCAACCAGTGGAAATTGTTTATTTTTATCTTCACTTTTCCTGTTAATATCTTTGAAGATTTTGATCAAAGATCAAAGAATGCTAAAGATTTCATGTTCTAAATTCTAGAGAAAACAAGCTTAAATTGTTAAATCTTGTCTCATAACCTAACCCTGCAAGTGTAGGAATAATTCTTGTAAACCTGTGTTGTACTTCCTCCAAGGCCAATACTAAGGTGTGGTGCCCAGATCTACACTCAACATTTCAAATGGGGTCTAACAGGGGTTTTCTATAACTGCAGAATAACTTCTGCACCCTGTACTTTAGTCCACTAGATACAAAGTCCAGCATTCCATTAGTTTTCTTGATTATTTTCTTGACCTGTTTGTGACATTTTAAAGATCCAGGCTCCTGAACCAATAAATCTCATCAGGCATCCACTGTATTTAACATCATACCATCTAGAAATATTCTGGGTCTAAAGTGGATAGCCTCAGATTTAGTTGCATTGAATTCCATATGCCACCGTTTTGTCCGTTTGCTAAGTTTATCTGTATCCCTTTGTATTTTAATGCTATCATCAACATTGCCTACGATGCTGCCTAACTTTGTGTCGTCAGCAATTTTGGATATATACAACTGTGTTAATAAGTCACTCAAAATTATTCTCAATATTTAGTAATATCTACCTGTTATCCCTACTTTCTGTCACCTGCCACTCAATCAATTTCCAGTCATGTCCATTATTTAACCTCCATTCCATGGGCTTCTACCTTAGTTAACAGTCTGTAATGTGGGAATTTATCAAATGCCTTTTGGGAGTCCATATAAACAACATCCATAGACATTGTCCCGTACACTGTCTTAGTCATCTGTTCAAAAAATGTAGATGTTTGTCAGGCATAACCTACTGTCATGAACCCATGCTGGCTCTCCCTGAATAACTGAAAAAATTCAAGGTGTTCAGTTACCCCATCCTTGATTATGGACTCCAACAATTTCCCCACCACTGATGTTAGGCTAACTGATCTGTAATTCTGATTTTCCTCTTTGCTGTTCTTAAAAAGCAGTGGGCCATGTACAATTTTCCAATCCAGAAGGATGACTTCTGTATGTAGGAACGCTTAAGGATAATTGTTAGGGTGTCTACAATGTGCTCCCTTACTTATTTTAATTCCCTTGGATGGAAACAGGTCCTGGGAATTTGTCACTCTTTAGTTCTATTACTTTCCTCATTATCAATGTTTTACCTGGCTTAATTTTATTCAGTCCTTCTTCTCCCGATCAACTATTAATTTCCTTGGGACTTCTGGCAAACTACCATCCTTTTCTGTATTGTAAATATTGTAATGACCCCCCCCACCCAGCTTAATTTAAACCAGCAACACAAAAAATGTATTCTATGCAATAATCTGTGAAAATTCGCAAGGTCAAGAACTATCCCAAAGTAACTATATAAAGTAAAAATTAACTTCTTAAAGTCTAACAGTGAATAATTAACTAACAACTATTTACAACTCCTTCCTCTAACCTATCTTTTACCTTCCCTTCTACAATACTAGTCCGATAAAATCTGCAATTAAGACTTACCAAAAAGTCGAATGTCAAAACCAGCCAGCTGTCGAATCTTCTCTTTGTATCTTCCTCTGTTCTTCTTAGAGATTATGTTTCACAGGCTTTTAAGATTGTCAATATACTAAGTTCAAACTTGATTGGAGTTGGTATTTTGGGGTATAATTTAAACTGGCCAAATTTGAATTTGTTTTGTCATTTGCAGGCAACCCAGCTAATCTAGCTGTTCAACCAAATATTACATTGTTACTTTATTCAGAACACTTGGTGCTGTGTCAGATAGTTTTGCTAGCTTTTAACTCTCTTAAAGGTACAGTACCCCCTTAGACCTTCATAACAATATCGAGGCAAAATAATTATTCAACATGTCTGCCATTTCCCCATAGTCATTGACAATATTGCCCTTTTCAGTCTTTGATGGACGGTTATTATTCTTGATCATCCTCTTTCCTTTTTTGTAACTGTAAAATTTCTTCTAATTGATTTTGATGTCCCTGGCAAGTTTCCTTTCCGAATCCTCTTTAGAGCTCTTATAAGTTACTTTTATTCTTTGGCTCTTTACAGGTCTTCGTAACTTTTTCCGTTCAGCCGGACCTGTGCTGTTTTTTTTTAACATTTTTATAAGTCTTTTCTTTTAATTTTATGCTGTCCCTTACCTTTTTAATTGGCAGTTTTATTTTTGAGAGTGGAGTTTTTCTCTCTCAGGAGTATAAACTAGTTTGACAATGCGTTAAATGTTTCTTTAAACATTCTCTACTGTTCTTCAGTTGTTTACCCATTAGCAGATTTTCCTTGTTTACTGTGGACAGTCTCTGCCTCATCTTGTCAAACTTGGCCTTACCTAAATCTAAAACTCTAATAGCTGATCCATACTTTTCGCTTTCAAATGCGACATTGAAAGCCAGAACAGATTACAGATGGAATGAAACATGAACTTAAAGGAACTACTGGAAGTTGCAAACTTGATGGAACTAGCAGCCATCAAAGCTCAGCAACTAAGCATGAGAGTTTACAAGATGATGGTTGAGAGATGAGTAGCAAAATTGCCATCAGTGTGGAAACACAGGTCACACAGCATGAAGAAGCTATATGCAGAAACTGTGACAAAACAGGGTACATTGAATGGGTGTGTTCATAGAGTCATAAAGGACAGAAACAGACTGTCCACCTGGTCCATGCTAATTAGATATCTTAAGTTAATCTAATTCCCATTTGCTAGCATTTGGCCATCTCTCTGTAAACCCTTCCTATTTGTATACACATCCAGATGGCTTTTAAATATTGTAATTGTACCAGACGCTATTATTTCCTCTGGCAGCTCCTTCCATATGTGCACCATCCTCTGTGTGGGCAAAGTTGTCCCTTAGGACACTTTTAAATATTTCCCCTCTTATCTTAAACCTATGCCATCTAGTTTTGGACACCCCCAAAATACTTTGGCTATTGCCCCTATCCAAGCCTTTCATGATTTTGTAAGCCTCTAAGATCACCCCTCAACCGCCAATGCTCTATGCAAAATAGCCCCAGAGAATTCCCTATACTCTCCGTATATCTCAAACCCTCCAATCCTGGCAGCATTTTTGTAAAACCTTTCTGCACTCTTTCAAGTTTCAGAACACCTTCACTATAGCAGGGAGACCAGAATTGAACATTCAGTGTTCCAAAAGTGGCCTAACCAAAGTCCTGTACAGTCACAACATCACATCCAAACTCCTATATTCAATACACTGACCAATAAAGGCAATCGTACCAATTGCCACCTTCACTACCCTGTCTATCTGTGACTCCACCTTCAAGGAACTATGGACTTGCACCCCAAGGTCTTTGTTTGGCAATTCTCCCCAGGACCCTACCATTTAAGTGTATAAGGCCTGCTCTGATTTGCCTTTCCAAAATGCAACATCTCATATTTTATCTTTGAATCAACAAACTTACAACAAATGTATCAAAAACAAAGAGAAGGAAGAAAATATACATGGTGTATGAGGGGCACGGGAAAGCCCCAGACTCTTAGCTGAAGAAGAACTATGCTTACTGGCCCTTACTGGTGACTCTTACTGATACTGGGTTACTCCCTTATTGAATGGCAAACTGGTGAGAATGGAGGTGGACACTGGAGTGGCAGTTTCATTGATACTTGCAAGTGTGTATCAGATGCAGCTAAACCACATTCAAAAATTATACTGCAAAACATACACACAGCTAAGTGGTGCCTTTAAGGGGCTGTATCAATGTGAATGTTCAGTAGTGTGATCAGTCTGAAGATTTTCCTTTTGACATTGTCAAAGGAAATTTTACAACTTTATTGGGAAGGTGCGTGAATTAGTGACAAGGACACAAGAAACTGCATAACTAGGTTTTCCAATGAGAGAATAAGGCCAAATGATGCATTTTCCAAAAGCTCATGAAGTGTTGGTGAGGAATTACAACACTGGCGTGCAGTACAGAATCGACTGGTTTCCTACACCACACCGACGAGAGACAATGTTATATGGAGGAAATCAACTCTTGGCAACTGGAATGAATGTGCCAAAGACAATATTAATCAGAGATCTGCAAATAACTGTACCAAATAGAGACCTGGATATATCCAAGGACCGAACAATAACTGTATCACTTGAGAACAGAATAATAGCTGGATCAAAAAGTGTGGCGCTAGAAAAGCACAGCCGGTCAGGCAGCATCCGAGGAACAGGAGAGTCAACGTTTCGAGCATAAGCTCTTCGTCAGGAATGCCTGATGAAGTGCTTATGCTTGAAATGTCGACTCTCCTCCTCAGATGCTGCCTGACCGGCTGTGCTTTTCTAGCGCCACACTTTTTGACTCTGATCTCCAGCATCTGCAGTCCTCACTTTCTCGCATAATAACTGGGTCACCTGAGTGAGAGAGTACTTTAGTGGAGACTATCACTACATTGTGTGAATCTCCAAATTTTCAGTTGTCTCAAGAAGAGACAATGCCAGCTATTATTCCTAATTCACCTAAACACCAGAGGTTAAAACCAGTGGGGAAAAATAAACAGATGCCTGAGGTGTGCTGACACAGATATTGGTATTCTCTGGAACATTTTGCTGACTGACTGTTGTATATGTGTTTGTAAATATTGTGAATATTTTCATTGCAGGAACACCTGATGTAAAGGGGGAGGGATATTGTATATTTGTACAAGTATGGTGGTATGTAACTTCGAGTCAGATTCACAAGATGTAATGATGTGAGAAATCGCTTAGATTAATCTTGCCATCTGTAGAGTAAACATCTCCCTCAAGACTCCTGTTTAATATTTCAGCCTCCTGGTCCTTCTGGGAACTTAATAGTAATCGATTAGGAATAACAATAATATGGTTTTGTGAACTCTTTAGTGTCATTTATTTGAAACATTGACTGCAATCATCAGGGAATGATTGGCATATTTTCTTTGAGTTTGTAGTTATTCTTTCAAAGGATCCAACATCTGGTATGGTATTTGATGTAAATGAACCATTTTTGGTATGTTCATATTACAAAATACGTTTTTAATTGGTAAAAGTAAGAATACAGGTTTCTGAAACACACTTTTGTTTCCTTTTGAAATTCTCATTCCTATACATCTTATGGCCAAACTTTTGGTCATCTCAATAAAAATCTTTGCTTTTGGTTATGCTTCTGAAGTGTTTCTGAACATGTTATAGTATTAAAGGTGTCATGTAAATGCAATTGATTGCTGTTAGTGGCAGTACAAATATTTAAAATAATTCCTGTCACAGAACTGTTTCATTTAAATTTTGTATACCGAGCTGGTTAGTGGAGTAATGGGGCCCTCTATAGGCAACTTGACAGGTCACAAACTTTGAAGCCAGGAACCCAAATAAGATTGAGCTGAAATTTTAGGGTCATAGGTTCTGAGGCAACAATGGCTGTTGTGAAGAGCTGACTAAATTATAACAGATGTACAGCTGTCATCTTATTTTCAGTTTCTACTGAGGGCTTGCAATAATATTCATTCTCAAAATGGGGTCACAAAGAGAAGTTTGGGAAGCACTGTATTAAAGGCAAGAAACAATTTGTTTCAGTCAGAAAAGAAGAGTACAGTTCATTTATTTGAAACACATTGGTCTTGAGAACAAGGATAAGCCATACAACCCTTTGAATATACTCTGCCATTCAAAAAGATTGTGATTGATCTGATTGTGGTCTCAACTTCATTTTCCTGTCAGCCCTGAAACACCTAAAACATTTTTTCTATCTCCAGAAGTATTATCATACACAACCGAACATTGTTTCCCCACCACCAAATCACCGTAACTTTTTAAACTTGTAGCTGCCATTGTTAAATCGCCTGTGTAGCTAATTAGATATTTATATGCAAAGCCTATTACGGGAATGCAAACTGTCAAAAGTGAGGGAGGACTCGGGAGAGTGTGAAGGGGCTAAATCAAAATGGAGTTGGAGAGGGGGAAAATAGCATGGTATTCCTGTGGCTCCAACTGCTCTTTAAAAGCATTAAGAGCATTGAACACTATATGCTCCCCTCCAAGAACACTTAGGCAACTGTTAACTCTCTTATCTAGCAAACATTTATCTAATTAAGTGTTGAATAAAATTAATGGGTGAAATCTTCCCAGCACCTGAAAGATGTGGGCATTGGTGAGTCAGTTTCAAAAGTAAGGCAACTTCAGCCAAAATGCTACCTTTTACATAAAGGAAAAAAAAATCTGATTCTCCAATCATCTTTTGGCCTAATTTTGCCCATTTGCACACATTAACATTCCATTATTACTTTATTTTGCCTTATTTAATATACAATTTCCCATTCTCACCCCACTGTATTGAAATGAGAACACAGTAATTTTTGATATGAAAGTCAGAGCCAGTACCTGGCGAATCCATCTTGTCACTTGCTCCGCTGGGTCTCCATCTTGGAAGTGCCCGGAATGTTGGTGACTACTTTCTCCCCTTTTATGGATGTTGGCATCAGACAGGTATCAGCCTCATTGCATCCTCGTGGCCTATCCCCCATCTACCTCGAACATGGTTCTGCACTTCAATGTTGCATTTTGGTGTGCGCTGGTGTCTTCGCGTTTTAATGCTGCTGCCAGGACACTTTGTACATAGGGACAGGTTACCCAACTCATGGATTCGACCAAACTGTATCTTGGGACTCCTTGTTCGCTGTCATAGCACTCATTCACTTGTGTTTACTTCAGTGCTTACAGAATCTCTGTGTTGCCTTGCCACACCTTTTTATATTTTACCCCTGCAGGGTGAGCTTAAACGCTCACAGTTTGCCCTACTGTTTAACACAGTCAGAAAGCCAAACAAGCTTGTCGCGATAGTCAGCAATTATCAGTCAGTGGAATCGACATTTTCCTGTACAGCACCATGCTATGCCGCTATCACATCTGCACCATATACCTTGAGTACACGCATCAAACACATTGCATGTACATCAACCAAATGGCCATATTTCAGAGTCTAAGCGGAGTAGTTTTCAGTCAAGCCAAGGGAAACGGCATTCAGTCAGTGGGTCCAAGCACAGTAAATCAAGGACATTGTCTGATCAATCCAGGGACTTGGGGTTGATCAGTTAGCTGCTTGGGGTGATCAGGGAATCCATATCATTACAGTTTACTGAATCGATTTATGGTCAGATCTGTAGGCCCAGTGTAACAGCTTGGAGATTTGCAGTAAGTCAGTTGTGGAGCTACATAAATATCATGCAGGGGTCTGCGTCAACCATCGATCAGGTTAGCATTCAAGTTGACCATGGGGCATTAATCATGGTTAGTCCTGGGAGTCAGTTCAGTGAAATTCAAGGGGTTTATCAGGGCCCATGCTGTGGTAGGGAATTTGGGAAATTAGTTCTGTGGATTGGAGGCAGCAAGCTTGGAATCTCAAGGGGAAAATATTTAAGGGAGGGAAGCTCAGCATATGAGATGGGAGAAGGGCTCCTGTGGTACAGTTGTAGTGTGCCTACTTCTGAAGCAGAAGGTTTGGGTTCAAGTCCCACCTGCTCCAAGTCTGTGTCATAATCTGTCTGAACAGGTTGATTTTTGAAAATTTATACAGACACTATTGCTTCCCATAGTTTATTAGAGGAAAACAAAACAAATTACTGGAGAAACTCAGCAAGTCTGGCAGCATTTGTGGAGAGAAAGCAGAGTTACCTTTAACTGATTTCTGAAGAAGGGTCTCTTGGAGTCAAACCCTTAGCGCTGTTTTCTCTGCAGATGCTGCCAGACCTGCTGAGTTTCTCCATCAATTTTTGGGTTTTTTTTTCAGATCTGCAGCATCTGCAGTTTTTTGTTTTAGTGCATTGGAGAACAAGTGGAGTGTTATCAATGGTTACAACAAACCTGGTATTGGTGTGGGGTGAGGCGAGGGTGTTAGTGTGGCACAGTGGTTGGTATGATTAAACTGTAGGGCTGGAACTCTGGTTGGAGTGGATTTTGGGAAACTGTTATAATCCAAAGTGATATATAAAGTTAGAGTTATAGAGATGTACTGCATGGAAATAGACCCTTTGGTCCGACTCACCCATACTGACCAGATGTCCTAAACTAATCTAGTCCCATATGCCTCTAAACCCTTCCTATTCATATACCCATCCACATGTTTTTTTAAATGTTGTAATTGTACCAGCCTCCTCCACTTCCTCTGGCAGCTCATTCCGTACACGCACCACCCTCTGTCTGAAAAAGTTGCCCCTTAGGTCTGTTTTAAATTTTCCCCACTCACCCTAAACCTATGCCCTCTGGTTCTGGACTCCCCCACCTCAGGGAAAATACCTTGTCTCTTTACCATATCCATGCCCTTCATGATTTTATAAACCTATACATAGAAACTTGTGAAAACTCAGTACTGATGGGCTTGACAAGGAGTGCAAGAAAGAAAGGAACATGGAGATTGAAGGGGGAGACAATGGCCTAGTGGTATTATTGCTAAATTATTAATACAGAGACCAATGTTCTTGGGACCTGGGTTCATATACCACCATGGCAAGTGGTGGAATTTGAATTCCATTTTTTAAGCTGGAATGAAGAGCCTAATAATCGTGAAACTGTTATCAATTGTTGGAAAAACCTTCTGGTTCACTAACATCCTTTAGGGAATGAACCTGTCATCTTTACCTAGTCTGTCCTACATGTAACTCCAGACGCACAACAATGTGGTTGGCTCTTAACTGCCTTTTGGGATGGGCAATAAATGCTGGCCAATGATGCCCCCATCCCGTGAATGAATAATAAAAACATGATTTGGGGAGGTGGGACTTTAATTACCAGGCTGAACCTGCAACTTTCTGGGCCAATTGTTACCTGACTTGCTTTCCATACTTGTACAAATGATAAATGTCCACTAGAAATGCAAAATAGCTGTGACCACTCTTGGAACGAGTGAGGATGTGTTTCCTTTCTGTCTGAATACATGGGCTCTACTTGTGAACATTTGAGAACTCCTTCAATTGCAATTGTATTAATCAGGCACTTTCACAGTACAGGTTGAAGACGTCACTCTGTTTGTGTAATTGATGTAAATACTGGTCATAAGCAATCTTGCTATGTGGTCATTTGTGGATTGAAAATAGTCTTTTTTTTTGTGAAGCAAAAATAATCACAGCCTACCTTAAAAGTGATACCTGTGGGCCACAAATCATAATACATTCCAAGATCACAGGCTGCACAAGGGCATAGAATTGATTTGGTCTCATCTTGAACTGTAAGTAATTGCCAAAATGATGTTCCCTTTCCTTGATGATGTGGGGTTGGGGGTTACAAGATAGCAGTAATCATATATCACTTACTTTCTTTTTAAACTAGATTCCCTCCTTCCACTGAATTTACGAAACACGGCTTGTGTTAACATTCATTGGAATAAGGTTCCTATGTCACAGGGCTATGTGAAGGCATTCCATGTCCACTGTATGGAAGATTATGGTAAACCATCAAAGGCTGGATGCCTTTTCAAGGAGGGGTCACTTCTGTGAAACTGCCTAATGCATGATTGAAAGTGAACATAGAATACAGTCCAGATCTTGCTACATTTGAACATAATGTTTCAGTGGTTGGGATACCTAGTCGGCATGGACGTGTTAGACCGAAGGGTCTGTTTCCATGCTGTACATCTATATGACTCTATGATTCATAAATTCTGCTGAACATTGTGCAATCATCAGGAAACATCCCTACTCCTATCATATGATTGAGGGAAATTTATTGATCAAGTTGCTAAAGATGGTTGGGTCTAGGACACTGTCTTGAGAAATACCTGCAGTGATGTCCTTGCGCTGAGGTGATTAATCTCTAACAGCCACAACTATCTCTTCTGCTAGGTATGACTGGTAGAGTTGAACCCATGAGTTCCATTAACTCCAATTTTGTGAGGTGAAACAAAGTTCAGTTGTTCTGTCCACGTTTGGACCGTGGCTGTGATGAGGTCAGGAGCTGAGGTCCTAGCAGAAGACATAAGAAGTAGGAACAGGAGTAGGCTATTCAGCTTCTTGATTCTGGATCAGTGGTGCTGGAAGAGCACAGCAATTCAGGCAGCATCCGAGGACAGGCAAAATCGACGTTTCGGGCAAAAGCCCTTCATCAGGAATAAAGGCAGAGAGCCTGAAGCGTGGAGAGATAAGCTAGAGGAGGGTGGGGGTGGGGAGAGAGTGGCATAGAGTACAATAGGTCAGTGGGGAAGGAGATGAAGGTGATAGGTCAGGGAGGAGAGGGTGGAGTGGATAGGTGGAAAAGGAGCTGGGCAGGTCGGACAAGTCCGGACAGGTCAGGGAATCGAGTTGCTGGAGGTTAGAAGCTAGGATGAGGTGGGGGAAGGGGAAATGAGGAAACTGTTGAAATCCACATTGATGCCCTGGGGTTGAAGTGTTCTGAGGCGGAAGATGAGGCGTTCTTCCTCCAGGCGTCTGGTGGTGAGGGAGCGGCGGTGGAGGAGGCCCAGCACCTCCATATCCTCGGCAGAGTGGGAGGGGGAGTTAAAATGTTGAGCCACTGGGCGATTTGGTTGATTGGTGCGGGTGTCTCGGAGATGTTCCCTAAAGCGCTCTGCTAGGAGGCGCCCAGTCTCCCCAATATAGAGGAGACCGCATCGGGAGCAACGGATACAATAGATGATATTAGTGGATGTGCAGGTAAAACTTTGATGGATGTGGAAAGCTCCTTTGGGGCCTTGGATAGAGGTGAGGGAGGAGGTGTGGGCGCAAGTTTTACAGTTCCTGCGGTGGCAGGGGAAAGTGCCAGGATGGGAGGATGGGTCATAGGGGGGCGTGGACCTGACCAGGTAGTCACGGAGGGAACGGTCTTTGCGGAAGGCGGAGAGGGGTGGGGAGGGAAATATATCCCTGGTGGTGGGGTCTGTTTGGAGGTGGCGGAAATGTCGGCGGATGATTTGGTTTATGCGAAGGTTGGTAGGGTGGAAGGTGAGCACCAGGGGCGTTCTGTCCTTGTTGCGGTTGGAGGGGTTGGGTCTGAGGGCGGAGGTGCGGGATGTGGATGAGATGCGTTGGAGGGCATCTTTAACCACGTGGGAAGGGAAATTGCGGTCTCTAAAGAAGGAGGCCATCTGGTGTGTTCTATGGTGGAACCGGTCCTCCTGGGAGCAGAAACGGCAGAGGCGGAGGAATTGGGAATACGGGACGGCATTTTTGCAAGAGTTAGGGTGGGAAGAGGTGTAATCCAGGTAGCTGTGGGAGTCGGTGGGTTTGTAGAAGATGTCAGTGTCAAGTCGGTCGTCACTGATGGAGATGGAGAGGTCCAGGAAGGGGAGGGAGGTGTCCGAGATGGTCCAGGTAAATTTAAGGTCAGGGTGGAATGTGTTGGTGAAGTTGATGAATTGCTCAACCTCCTCGCGGGAGCACGAGGTGGCGCCAATGCAGTCATCAATGTAGCGGAGGAAGAGGTGGGGAGTGGTGCCGGTGTAATTACGGAAGATCAACTGCTCTACGTAGCCAACAAAAAGACAGGCATAGCTGGGGCCCATACGTGTGCCCATGGCTACCCCTTTGGTCTGGAGGAAGTGGCAGGATTCAAAGGAGAAATTGTTAAGGGTGCGGACCAGTTCGGCCAAACGAATGAGAGTGTCGGTGGAGGGGTACTGTTGGGAACGTCTGGAGAGGAAAAAACGGAGGGCTTGGAGGCCCTGGTCATGGCGGATGGAGGTGTAGAGGGATTGGATATCCATGGTGAAGATGAGGCGTTGGGGGCCGGGGAAACGGAAGTCTTGGAAGAGGTGGAGGGTGTGGGTGGTGTCTCGAACGTATGTGGGGAGTTCCTGGACTAGGGGGGATAGGACAGTGTCGAGGTAGGTAGAGATGAGTTCAGTGGGGCAGGAGCATGCTGAGACAATGGGTCGGCCAGGGTGGTCAGGCTTGTGGATCTTGGGAAGGAGGTAGAACTGGGCAGTGCGGGGTTCCCGGACTATGAGGTTGGAAGCTGTGGGTGGGAGATCTCCTGAGGTGATGAGGTTCTGTATGGTCTGGGAGATGATGGTTGGTGATGGGGGGTGGGGTCATGGTCAAGGGGGCGGTAGGAAGAGGTGTCCTCGAGTTGGCGTTTGGCTTCAGCGATGTAGAGGTCAGTGCGCCAGACTACCACCAACGCATCTCATCCACATCCCGCACCTCCGCCCTCAGACCCAACCCCTCCAACCGCAACAAGGACAGAACGCCCCTGGTGCTCACCTTCCACCCTACCAACCTTCGCATAAACCAAATCATCCGCCGACATTTCCGCCACCTCCAAACAGACCCCACCACCAGGGATATATTTCCCTCCCCACCCCTCTCCGCCTTCCGCAAAGACCGTTCCCTCCGTGACTACCTGGTCAGGTCCACGCCCCCCTACGACACACCCTCCCATCCTGGCACTTTCCCCTGCCACCGCAGGAACTGTAAAACCTGCGCCCACACCTCCTCCCTCACCTCTATCCAAGGCCCCAAAGGAGCTTTCCACATCCATCAAAGTTTTACCTGCACATCCACTAATATCATCTATTGTATCCGTTGCTCCCGATGCGGTCTCCTCTATATTGGGGAGACTGGGCGCCTCCTAGCAGAGCGCTTTAGGGAACATCTCCGAGACACCCGCACCAATCAACCAAATCGCCCAGTGGCTCAACATTTCAACTCCCCCTCCCACTCTGCCGAGGATATGGAGGTGCTGGGCCTCCTCCACCGCCGCTCCCTCACCACCAGACGCCTGGAGGAAGAACGCCTCATCTTCCGCCTCGGAACACTTCAACCCCAGGGCATCAATGTGGATTTCAACAGTTTCCTCATTTCCCCTTCCCCCACCTCATCCTAGCTTCTAACCTCCAGCAACTCGATTCCCTGACCTGTCCGGACTTGTCCGACCTGCCCAGCTCCTTTTCCACCTATCCACTCCACCCTCTCCTCCCTGACCTATCACCTTCATCTCCTTCCCCACTGACCTATTGTACTCTATGCCACTCTCTCCCCACCCCCACCCTCCTCTAGCTTATCTCTCCACGCTTCAGGCTCTCTGCCTTTATTCCTGATGAAGGGCTTTTGCCCGAAACGTCGATTTTGCCTGTCCTCGGATGCTGCCTGAATTGCTGTGCTCTTCCAGCACCACTGATCCAGAATCTGGTTTCCAGCATCTGCAGTCATTGTTTTTACCTTATTCAGCTTCTTGAGCCTGCTCCACCATTCAGTAGCCAAACTAAGCATCAAGGTGTGTTATTCTCATGCAGGTGCTGTTTGATAGCTTTCAATGACCCATTCCATTGTTTTTACTCAGAATAAAGGTAGACTGAGTTTGATAATGAGCCAGGTTAGATTTGTCCTGCTTTTTGTGTAAAGGATATACTCGAGCAATTTTTGGCTAAGTGTCAGTGTTATCACTATACAGGAACAACTTGGCTATGCCCATGATTAGTTCTGGAACACAAGTCTTCAGTACTATTGCTGCAATGTTATCAGGGCTCATAGCCTTTGCAGTGTCTGTTGTCTTCAGCCATTTCTTGCTATCACGTGGAACTGATTGAGTTGGTTAAAGTCTAGGATCTGCGATGCCATGATCCAAGGAGGAAGCTGAGATGGATTTTTCCACTCATATCTGGCTGAAGTTAAATGTATATACTTCAGCCTTGTATCTTTGTACTTCTGTGCTGGCCTCTTCCTAGGTAGATTGATGAGGATGAAGTCATGTATGTTTTCACCTTGTGTTTGGTTTCCTTGCTAGCTGCCATTGGCCTAGCCCATGCCACCTTTGTGAGTAATTATGCTATTGAGCCATTCTTTGGGCATTCACACTTCTCACACACAATACGTTTTGTACCTTTGTTACCCTTCCTGTATCCTCAAAGACTTGTTCAACATGGAGGAGAATTGATTCATCAGCCAGAAGTGAGCATGGTTGTGAAGTTTGGAGTCAATGCAGAAGACTCTTGGATCAAATTCCTCTTCTAAATATCATCATGTTGCTGCTTTTAGTGAGTCTCTTTTCTTGAGATTGGACACAAAGTTAGTTTTTAATTTCAGATTTATTTTATTCAAATGTTACTTTCTGCCCAATTACCCATATCATTAGTGTCGCACTCTGAATTACTTTTTTTTAAACAGATGGTGCCACACCTGCTGAGTTTCTCCAGCACTTTGTTTTTATCTCCAGATTGTCAGTCCAGTGATAGTATCGCTGTCTCCCCACAGACTATTGCATTTTATTATTTTTTACTTGCACTCCTGCCAGTGAGTTAAGGGTAAATATTTCTAACATTTATCTGCAATAATTTTAATAATAACTCTAAATTGACTGCTGACTTTCAGTGAATGGTCAAGAGACACAGTCCTCTGCCTCCTTTCATAATTACTAATGGATTCATATTTATTATATATACATTTCCTGCTAAAATGTACACAAGGCTACATTAGTGTGTGTATATATATATGAAAGTTCAACTGCAATTCTTAGCACATCTGTTTTCTTTACAACAATAACATTCTTTAGTGTCTCCCTTGATTGAGCTTTAACTTATTTGTTTATAAATTAATGAATTGTGTGCACTTTAAAGATTGTGTAAAACACATTCATCTTTTATTTTTACACATTGTAGAGTCATCGAGTAATACAGTATGCAGACAGACCATTCGGTCTAACTTGTTTATGTTGACCAAGTTTTTCAAACTAAACTGGTTCCACCTGTCTGCTTTTGGTCCGTATCCCTCTAAATCTTTCCTATTCATGTACCAATCCAAATGTCTTTTATATTTTGTAACTGTACCTGCATCTACCACTTTCTCTGACAGTTCATTTCACACACGAACTACCCTGTGTGAAAAAGTAGCTCCACTAGTCACTTGTAAATCTTTCTCCTCTCACCTTAAAAATGTAGCCCCTAATTGAATTGAATTGAATTTATTGTCATATGTACTGAGGCATAGTGAAAAGCTTTGTCTTGTGAGCAATACAGGCAGATCACATTGTTTACCATCTATGCTTCTTAATTATGTCAAAAACAAAAACACAGGTACAGGCGAATGTAAAGATTTTGAGTCCATTCAGTATTCTAACAACAGTAGGGTAGAAACGGTTGTGAAACCGACTGGTGCGTGTGTTCAGGCTTCTGTACCTTCTCCCCGATGGTAGAGGTTGTTGAAAAACATTTCCAAGGTGGGATGGATCTTTGAGAATGCTGGCGGCCTTTCCTTGACAGCGGGCCTGATAGATGGATTCTATAGATGGGTGGTTGACCTTTGTGATTGTCCAGGCCGAGTTCACCACTCTCTGTAACCGTCTTCAGTCTTGATTGGTACAGTTGCCATACCAGGTAGTGATACATCCAGGCAGAACGCTCTCGATGGTGCACCTATAAAAGTTGGCAAGGGTAGTCACTCTCATGCCAAATTTCCTCAGCTGCCTGAGGAAGAAGAGACATTGTTGGGCCTTTGTAACCAGTCCGTTCACGTGAAGAATCCAAGAAAGCTGGTTGTGGATGACCACTCCCAGGAAATCGACACTTTCCACTTGTTCTACCTCTGTGCTGTTAATGTGTAGGGTGGCATGAGTAACATCCCGCTGAAAAGCAATAATGAGTTCCTTTGTTTTGCTGGCATTGAGAGCTAGGTTGTTCTCAGTGCACCATTCTTCCAGGTCTTCCACCTTCTGTCTGTGGTCTGTTTCGTCATCATGTGAGATTCGACTGACTAATGTGGTGTCCTCAGTGAACTTGTAAATGGGATTAGTCTGGTATTTGGCGACGCAGTCATGGGTATACAATGAGTACAGTAGGGCATTGAGTACGCACCCCTGTGGGGGCGGGGGTCGGTCCAGTGTTGAGTGTTAGTGAGGATGAAATATTGTCCGCGACCTTCACTGATTGTGACCTGTGGGTCAGGAAACCTAGGATCCAGTTGCAGAGAACGGCACTTAGTCAGAGATCATTGAGTGTAGTAATCAGTCTTGAGGGAACAAGACCTTTGCTATTCTCCTTATCCATGTCCCTCAGGATTTTAGAAACCTCTAAGGTCACCCCTCAACCTCCTATTCTCCAGTGAAAGAAGTCCCAGCCTATCCTTATAACTCAAACTCTCCAGTCTTGGCAAAATGCTAATATTTTCCGAACACACACTAATTTAATAATATCCTCCCTCTGGGGAGGGTGACCAGAACTATACTCCAAAAGTGGCCTCATAACATCCTGTACAACCTCAACATGACTTCCCAACTCCTATACTCAATGGTCTGAGTAATGAAGGCAAGTGTGCTAAATGCTGCCTTAATCACCCTGTCTCCCTATGATGCAACTTTCAAAGAACAATGTAATTTATCAGGACAAAAAGTAAATTCAAGGGACATGCACTGTTCGACAAAGGAATTATCTTATGACACTTATCTTCATTTCATCATGCTCATTCACTTTACCCTTACTTGGAGGCTGCCAGCCTCTGTGAACTGAGTTGCTTTCTAGCACATGGAGGAGGCGGCAACTTATTATGGAATACTGAACAGATAAGGAAGTGGACATGTTGGTGTATTGCACTGTGCTACATCGATGGCACATCCACAGAATATGCTAGTAATTTACAAGAGGAACCTCAATTATCTGAGGGATATGAGTGGGGAGTATTTCGTTTGGGTAATTGAATGCTGGATAATGTTGTTTAGCCAAGCATCGGAACCTTGCAATCTTTACGGATAATCTGAAATTCAGATAATTGAATGCCGGATAATCGAGGTTCCTCTGTACGTAGCAGATACATAAATATTTGTAAGGCAAGCCCAGTTATTTGTAAGAATAGTACGGAGTTAATGGTAGGGATTTTTAACTTTTCAAACAGACTGAGGCTGCCATAGTGTGAAGGGAGTGGATGGAGAAGAACTTGTTCAGCGTGTACAAGAAAAACTTTCTTCTTCAGTATGTGGATGCACTTACTAGAGAAGGAACAAAACTTGACCTTCTCTTGGGAAGTAAGACAGGGGAAGTGATTGAGGTGTCAATGGGGGAGCACTTTGGGGGAAGTGATCATAATTCTTCCAGTTTTAAAATAGTTGTGGAAAAGGATAGATCTGATCAAAAAGTTAAAGTCCGAAATCAAAGGAAGGCCAATTTTGATATATTCGGCAAGAATTCTCAAAAGTTGATTGGGGGTGGATATTCGCAGGTAAAAGAATGGCTGGAAAATGGGAAGCCTGGGAGTGTTGCCAAACAAAGAGACCTTGGAGTGCAGATTCATAGTTCCCTGAAAGTGGAGTCACAGGTAGACAGGCTACTGAAGAAGGTATTTGTACGCTTGTCTTTATTGATCAGTGCATTGAGTATCGGAGTTGGGAGGTAGTGTTTTGGCTATACAGCACATTGGTTAGGCCCTGTTTGGAATACTGCATTCAATTCTAGTCTCCCTGCAATAGGAAAGATATTGTTAAATTTGAAAGCATTCAGAAAAGAAATTACAGGAATGTTGCCAGGATTGGAGGGTTTGAGCTATAGAGAGAGGCTGAATAGGCTGGGGCGATTTTCCGTGGAACATTGGAGGCGGAGGGATGACTTTCAGCTTATAAAATCGTGAGCATGGACAGGGAGAATAGTCAAGGTCTTTTCCCCAGGGTAATAGAGTTCAAAACTAGAGGGCGTAGATTTAAGATGAGAGAGGAATGATTTAAGAGAGACTGAGGGACAACTTTTTCATGCAGAGAGAATAAACTGCCATAGGAAGTGGTGGAGGCTAGTACAATTACGACATTTAAAAGAGATCTGGGTGGTTATGTGAACAGGAAGGGTTTAGAGGGATCTAGGAGAAAGTGAGGACTGCAGATGCTGGAGAATCAGAGTAACAAAGGGTGGTGCTGGCACAGATCAGTCAGCATGTGAGAGGCAGGAGAGTTGACATTTCAGGCATTCAGGAATGTGGAGGTGAAAGGGGATGATAGGGTGGAGCTGGGGGAAGGTAGGTGGGAAGGCGATTGGTGGATGCAGGTGGGGGGGTAATTGTGATAGGTCGATGGGGAGGGTGGAATGAGTAGGAAAAACAGGGCAAGATGATGTAGCAATTTGACAGATGAATCATTGAGTGGACATGACATACTTAATTGTAGTCCATGATTCCTGGTGAATTGAGTGTGCAGTGGCAGATTTAGAGTGAGTGGTGGCTGTGTGAATGTGATGAGCAGAGTGCAGAAGTAACCTTGAGGAATAAGAAGATCATTGACCTTCTGTGTTGCTGCATATTGAATTTCACTTGGAGAATTGCACTGACCTGGGCTGCTATCTTGGTCTGGTCTTGCTGAGGCTCGCAGTGTGGCCTCCTTTGCTGAATTGTAGAAAAGGGCACTGCTTTCATGTCCACCATCTTATCCATCAGGACATCAAGGTCCTTGTCAAGGAACCAAGGAGCTAACTTGCCTTTCTGGCTATTTTCATTGGGATTCTCTGGCAGAACCAGTGTGAAGGGCACTTCCTGCCTGCAGTGTACAGCAGTGTGATTTAAATATGATGCCAGCAGAGCGAGTGTCATAAAGTCCAGGCAGCTGTGAGCACTTCCATGCGACCTGCCATATGGTTCCATGTGACAGACACTAAAGAGTCTCGTTACATAATTAATTAGACAAAGTATTGAAGACTGAAATGGGGGAAAAAGGAATTGTTTTTAAAAAACCAAGTTTGCTGCCCTTCCATTTTCAAAGCTCCTGGTTCATGTGATGGCAGAAGGTTTGCATTTGATATGGAGCTGAAGTATCTGTACATATGGAGATTCAGCTGACAACAAGTAGCTGATTAGTCTGTGAACGAATGATTAGTTATTGATGACAAAGAGTTTCTGCCTGTCAACAACAATGTGAGTAGTTTCCAGGTAGATGAACAGCTTGCGTCTGTGGACGAGAGAACCCATCAGGTCTCTGCAAGCTCAGGAGCTGTCTCTGCTGTTCTCTGCAGCAAACTACATGAAGCCCGTAGAAAAAGTTTACTTTCTGTTCGGTAGTTGCTTTAAGCTGTGATATCTTATGTAAAAATTCAGAGACCTTTCAAGTGTGAACCTGTCACTCTGTGCCTCCTACAAACAAGTCAAAGTACCGGGAGAGAAAAATGACAACAGCATTCTGATCAGAAGAGTCATCTCAGCCAATCCTGTGAACAAGAACCACTGAAGTGCTTTCCCAATCTTTTCCTCCACGTATAATACCCATCTATTTTTCTGTTCCTGCTCTCTATGTATGCAGTGGGAAATTTAAAAAGGGATTAGAATTTTAACTGGTAAAGTTATATGTCAATAGTTCACAATTGTTTATGCATAACTACAGTCTATTTATTTGTAATAAATGGTAATTCTTGATAACAAATAGCTGGACTGCATTTCTGTCAACTTGGGTCTACAGTCAGGTAAGTTAGGAAATTCTGCATAAGTTTTAAAAATCAACTTGTTTTTTTGATCAACTTGATGTCCATCACACTATCTTCCTTATTTATATACCCATCCAAATACTTTTTTTTTCCACCATCTACAGTTGCTTAATTTACTTATGCTTAAACGGCTTCAACTGTAACTGAATATCATTTAATTCCAATATTTCATTACCTGGAATAGCTAATCCCTGTTGTATCTCCTCTAAACCTACATGCCATGCTAGTATCAGTCTTTCAAGCTTTATCAGGCAATGTTACCTCCAGGTTATTTCTAAGTCCATCAACCTAGTCTTTGAAAGTTACCTTAAGACTGTCAGGGACAACTCTGCCACTTATATAAAATCCTTTGCCTTTCCAGTGCAAAGTCTTCAATGCAGTACAGTTTTATTTAGTAACGTTACAGCCAAATTTTTGTTGCCCCTGTTGCAACTCAATCCCGGATAAGCCCCCACACTATCCCAGTGGGTATATAAATAAGGAAGATTTATAGGGATATGGGCCAGACTCAGGCAAATGGGGCTAGTTTAGTTGGGAAACCTGCTTGTCATGGACGAGTTGAACTCTGTTTCTGTGCCGTGTAATTCTATGACTCTGTAAAGACAAAAACCTTATGTAGTTAAAACAGTGATAAGAAAATCACAGTGTACAAGGAAGCTGAAAATAAATTTGGAATATGTTGTAAATACAGAGTGGCCCATCAGCATTAAAAAGTAAATAGGTAAATTGATATTTCACATGTAAACTGAGATTCTGCAGTGTTATAGCCTAACGTTTCACTCAAAATATTAAGTGTCTTGAACTTCCTCTGATGCTGATGAACCTAATATATATTTTAGGCATTTTCTGTTTTTCTTATTAACTCCTTCAAATTTCCAGCATAGCATTTACATTTTTTCTTTTGATCTACTCAGAAGCTTACAAGTGAGATCAATTTTAGCTTCTCGATGCAATAAATCAGATCCAATTATTCCCTGAGTGCACTAGACCAATTTTTATTTCAAAAATATACTTTATTCATAAAATATCTTTATATTCATATAGTCACTAAAGCAGTTTGGTTTTGATACAGTAGCACATGAAGAAACAAACATTGGAGTTTGCAAACACGCCAAAGACATTTCATACTTGTATAAGACTACATTTACGTGCATTTGATGCACGAGCAGGGGGTGTCTGATAATTGAAAGGATGCCTGTTATGCTTTGGCAGAAAGATCTTAGACAGTGGTCTATCCCCACTGTACCTTGGTGGCAGCTGCCCCAAGCTTTAGTGCGTCACTCAACACATCATCATGGACCTTGGAATGTGCTAGTCTGTAACCCTCTGTCGAGGTCAACTTCTTGCTCTGGAAGTACAGCAGGTTGTTAGAACATGAAAGAGTGTCTTTCACTAATTTGATGGTCTTAGTGTGTGTGCCAGGGAACAGATCGTAGAGCATAGAGTGTGCATCGTGGAGCTGCTTAGGGTGAACCTCGACAAAATCCATTGCATGTTGCTCCAGACTTTCTTTGCAAAGGCACATTTCAGAAAGAGATGTGTGACAGTCTCTACCCACACGCGGTGATGTAGACAGTTCAGGCGTACATGAAGGATTTCACAGGTAGTGCCCTTCTGACCGCCAGCCAAGCGATGTCTTGATGCTTGTTGGAAAGTTCTGGTGATGAGGCATTCTTCCAAATGCTTTTACAGTCTGCTCAGGGAACAACCAAACAGGAAGTACCATCTCTTTTTTCCTGCAAAGTCATGAGAATACTACATGCTGACCAGTTTCTGATGAACTTGTCATCAAAGGTGTTTTTCTTTGCAAATTTCTCCGCGAAGGACAGGTGATATGAAATGGTCCAACTATTCTGATCTGCAATGAGGTCAGACCCATCCTTCACGACACTGGGGACAGGTATTACCTCAATACGTAATGAGTCTTGGTGTTTGTGTACTGAGGGTCTACACACAGCTTGATGCAGCCACACAAAGATGGCCATTAGGTAGCACCTCCAGGTAAGTTGTGCTGACTGTGAAGGAAGTAAAGGATTGATTGGCCCATTTCCCAAAGAACATGGCCTTACTCTTGCCTTGATTTACCTTCGCTCCTGAGGCCTGTTCAACTTGGTCACAGATGCTTATAAGTCTGTGCAATAATGGTGGATCCATGCAGAAAACAGTGAGGTCATCGATTTGTCGAGAGGCTTTGACCTGCACACCTCTGCTGCCTGGAATAGTCACTCCTCTCAGGCTTGAATCCTTCCTGATGGACACAGCAACAGGCTATATACAACATACATAAAGAGCTGAAAATGTGTTGCTGGAAAAGCGCAGCAGGTCAGGCCGCATCCAGAGAACAAGAGAATTGACGTTTCGGGCATAAGCCCTTCTTCAGGAATCTGAAGAAGGGCTTATGCCCGAAACGTCGATTCTCCTGTTCCCTGGATGCTGCCTGACCTGCTGCGCTTTTCCAGCAACACATTTTCAGCTCTGATTTCCAGCATCTGCAGACCTCACTTTCTCCACAACATACATAAAGGCAGGAGAGAATGGGCAGCCCTGGCTGACTCTGGATCTGATTGGGAAGTTTTGATTCCAGCTCATTGATTAAGACTGCACTACAGATGTTGGCGTAGAGCAGTTGGATCTAATTGTGGATTAAACTGATAGTCTAGAGAAAATAAAAACTAAAAACGAAAGGCCTTGTCTACTCACACAAGACAGATGGTGTCTCAGAAACAATGTGGTTTTTCTTGTTTTGAACTTCAAAAGCTGAAGCCTGCCATGGCATATCCTGAGCAAAATCCAGTAAAATCTATTCTGTGATGTCACACCTGGAAACATTGGAATGTTACGGAAAGATTATCTTATGAAGTAACTTCCAAACAACATAATTTTGTTCCTTTTTTCTTTTTTGGCTCATTTCATTTTTAATCTAGAAGATTATAATTTTTAAAAAGGTGATTAATCTAACCATTGAGAAACTAAATTCCAGTTTGGGTATTGAAATTATTACAGGTACAAAATCCTTTATCCGAAATGCTCGGGTCCAGCTGTTTTTCGGAATTTGGAACTTTTGGTTTTCAGAATGTGACAAGTTTAATGGTGAATTTTTTTTAAATCTTACGGGAGAAGTAGACTTCTAACTAAGAACGTGCTTGGCTACGCCCCGCCACGTCGCACCTGAGTGACACACATCGAGTGGGTGTCGACTTGGGGGCGTTCACAGAGAAACCTCAGGCCTGTCGATGCTTGGCCACGCCACCCCATGTCGCATCTGAGTGATACACATCGAGTGGGTGTCAACTTGGGTTAACTGTTTGCTCTCCAAGCAACCTTGTTAATAAGAAAAAAACTTTAAAAATCTTCGGATTTTGGAGATTTTCGGGTTTTGGATGTTCAGATAAAGGATCTTGTACCTGTATTTCATTTATTTGTCTAGAAAGTTGGTTTTAAAATCTTCATGACTTACTGCTGCCATTGACATTCTTAGTGCACACAGCTAGACTTGCAGTGAATTTAGTATTAACGGTCTGTTGCTTTTAGTGAGCTAGTGTGGATTGTTTATTATCAGCATACATCAAATCTTTGCTGAAATAGTTGCATGCTAAATATCTGTGGTATTTCAATGTAGGAACTGAAATGTATAGTGTGATTTCATGGCGAGTCCATTTTGGGGGGAAAAACACTTTTTGATATAAAATATTATAAATTGGTATGGCACATTTGGTTCAAGCAATGACTAAATGAATCAACAGGGCCATTTTGCCCAAGGTGAGGGAGTGAGCTGTTTGCCGCATTTGTGTGCGCTCTGGGGTAGTGAGGAATACATTAACAGAAGAGAGCAATGATCTCCGTCAGAGTTCTGTTGGAAATTTCCTGAAGAAGTCAGGATTGAATGCAACCATGATATTCTTCGTGGTAAATGAGCTGCAAACACTTCACATGGAAATGGCTGCTTGGGGAGAATACAATAATCTGTGCAACTGTACCAACCTTGGAGTTCATTCATGCAGTTAAATGAGAAAATGGGCAGAAATAAATACCTACACCTGTTTATAATCAGCATACAAATAAACAGGAGAGCTCTTGAAGCACAGTGGTGACATCCCTACCTTTAGAACTAGAAGACCTGGGTTCATGTTTCGTATGCTACCGACATGTCATTAACACACCTGAACAGATTTATTAAAAACTTACAGATAAATAGGGAAAACTGTTGTGGCTTGGTGATAATGTCCCTTGCTGTGCATTAGAAGGCCCAGGACACTGTCACTGCACCACAAGAGCTTCTGCAATTGCAATATTTTTAATCAGCCTGTTCAGGGATATAATTACATACCTTTTGAACTCTTGCTTCCAGTATCAGGTGGGGACACTGCCACTGTGGCACAAGAGCCCCCAAACTGCAGTTATGCCATTACTGAGATGAGCTTTCAATTCCAGAATCCTTAATTTAAATTCCACCAGTGGCAATTACAGGATTTGAACTTCCACCCAGGATTAATCTGCACCTCTGAATTACCAGTCTCGTGATGTTAACCACTGCACCACCCTCTCCCTCTAGGTCTTCAGCTAAGTTGCAGTTCTATATATCTGGAACTCAATTCCTGGTTGTTCTCATGTTCTAACTGACCAGCTCTTTTGTAAAATATAAGTCATTCAAAATTCTGTAGATCACACTCACTCTCATCGCACAGAATTATGTGACCTCATTACTCCAGTTATTTCGAAGTTACATTACCGTTCCAGCAAATTCACTTGCAATCATGCCCTTTTAAAAATATACTATTAGGTAATCTACCCTACTCCATAATTATTGAAGGTTCATTTAGCTTGTATACCAAGCCCTGAAGAATTCCTTTCTGAGATGGGTATTTCTCAATTTCCCCTTTTGATTTAAGAAATCTCCTTTTAAAACCATTATAAACACCCAATACTTCGCCCTTGTCCTCAACATCCTTTACATGAAGAATGCTTTATTAATTAATTTATTTTGTCCATGTACCTTTTGCTTTTATAGCACAGCGTAGTAAGTAAGGTGCAATATAAGTGCAACTGCATAGTTAAGAATAAGACTTTTTAATATGTCAGTTATTTCTATCACACACACATCTTACATATAAGCCTGTTCTTAACATTTAAATTTGTGCATTATCTGCGAAATTGTAGGAGCAGCTATTTTGTGAAATAATGCAAATGTTCCTTTAAGGCAATACAGGGGTTACTTCAATTACTAACTGTTAATGAAAAATGTTTTGGAGGCACAATTTGGGTCTGCTCGTGCACCAATTAGCTCATCTTAGCTCTTGAAAAGGAACTTTATGTACAGGAGAGTGACATAATGTGTTTATCTAAAAGACAACAGCCGAACCCACAAAATTTTTATTAAGGCGGGAGGGGTAAGTGTTACAAATTTGTTTGACCGCTTGTTTATTCAGTATGCTCTGACATGTGACAGAATTTTCAGCAATGTGTAACTTCCAATAGTTTACTGTGAGCGTCAGCTAGCAAGTGGGGTCAGAGGTCAGTGGTTGGGGCCAACAACCCAGTACAGCTGCTTGTTCACAGTGTGCAGTGTACTGGGAAGTGTACAGGACTGTTGAGTGAGTTTTCAGTTTACATTTGAATGTCTGACATTCTAGCTAAACAGATTGAGCCTGGCAGTCAGCAGTATGGCCTGTAGCATAACTGTTAACCATCTTTGGAATATATTTAGGATCATTGTTGATGAATGATAGGAATGAGGAAGAATAAAGCATGCTGGATCCTGCATTGTTCTAATTACCAGATGAACATTTCATTGTGATATATGTTGTGTAGTTTGTTTTGTTGCGGATGGAAATCTGAAAAAAACAGCCAATCTCAAACTTCTGATAACCATTTCTGAAAAGATCACTTGCCTATGGGTTGAAAGTTATTTTTTCAGTTGGATTAAAGTGAACTAAGGAACAGATGCAGATTTATCTGTGAAACTATGTCCAATATTGGAAAATCTGCCTGCAACCCAGGCTTGATCTACCAGCACTGGAACTGGGAAAGATCAGTGGGGATTGACTGCAGTTCTCCGGAGCCCCGCTGCATTTGGTTAGCTGCACTAAGGAATGTAACCTCTGAGGTAAATTCCAGGAAGAAGAGAGACAGTGATATCTCAACTGTCAAAAGAAAGCACAGCTTTCCTGTTTGGAAGGAGGAGGAGTTGCTGGTAAGGTTTTTTGGTTTGAAAGCTATGAAGTAATTGCATCAAAGTGTACTATGTAGAGGAAAAGGAGGATGCAGCCACATTTAATTTCCTAGATCTGGTTTTGCCTCAGGAAATCTTAAATAGAATGCAAGTGCAGACAGTCCTTTGTCTGTGCAAACATGTACTACAAGTGTCTGCCTAACAAGACCCCTTTATGGCCTGTCACTATAATCGCTCTTTGTGCTATTGATAGCCACATTAAACTGAGTGTTGAGATGATGCATTCATGGAAGATTTCTGTAAAATTCTTATGCTAATGATTAAAATTTATTTAACTAGCTTTGAATCAGCTACTTAGGCCTTGCTGGGCTAAAAAGCAGAAATCTTTTTTGTGACATGGACTGACCAAAGAAGCCCAGTTTTTTGGAAAAAAATCTTTATAAATATTAGTGTTAATCAGTGACCTATGCATACAACAGTAATAGCACGATCCTTTTAAATATGTGCTGGTGCCTCCGCATATTTGAAAGTTAAATCCCACTACACTATAGAATCCTTTAGACTGCTTTATGTAACAGTTGTTGGTAAAGATCTTTTACTCTAGAGTAAAGGTAGTATTTGAAGCAGAACTCTAAGTCATCCAGAAAAAAATAACAGTTGTGGTGAAGACATTCATATTTTCACAATCAGAAACTGTTTCATACACAGGATACTTCTATATGCGCACTGCTGACCACCACTACTTCTGCTATCATTGACAAGAATCCAGACCTGTAGGGTGGAGTCGGTGGTATGAGTATAACTCCTATTCCTGAACAATTAATAGGAGATTTGAAACCTTCATAATATCTACTACTGGAGAAACATTAGTTAGTGGACGTACTTCTATTCAACATTTATATCTGAAATAAGTCTATTCTGTAGTTCTTTCTGGATAAATAGTGTAACAGGTTATAGTGGATTTATAATCTATTGAATAAGAGTTCAAAACTCACCATGGCAGAGTAGTAGTTCTGAAAAAAGACCGAATTATTTCTGCATTGGCATGAGGTGAAGGTGAATCTGTCAGATTATATGAAGAAGCCCTGGTTCATTACCTTTCTATAAGGCAAGAAACATGTTGTATTTCTACCTGCTGGCTGATTTAGGGCCCACACCACTGTTGTGCCCTTTTAATTAATAGCCATTTAATCGTGGCAAATCAGTATGAAGACAGCTGCAATGGTTCCAAGAGAATGGCTATTATACTATTTTTCTCAACACAAAACAGTATATAGAACATAGAACAATACAGCACAGAACAGGCCCCTCGGCCCTCGATGATGAGCCGACCTGTGAACTATTCTCAGCTCGTCCACCTACACTATCAAAAATCATCCATGTGCTTATCTAAAGATTGTTTAAATCTCCCTAATGTGGCTGAGTTGACTACATTAGCAGGTAGGGCATTCCACACCCTTACTACTCTCTGCGTAAAGAACCTGCCTCTGACATCTGTCTTAAATCTATCACCCCTCAATTTGTAATTATGCCCTCTCGTACAAGCTGACGTCATCATCCTAGGAAAAAGACTTTCACTGTCTACCTTATCTAATTTTCTGATCATCTTGTATGTCTCTATCAAATCGCCTCTTAGCCTCCTTCTTTCCAATGAGAACAGACCCAAGTCGCTCAGCCTTTCCTCATAAGACCTTCCCTCCAGACCAGGCAACACCCTGGTAAATCTCCTCTGCACCTTTTCCAATGCTTCCACATCCTTCCCGAAATATGGGGACCAGAACTGTACACAGTATTCCAAGTGTGGCCGCACCAGCGTTTTGTATAGTTGCAGCACGATATTGCGACTCTGGAACTCAATCCCTCTACGAATGAAACCGAACACACCGTATGCCTTCTTAACAGCACTATCCACCTGGGTGGCAACTTTCAGGGATCTATGTACATGGACTCCAAGATCCCTCTGCACATCCACACTACCAAGAATCTTTCCATTGATCCAGTATTCTGCCTTCCTGTTATTCTTCCCAAAGGGCATCACCTCCCATTTAGTTGCATTGAACTCCATTTGCCACCTTTCAGCCCAATTCTGCAGTTTATCTAAGTCCGCCTGCAACCTGTAACATTCTTCCACACTGTCCTCTACTCCACTGACTTTGTCGTCTGCAAATTTACTAATCCATCCACCTATACCTGCGTCTAAGTCATTTATAAAAATGACAAACAGCAGTGGTCCCAAAACAGATCCTTGTTGCACACCACTAGTAACCGGACTCCAGGCTGAACATTTTCCATTAACCACCACTCGCTGCCTTCTTTCAGAAAGCCAGTTTCTAATCCAAACTGCTAAATCACCCTCAATTCCATGCTTCTGCTTTTTTTCCAACAGCCTACTATGTGGAACTTCATCAAAGGCTTTACTAAAGTCCATGTATACCACGTCAACTGCCCTACCCTCATCTACATTCTTGGTCACCTTCTCAAAAAAACTCAGAGGTTTGTGAGACATGACCTGCTCTTGACGAAACTATGTTGACTATCTGAAATCAAATTGTTGCTTGCTAGATGATTATAAATCTTATCTCTTGTAATCCTTTCCAAAACCTTTCCTACAACAGCAATAAGGCTCACTGGTCTATAATTACCAGGTCAGCTCTACTGTCCTTCTTGAACAAGGGCACAACATTTGCAATCCTCCAGTCCTCTGGTACTAAACCTGTAGACAATGACGACTCGAATATCAAAGCCAAAGGCTGTGTCATCTCCTCCCTAGCTTCCCAGAGAATCCTCTGATAAACCACATCCGGCCCAGGGGACTTGTCTATTTTCACTCCTTCTAGTATTGATAACACCTGTTCGTAACTAACCTCGATCCTTTCTAGTCTAATATCTTGTACCTCATTCTTCTCCTCTACAATATTCTCCTTTTCCTGAGTGAAAACCGATGAGAAATGTTCGTTTCGCATCTCTCCGATCTCCACAAGGTCCACACTCAACTTCCCACTTCTGTCTTTGGCCCTATTCCTACCTTAATCATCCATTTATTCCTCACATACCTATAGAAAGCTTTAGGGTTCTCCTTTATTCTATTTGCTAAAGACTGCTCGTGTCTTCTCTTTGCTCTTCTTAACTAGTCATAGAGATGTATAGCATGGAAACAGACCCTTCGTTCCAACCCGTCCATGCCGACCAGATATCCCAATCCAATCTAGCCCCACCTGCCAGCACCTGGCCCATATCCCCCCAAACCCTTCCTATTCATATACCCATCCAAATGCCTCTTAAATGTTGCAATTGTACCAGCCTCCACCACTTCGTCTGGCAGCTCATTCCATACACTTACCGCCCTCAGCGAGAAAAAGTTGCCCCTTAGGTCTCTTTTATATCTTTCCCCTCTCACCCTAAACCTATGCCCTCAACTCTGGACTCCCTGACCCCAGGGAAAAGACTTTGCCTATTTACCCTATCCTCTCTCTTTAAATCCTTCCTAGCTGATCTGTAACACTCCATCGCCTCATCTGAACCATCTTGCCTCATCAACACATAGGCCTCATCCTTCTTAACAAGAGATACAATTTCTGTAGTAAACCACTGTTCCCTTACCTTTATCACTTCCTTATATAACCTGACCTCCATCCTGGCACCCTTACATTTGCTGCTGAAAAAGGGTCAGTCTTGAAAATGGTCTTGTAGCCAAGATGCAGCCTATAGGGAAGTAAAGAAGCAGCTATCAACTTCTAAGATGTTGGCATACTACCATCCCAAGTGAGATGTGGGACTGACATGCAATGCCTCCTGTATTGTATTGGATTGGTGTTAGCTCACCAGTGGCCCAGCAAAGAGGAATGCCAAATTGTATATGCTTCCCAGACTTCAGCTGATGCCAAATGAAGATATGCCCAGATAGAGAAGGAAGGTTTGGTGGTCATCTTTGGTGTGAGAAAGTTCCACTGAGACATTTATGGATGTAAATTTGTAATAGTAATGGGCTATTTAAAGAGAACAGGATTGTGCCATCCATAGCTTCAGGTTGAATTCAGCGGTAGGCTCTTATTCTGAGAGTGTACAATTACAAGTTGGAACACCGTCTGGGACGCTAAGTGGAAAATGTGGATGCCTTGAACTGCCTCCCATTAGGGGATACACCACCAGTGGTGCCACCACTGGAAAAGATACTATCCTGGCAAAACTAAAACAGCTGGTGGTGTTGGGGTAAACAAGTGTCATCATAACCAGAATTGAAATCCTTCTGGTCCTGGCAAAACCAGACCACCATAGAGGGTGGCATGTTATCGGGAGCAAGAATGATTGACCCGAGCAAATGTTGCCCCCAGAGACTGACTGAACTCTACCAGGCTTAACCAGGGTTTTCAAAATGAAGATTGTTCATGTCTAGTGGCTAGGATTGGCTGTGTTGGTGGGGCACTGTCCAGAGTGCCAACAAGGACAAATTACCACCAACAGCTCCCCCACATTCACGAGAATGTCCGGTTAAACCCTGGACTCAGTGGTACATCAACTATGCTGGTCCTTTTGTCGGCTCTGTTTTTAGTGACTGTGGACATCCATTCAAAGTGGTTGGATATGCATAGAGTTCATTCGTCAAACACCGGAATGATGTTTGAACCATTGTGAGCATCTTTTGCAATTCATAACACGTGGAGGTGTTGGTCACAGACAACAGGCCATCATTTACCAGCCGGGAATTTGAGTATTTCTGAAAGTCGAATGGCATTTGGCATGTAAGGTCAGTTCAATGCTATCTATTGTCCAATGGTCTGGTGGAAATAGCAGGCAAACTTTGAAGGCAGGCTGAAAGAAACGGCCTACAGATCCACTCTATACGAAACTGTCCTGGTTTGTGTTTGGTTATTGGACTACACTTCATGCAACTACAGAGACTGCACCAGCAGAGTTGCTAATGGATAGCAGACACCGTATCAGATTAAACCAGATCTTCCTGGCCCGGGCTGGACGGTAAAATGAAATCGATGCTGGATACAAGACACCTCTAAGTGAGAGAGACCGTTCACTTCAGGGATTAAGATTTGTGTAGTAACCACCAGAATGGCAGTGCATGGGTAAAAGGCATGGATGACTTGGGAACAGGTCTGGTGATATACAAAGTTCTGGTTGCTGTTAGAACCTGAGAGTTCTCACCCTCCACCTAGCATCAAAGAAATCTCTGAGGATGAGGCGGACACAGCAGATGTTGCAGCCTTGATATCATTACCTCCTGAAGAAGCAGAGAGGTTTTGGCTGAAATACTCCAGTTGCAAGAGACAGGCTACGATCCAATGCGAGTATCCGAGGTTGAATTGGAGGAACTGGATCTGGTGCAAAAATGGCCTAGGAGCAGCTACAGGAAAATCGATGGGCCTACGTCCCAGGACAGGATGTAGTGTTTGGAGTGATGTCAACCAGGTGGATCTCCAAGAATGAGTTCTGTGATTGGGGCTGTTAATGTGGTGCAATCAGGGAGTCCTGACTGACAGATATAAACAAGAGTGTGTCTGTGTCCATACTAGTCTGAAAATATCGGATCTCATCTGATCTCAAGTTGAGCAGACTCAGGCCGAGTTAGTACTTGGATGAGAGTCTGCCTGGGAAAGCGAGATGCAGCAGGCCCAGACAGAGTTCCGTGTTGGCCCGGCGATCCCATACTTGTCCCTATGCCCCACAACCTGAGCCACCTCAAGCGTATGTAGTATGTCTTTAGGAAATGCAAAATGGTGGGCCCTGTACAGACTGCTGCTGCATGCCATCCATCTCTTCTTTATCCACTGCCTGGACATGACTTGGCATGCCTATTTACCACTGGGTGGTGGGGATCACTAGTGGAGGGCTTTTTATGTGGGAGTCCTCTCTCTTTCCCTCAGGTTTCTGAGGGTAGAGGGCATTGCATGCAGCAGTCCCTTGCAACCGTAGATTGTGGTGGTTTACAGACTCCCAACCCAACTGTTTGTTTTATAGAGCTGTGGAGTCCATGGGCCATGTGTATATTGGTTTTGGGTGTTTGCACTCCCTTTTTAGTTATCTGAAGGACCACCTTCTCAGCGTCATGCTCCTGATTTTGGGCACCCAGTGTGGAGGGATGTGGGCAGGTTGGAGGATCTCCTAATGGGTCTGCTTTTAGACCTGGCCAGGCTGGTTATAAATAGGTCTAGGCAATAGGCTGTGGAGGGTGTCATTTCGGCCGATTGCCTGCCCCTCTTCCACTGTTATGTTCGGTCTGACATGCCCTAAGAGAGGGAACACATGGTGTCCACAAAAGCTCTCACCTTTAGGGAGAGGTGGGTACTGTGGGGTGGCAGGGTGGAGTGCTTTATTTTCCCCTCCAATTCTCTTTGGATTTGAATCCCTACCATTTTTTGCTCGCTCTTGCTCTCTCGCTCTTGCTCTCTCGCTCTTGCTCTCTCGCTCTTGCTCTCTCGCTCTTGCTCTCTCGCTCTTGCTCTCTCGCTTTCTCGCTTGCTCTCTTGCTCGCTCTCTCGCCCACTTTCTCTCTCCCTCTTTTTCTCTCTCTCTTTTTCTCTTTCACTCTCTTTCCCTCTCTTTCTTTCTCTCTCTCTCTCTCTCTCTCTCTCTCTCTCTCTCTCTCGTTCTCTCTCTCTCTCGTTCTCTCTCTCTCTCGTTCTCTCTCTCTCTCTCGTTCTCTCTCTCGTTCTCTCTCTCTCTCGTTCTCTCTCTCTCTCGTTCTCTCTCTCTCTCTCTCTCTCTCTCGTTCTCTCTCTCTCTTTCTCTCTCCCTTTCTTTCTCTCTTTCTCTCTCTTTCGCTCTCTTTCTCTCTCTCTCTCTCTCTCTCTCTCTCTCTCTCTCTCTCTCTTTCTCTCTCTTTCTCTCTCTTTCTCTCTCTTTCTTTTTCTCTCTTTCTCTCTCTCTCTTTCTCTCTCTCTTTCTCTCTCTCTTTCTCTCTCTCTTTCTCTCTCTCTCTTTCTCTCCTCTTTCTCTCCTCTTTCTCTCCTCCCTCTCGTTCTCCCTCTCGTTCTCCCTCTCGTTCTCCCTCTCGTTCTCTCTCTCGATCTCTCTCTCGATCTCTCTCTCGATCTCTCTCTCGTTCTCTCTCTCGTTCTCTCTCTCGTTCTCTCTCTCGTTCT